>NC_142798.1:29225678-29569678 GCF_049724085.1 Artemia sp. Qi Xiang Cuo
TCTGGGTGGGCCTTTGGGAGCCCGTTGGTCCTTTGGGTGCCTGGGGGACATTTGGGGACCGGTGGAGGGCCTTTGGGACCCCGTTGGTCCTTTGGGAGCTCGATGGGCCTTTGGGTGGCCCGGGGATGGCATTTGGGGGTCTGGGGTGGGCCTTTGGGGCGCCGGTGGCCCTTTGGGAGCTTGGGGGGCCTTTGAGTGTCCGGGGGGCAGTTGCGGGCCTGGGGGACATTTGGGGACCGGTGGAGGGCCTTTGGGAGCTTGGGGGGCCTTTGAGGACCGGGGGCTTCCTTCGGGGTTGGGGTAGGAGGATTGGAACCCTTTGGGTTGGGTTAGAGGACCTCACAACACTGTTCAAATGAAACTTGTGTATTATAACGACCACACTCAAATTCTCTTCTAAAATCTCTTCAAAAATCTTCTTTTAAAATGTCTCTATCTGTTTCGCCGAAATAGTTCCATAACCTGTCTAAAACGGTTTCGCCCAAATAATCCCTAAACGCAAATTCAGCGTGTTCCTTTGTTATTGGCATCTCTGCGCTAACGCATTTCAAATTAATAGGAAACCTTTTCGCGCGCTAAAACAATTCATCGCTAAGATGTTTCTTGCCTAATTGTTTCCATGGCCTTTGGTTATTAATATCCTTTGGAGTTCGACCAAAAGAGTTGTTCCCGAGGCAAAGACATTAATGATTTGGATCTATTCCTGGAGAAATGTTTCTAGGCGAAAATTTTTAAAGTCTGACAGATGATGTCATTGATTGATTGATCTGTCAAGAAAGGGAAATTAATTTGTTGTTTCTAAGGGGAATTATTGATTCACGATAGGTGAATTGAGGTCGACAGCACAGGTGTTCCAAATTCCGGGAAAGTCATAACATTTGGGCGAGAGCAACAACAACAAATACTATTTCTGGACACCATGACATTCAAGAACGATTGCGCAATCAATTTCTCGGAAATTCACTTCCCCCTCGAGTCCTAGATCAATAACATTGTTCCCGTTAGAATTCAATGCGCATGTGCAACCTTCGCCCCGGAGTTATTACACATAGAAACATCAAATAAATCGACCATGGAAAAAGAGGTCATTGACCCCATTACGCAATCTTTCTCCCTAGGGAGGCTATGCCCTTATTTGGAGCCCTGTCAGTATTCTATGCCCATAAAAGGAGCCCTGACACGACTCAATAAGGCATCTCTACTTATATATATATATATATATATATATATATATATATATATATATATATATATATATATATATATATATATATATATATATATATATATATATATATATATATATATGTATATATATATATATATATATATATATATATATATATATATATATATATATATATATATATATATATATATATATATATATATATATATATATATATATATATATATATATATATATATATATATATATATATATATATTATATATATATATATATATATATATATATATATATATATATATATATATATATATATATATATATATATATATATATATATATATATATATATATATATATATATATATATATATATATATATATATATATATATATATATATATATATATATATATATATATATATATATATATATATATATATATATATATATAAATGTTTTTACTTTTATAACTTTAATAAATCAAATAATATTAACATTTTGATTACTAAATATCAGTATATGTATATTAAACTGACAATGCACATTCATTTTTTTTCAGTAAAGTTCAAATTTTGTTCTGACCTTGGGAAGGCATAGGAGTTTTGCGCCCAACTTATGCTAATTTCTGCTCGTTTTGAGTTTGACTCGGTTTTTATTGTAATTTCTGTTCGTTTTGGGTTTTCAAGCTTGGTAGATTATTTGATTTTATTTTTGCTAATTTTTTGTTTAATGGAGTTCTTTACTTTTCTTTGAAAAACTTATTTTGCGGAAAAAGTTTTTATAATTAATTTTTGTTCGTTTTATATTGGCATAGTCTTTTCAGGAAAAAGAAAATAATAATTTAAATCTTTTCATTTTTTAATACTTTATAGTTTGGCCTGCTATTTGTATGCTGGAGAAAATTTTTCTGCAATTTTTAACAACATACACCCTTTTAAAAATCTGGACACAAATAGTACTGTTTAATTTAGTTTCATACCTCCTCTAGTTGACCTGAAATGGAAAACTTGATACCATTCGCAAAAAAATCTGTTTAGTTTCTTATGTAGCTTGGATACACTTACGCTATTTTTATTTGGTTAAATTTTAAGAGCAGAAGTAGCTTCGAAAGTTTGAACATAATACCCTCAGTCGTTCTTGGGATACTGTTGAGATAACTTATTGGGAATTAGCATTATCACAGTGCATCTTTATTTAATCTTAAGGCAAAATTTACTTTTTAAACATAATGGGCAAATGGGAGGGTGGGACTGGAAGGGGGATTAGTTGCCCTCTATTAACTTTCGACTATTAAAAAAGGCATCAGCCCTTCCTATTTTCAATCGAATGAGCCCTTTTCGAAGTTCCCACGACAACTCCTTCGATACGAAGTGCCCTGGTCTAAACAACAACAACAACAAAAAAATATCACTAGTCATTTTCGGCTATTTAAAAAGGGCACTAGCCCTTTGAATTTCCAATCGAATGAGTCCTTTTTCAAGTTTCTACGACAAAGATTTCAATAAAAACCATATATGCTCCCAGGGCATAACTTAAAACCCTTGTCCTGAAGACTGTGGGGGGAGTGTCCTGCTTAAAGATATAATTTCCTGAACTTTGAACTGCGTGGAACAAAATGGCTATCTCAAATGTTTATTGGATGTGTTTGGGAAAATGTTGGGCGTGAGACGGGCGTTAGTCGCTCTCCAATCACTTTCAACTATTGAAAAAGGCACTACCCCTATCAATTTCCAATTGAATGAGCCCTTTTGAAGTTTCTATTCTTTCGATAAAGATCTTATACGCCCCCAGGGTATAATTTACAACCCTTGCCCTGAGGGCTGTGGGGGGAGGGGTGGTTGTCATCCTCAAAGACCTAATTTCCGGAACTTTAAACTACGTTGAATCAAATGGCTATATCGAAGTTTTGATTAGATGTGTTTGGGGAAAACTTGGACGTGAGAGGCGGGTTAGTTGCCCTATAATCACTTTCAACTATTTAAAAGGGCACAAGCCCTTTGAATTTTCAATCGAATGAGCCTTTTTTAAAGTTTCTACGACAACACCTTCTTTAAAAAACCTTATGTGTCCCAGGGCATAACTTACAACCCTTGCCCTAAGGTCTGTGGGGGACTGTCCTCAAGAACATTGTATCTATCTGAAAATCAAATACTCTGAACAAACTGGCTATCTATAAAGTTTTCTTGGATGTGTTTTGGGTAATAGTGGCGTCAATTGGATGTTTGTCGCCTTCCAATTACTTTCGAATATTAAAAATGGCTCAAGCCACTCCAATTTCCAATTGAATAAGCGCTTTTTGAAGTTTCTACGACAACTTCTTCGATACGAAGTGCCCTACTCTAAAGGAAAAAAATTAATAATTAATACATTGTGCCAACATCGTTCTTATATGCCCAGGGGCATAACTTAAAACCCTTTCCCTGAGGGTTGTGGGGGGGGGGGTTCCTAATCTTTACTTAGTCCCCGTTTCCTGTCTCGTTCTCGAGTGTCCCCGTTCTTTACTTAGGCAGCGCGATGGCGCTGAAAATGATTTATACAACAACTTTCTATATAAATCTTATATGCCCCCAGAGCATAACTTAAAACTCCTGACGGGGGGGTTCTCAAGGCATCATCATTCTATAATACATAAGATTTTGAATGTTCAAATATTATGAACAAAATGTAACCTCAAACGTGTTACGGAATATGTTTGGGAAAATTATAGGAGAGAAAAGTTCGTCAACCACTATCGAATAACTTTAAACTTTTAAAAAAGACATTAGCCCTTTCAATTTCCAATTGAAAAGCCCTTTTGAAGTTTCTACGACAACCCTTTCAACCATTACTATGCCCATTAGTTATGCCCTTTCGAGGGCATAACTTAAAACCATTTCCCTGAGGGTTGTGGGGGGTTTCCTAATCTTTACTTAGTCCCCGTTTCTTGTCTCGTTCTCGAGTGTCCCCGTTCTTTACTTAGGCAGCGCGATCGCGCTGAAAATAATTTATGCAACAACTTTCTAAATAAACATTATATGCCCCCAGGGCATAACTTACAATCCCTGCACTGAGGGCTCTGAGGGGGTTATCTTCCTAAAAGACCTAATTACCTCCCGGGAAGTTATGATGTTAGTAGACTCCAGGATGAGAATTTGAGAGAAACTTTCCAGGAACAGTTGAAAACTAAACTTGAGAGTTTAAAATTTGATAATGTGGAAGATGGTTGGAATAATTTTAGAAAAATAATTTGTGAAGTTGCTGAAGGTGTATTAGAGAAGAAAGCGTGAACTGCAGCTAAGAATATTAGTGAAAAAGCTTTAAGTTTAATAGAAAGGAGAAAGGACTTGTACAAGAATTATCTGAGTGATAGATCACATGAAAACAAAAGAAATGTAAAGAAAGTGGAGAAAGCATTGAAATATGAACTAAGGAGGTGTGAAGTGGAGGCCATGGATAAAATTGCCGAGGATTTAGAAGATGCAGCTAGACGGCATAATAGTAAAATATTGTACTGGCACGTTAACAAATTGAGAGGTAGTAGTCAATCCGGACTTGTCCCAGTTAAAGATAGGAATGGGGTGGCAATTAGCGATAAGACAAAAGCTAAAGCGAGATGGGCCGAACATTTTGAGAATTTGCTTAACCGAGATAGAGTTGCAGGAAAAAATATAGAGGAAAATGAAAAAGTTTGTGATACCTTGGATGTGAAGGAAGATTTGTTTTGTGAGGCGGAATTAGAAACAATACTAAAAGGATTAAAGAATAATAAGGCTCCAGGTGCTGATAGGGTAGTAAATGAGTTTATTAAATATGGTGGCTCTGTGGTTATAAATAAGTTATTGGAGATTATTAATATGATTTTTGAAAAAGGGGAAGTACCTAACGATTTTAGGAAAACCTTAATTAAGCCACTTTATAAGAAAGGTGATAAAAGTGAGTGTGGTAATTATCGAGGCATTAGTCTGGTCTCTGTAGGTAGCAAATTGCTTAGTAATATGATACTTTTTAGACTGAGAGATGCCGTAGACAAAGTTTTAAGAGAAGAGCAGTGCGGTTTTAGAAAAGGTAGAGGATGTGTTGACCAAATTTTCACTCTTAGGTTAATAATTGAGAACTGCCTAAGTTTTCAAACACCTTTGGTCCTCAGTTTTATAGATTATGAGCAAGCGTTCGATTCTGTTGATAGAGGAGCTTTAGTAAAGGTTTTATCCTTGTATGGTATACCAGACAAATACATTAAAGTGATTAGTGCTATGTACGAGAATAACACTGCTGCGGTTAAGGTAGGAAATGAGGTTAGCAGCTGGTTTTGTATTAAATCAGGAGTTAAGCAGGATTGTGTTCTATCCCCCTTTATATGGATTATTTTGATGGACTTTGTTTTAAGGAGCACAGGAAAGGCAATGGGAGACCACGGAATCAAATGGGGAGGAAAAAGTCTCCTGGACTTGGATTATGCTGATGATTTAAGCATCCTAGATGAAAGTGTGAGCAAAATGAATGAAGTTTTAGAGGCTTTGCGAGTTCAGGGTGCTAGTATTGGTTTGAAAATTAATGTTAGGAAGACCAAGTCACTAAGGCTAGGAATAAGTGAAGATGAAAAGGTGACGTTGGGTAATGAATAGATTGATCAGGTGGGAAGTTTCACTTACCTTGGTAGTATTATTAGTAAAGATGGTGGGAGCAGTGAAGATGTTAAAAATAGAATAGCCAAGGCTCAGTGTGTTTTTTCACAGTTAAAAAAAGTCTGGAAGAATAGGAAGATAAGTCTGCAAACCAAGATTAGAATCTTAGAAGCTACAGTGATGACAGTGGTCAAATATGGCTCTGAAGCATGGACGCTCCGAAAAGCGGATGAAGATTTGCTAGATGTTTTCCAGAGAAATTGCTTAAGGATTTTTCTGGGTACCCGGCTGACTGACCGTATTTCAAACAATAGGCTATACGAAAAATGTGGTTCAATACCGCTTTCTAGGTCTATAATGAAAAAAAGGTTGAGGTGGTTGGCGCTTGTTGCGTGGATGAAGGATGACAGATTGCCGAAGATTGTTCTTTTCGGCCAACTATTTAGGGCTAAACGGAAAGCAGGTCGTCCCCGTCTGGGTTGGGAGGACGTCATAAAGAAAGATTTAAAGGAAATGGGAACTTCGTGGGCGGGTGTAAAAAGGGAGGCTTTGAATAGATTGGGGTGGAGGAGAAGCTTGCGAAGCTGTGTTGGCCTCAGGCGGCTTGGTGCTGCGATGAGTTGTTAGTAGTAGCAGTTAGTAGTTCAACTACGTTGAATAAAATAGATATCTCAAAATTTTGATTGGATGTGTTTTGGAAAATGGTGGGCGTGAGAGGGGCGTTTAGTCCAGGAGTTTTAGGGTTTGACCCGGACAAAATTGCATTATAAACGAAAATGGTACCAAAATGATCAGAAAAAAAATTTGTACAACATACTAAAAGTCCCCATAAATCCGAGTGAGGCGAGTACCCAAAAAACAGGGGAAAAGGGGGAAATGCGGGGGAAATTGGGAAAAATGCCGAACATGCCCAGAAAATAGTTCAAAGTGAATTTTCTGGGGCTTTACCATGCGCTGATCACGAAACTGACATCTAAACTACAGTATACAATAAAAGTACTCCGGAAACCGGGGGGCACAGGGGGAAGAGGGGAAAAAAATTAGAAATACAGGGTAGGGGTAGAAAGCACTTTGAAATATGTTTTCTGGGGTCTTTTTATCTGCTGATCCCGAAACTGACATCTAAAATGAAATAAAGAATATGAGCCCCACCATAACGGGGGAAAAGGGGGAAAGAGGGGAAGAAAAGGGACAATTGAAGTCAGGGGTAGAAATCAGTTTGAAATGTGTTTTCTGGGATTTTCCTATCTGCTGATCACGAAACTGACACCTAAAATGAAGGAAAGAAAACGAGAACCATGAAATCGAACAAAACTGGAGGAAATAATGGAAAAGGGGAAGGGAAGCCTGACTCCTGAGCCAGCTGCTAAGGGCTAATAAGTAGGCCTATGGACAAAATAACTCGCTTAAGTATCAAACTTTTACTTTCTTGAATCACAGACATTTCTTACAACCATTTTAATTACTAAACATAAAGAAAACAACCTCTTGGCAGTGATCACAGTATAAAACTTCCGATGTTATACGTAAACTTTGTACTTTCGTAGGCAATATCGTTGAATAAAGAAACTAAAGAAAGAAATTCAGTAACTATAGGTAAAATCTTCACTTTTTAAGGCAGTAGAGTTGACTTGAAAAACACAGCATTGATGTCACTAGTCGAGCTCCTCGTCTTCGACAATCTCGTTGTCCCTGTTCAAACAGTTGATACTCTGACATTCTCCGCACGCGAACGTACACGCTAATCCATTTTTCTTGCAGCTGCATCGCGAGTTCTCGCAGCCTGTCTTACAGTTGTATCTCACGACACTCAAAAGAGTCTGAGGTGCGGGCAACAAATCGGTCATCACAGGTGAGTATTTATGGTCTCTGAGGACCCAACCCCAGTCAGCCGGGTCGAGGTCAGCTGGTTCCCCTTTCCAACGGGATACCTGGAGGCGCACTCGCTGGGAGTGGAATGAAGCTGCAGCTTCGGTTGGCGGAAACCTTTCAGGCTTAACAAACGCCGTAGTATTTGACGAAGAAACTTTTCCCAAGAAAATTCGATGTCGCAGCTTAGTGAGATCTTCGTTTGGTCGTGCTTTATACAAGCCGAGGAGAAGATATTCACCCGCTTTCACAATTTCATCTCTAGACGATGATTCATTCAGAAACACTTCGCATTTTTTTCTGAATACTTCGCTCTTCTTCAAAAGAGGTCGCACGGCTTGCTCTCCAAGTCTAAAAACTCATGAGGTCGTGTCACATCCCAAAATTGCGTGCCCTCCCAGAAGTAGCCTGGATACTTCTCCCATTATTTTCTAACTTCGTTGAAGCACCAGAACCGTGTTATCGCTTCTTTTGCGTTCGTTGACAATTGAAAGTAAAGTGTTTTTGTATTAGGTGGGAGGTGATACAAGAGTAGAATCAGAAGGTCAGTGTCTTTGCCAAGAACTATTGTTTCAGAGTTTTCTGCTTTCGTTACGGCAGTCTTCACGATTAGATAGTCAGCATCGTCCTTCGCATGGACGACTTCAAATCCTTTTGCTCTGAGTTTTTCCCCGATGTAGCTTATAATTCACTGTTTGTTCTGAGAGTTGCTAAAAAACTCTTCCTTCTTTTCTGGAGCTTCATCCCTAAACTGAAATTGATCACTTGATGCTGGCTTCCCTTACGCCGTCGGTTGTGGGTAGCATCTTTCGTGGTTGGACCAGCGCTGTATCAATCGAAGACAACAGTAGGGGAGGTACAGCGTCGAGTAACGAAACTAACATAGCTGTCACAGATTGAATCATAAGTTTCACCAATCTTCCAAGGTACTTGCTGAAGCAGCCAACCTCCGTCAACTACAGTGACACGATCTGACACTGGCAGGTGGTGAATCGAGTCCGTTTTCGCTTCTTTCCATATTGCTTTTGCTAGTGCATGTTTGTCTGGCTGACGCATTATGCCAGAATTCTCAAACAAAGCGGGCGAATAACTGCACAGTTCGTAACGTAGAGTTTCTGCCATGTCA
This sequence comes from Artemia sp. Qi Xiang Cuo, assembly GCF_049724085.1. NCBI lineage: Eukaryota > Metazoa > Arthropoda > Branchiopoda > Anostraca > Artemiidae > Artemia > Artemia sp. Qi Xiang Cuo. Next base: position 29,234,471 of record NC_142798.1, read on the forward strand.
TTTTCAGATGTATGGGCAGCAGTCGAAAGACGTTGAAAAAGCAGTGCAGGGTCGATATGCAAAATCTCGCCATCTATCCTTATGTTCCCATCGGATGCCAGTGTAACGACTTTGTACTTCTTCCTGAATGAAAAACTTTCGACGGATTGGCCATCCATGCGCCGGAGGATCAGCTCACCTACAGCTTTAGCATCCTCTGCATTGACGCCTTTTTGGGCAATCAGCCCGGAACCTATACTTCTAAGCTCTGTGGAACCAGTGAAAGGACAGTTCTCTAGAAGGAATTCAAGAAACGTCAGTAGATCCTTAGTATCTCTCTTTATTCGTGCTGCGGTTGCAGTAACGTGCTGTTCACTAGAACTGTACTCTAGGCCCTTCAGTTTCTGCATTAGATCATTCGCTGACACTGATCATTCACTGATCATTCACAACCTATGGGGTAGCCGAACCTCTATAGATCTCCTGTATTAACATTTGTAAACATTTCCACATGCTTTCTTCCCCTACCCTGTATATTTCCCCTTTTCCCCTCCCTCCCCTCCCCCATTTCCCCGTTTTATGTTAATAAAATGTTTTTATTTCATTTTAGTTCTCAATTTCGTAATCACCAGATAGGAATACCCCAGAAAATATCTTTCAAACCGCTTTCTACGCCTGTATTCTTCTCTTTTCTCCCCTCTTTCCCCTGTTCCCCCGTTTTCCGTAGTACTCTTTTTCTATACTAAATTTTAGATGTCAATTTCGTAATCAGCGTATGTGAAAACCTCAGAAAACTCACTTTAAACTATTTTCTGGGCATGTTCGGCATTTTTCCCATTTCCCCCCACATTTCCCCCTTTTCCCCTGTTTTTCGGGTACTCACCCCACTCGGATTTATGGGGCATTATGGTATGTTGTACAGAATTTTTTTTTGATCATTTTGGTACCATTTTCGTTTTTATTGCAATTTTGTCCGGGTTCGACACTTTTTTGAGCTAAAAGTCCTGGACTAGTTAGTCGCTATCCAATCACTTTCAACTATTAAAAAAGGCACTAGCCCTTTCAATTTCTAATTCAAAAGCCCTTTTGAAGTTTCTACGACAACGCTTTCAATAAAAACTTTAAATGCCCCAAGGCATAACTTACAACCCTTGAACTGAGGGCTCTGAGGGGGTTATCATCCTAAAAGACAAAATTTCGAACTTTCAACTACGTTGAACAAAATAGACATCTCAAAATTTTAATTCGATGTGTTTGGGAAAATGGTGGGCATGAGAGGGGCGTTAGTCACTATCCATTCACTTTCAACTATTAAAAAAGGCACTAGCCCTTTCAATTTCCAATCGAAAAGCCCTTTTGAAGTTTCTACGACAACGCTTTCAATAAAAACTTTAAATGCCCCAAGGCATAACTTACAACCCTTGAACTGAGGGGTCTGAGGGGGTTATCATCCTAAAAGACAAAATTTCGAACTTTCAACTACGTTGAACAAAATAGCTATCTCAAAATTTTAATTCGATGTGTTTGGGAAAATGATGGGCATGAGAGGGGCGTTAGTCGCTATCCAATCACTTTCAACTATTAAAAAATGCACTAGCCCTTTCAATTTCCAATTGAATTAGACCTTTCTAAGTTTCTACGATATCGCTTTCAATAAAATCCTTGTATGCCCCAAGGGCAGATTTTACAACCCTTGCCCTGAGGGCTGTGGGGGGAGGGGTTGTCATCCTGAAAGACCCAATTTCCAAAACTTTCAACTACGTTGAATAAAATGGATGTCTACAAATTTTGATTGGATGTGTTTGGAGAAATGATGGGCCTGGAGGGGGGGGGGCTGGTTGCCCTCCAACCACTTTCGACTATTAAAAGGGGCACTAGCCCTTTGAATTTCCAATCGAATGAGCCCCTTTTGAAGTTTCTACGACAACACCTTCTATAAAAACCCTTGTCCTGAGGGTGGTGGGGGATTGTCCTCCTCAAAAATGTATTTTCTATCTGGAAATCAACTGCGCTGAACAAAATGGCTATCTCAAAATTTTGATTGGATGTGTTTGGGGGAATGATGGGCGTGGGGGGGGGCTAGTTGCCCTCCAATCACTTTTGACTATTAAAAAGGGTACTAACCCTTCGAATTTCCAATCGAATGAGCCTTTTTTGAAGTTTCTACGACAACGCCTTCTATAAAAACCTTGTATGCCACCAGGGCATAACTTAAAACCCTTGCCCTAAGGGTTGTGGGGGAGTGTTCTCCTCAAAAACATATTTTCTATCAGGAAATCAACTACGTTGAACAATATGGCTATCTCAAAATTTTGATTGGATGTGTTTGGGGGAATGATGGGCGTGGGGGGGGGGGCTGGTTGCCCTCCAAACACTTTCAACTATTGAAAATGGCACTAGAACTCTCGATTTCCAATTGAATGAGCCCCTTTTAAAGTTTCTATGACAACCTCTTCGATACGAAGTGCCCTGCTCTAAAGGAAAAATAATAAATAGTACATTGTGCCAACATCGTTCTTATATGCCTATGCCCACAGATCATAACTTAAAACCCTTGCCCCGAGGGTTGTTGGGGAGTGTCCTCCTCAAAAACATATTTTCTATCTGGAAATCAACTACGCTGAACAAAATGGCTATCTCAAAATATTGATTGGATGTGTTTGGGGGAATGATGGGTTGGGGGGGGGGCTAGTTACCCTCCATTCACTTTCCACTATTAAAAAGGGCACTAGCCACTCTAATTTCCAATTGAATGAGCCCTTTTCGAAGTTTTTACGACAACTCCTTCGATACGAAGTACCCGGGTATGGAGAAAAAAAAACATTGTGCCCACATCGTTCTTTACTTAGGCAGCGCTCTAGCGCTGTCTATGATTGTCAGCAATGAACTGCTGCAGCATGCAGACGACAGTAGTATAGCGTAAACAAGCTTTCGGCCAAATGAATGGCGCGACATCCGGGTGTGTGTGTGTGTATGTGTGGATGAGAGTGTGTATGAGTGAGTGTGTGTAAATGAGTTAGTTTGTGTATTATATATTTGTACATTAGGGGGGAGGGTGGTAAAGTATAGCATATATTAAATACTTACCCTAACCTAGGTACCATTTTTTGCCCCTTCAACCCCAAAAAAACAAAAGATTAAATCTTCGTCACAAGTGAACAATACCTCACTAGGCAGCAAAAACCTGTTTTTCATGTAACATCTTTGAAATTTTGATGTGGTCTTTCCCCACATGTCTACTTGCTAAACAAGTACCCACTTTTATAACACAAAGATTTTTCAAGGTCGCCAAAGGCCAGGGTCCTCTAGAGAGAGATGGAGTGGAGGTAGGGGTAAAATTCTACTTTAGCTACTTTTGGCTATCTTGGAAAAGGGTTAGGTTAGAAAAATGAAACTTTCAGGGGTGCGTCTACAGGCCAAAGAATGTCTTGAACAGGTATTTTGAAGTACCTACCTCCACTCCTTCTCCCTCTAGAGGGTCCTGACCTTTGATGACCTTTAAAAATTTGTGCATTATAAAAGTGAAACCTTGCAATATAGAGCTTCTGCTTAAATGAAGTACAGCAAAATTATATTCAGCTTCACAACTTTGCTCAATCCCAATTTACACGGTTTAAAAGATATGGAAAAACATTTCCTAAATTTTGAAAAAAAAACCATTGATATGGCTTAAATTTCTACTCAAATAACCGGAATTGCATTTCCAGAACTAAAACCAGAGGAAAGGAAACTGATAACTGAAAATTAAGGTAAATTGGGTACTATTCTATTACCGAGGAAACACGCAAGACAGCCACTCAAGAAAAGCGCAATAGTGCTGTGTAAGCCTTAAATTTAAAAAAAAAAAAAAATTACAGAAAGTAAGGAGTGACATTAAAACTTAAAACTTACAGAAATTATTCCGTATATGAAAGGGGCTGTACCCTCCTCAACGCCTCAATCTTTACACTAAAGCTTTTTATTGTTTTAAAAAGTAGAGTTGTGAGAAAGAGTCAAACTTTAGCGCAAAGAGTGAGGCTTTGACTGCCCCTTTCATATACGGAATTATTTCTGTTCGCTTTAAGTTTTAATGTTGCTCCTTAGCCTACTTTCATTTGCAAAAAAACTTGTTTTTTAAATTTAATTTATGAATAATGCAGGTTTTGATTTTGGTTCACCGTAAATGAATAATTAAAACAAAATTTGCATATTAATTCACTTTTTTTGGCTAAATGGCTCTCTCAAAATTTTGATCGTACGATTTTGAGAAAAAGGGGCGAGGAAGAGGTTTTTTTTGGTCATTTTTTTGGTTACTTAAAAAGGGCACTAGAACTTTTAATTTCGTTTATGAACGTTTTTATTAGTAAAAAATATACGTAGCTTACGAATTAACTTATGTAACGAACTTTTATATTCGTATGTTTTAATTATGTATATGAGGGGGTTTACCCCCTCGTCAATAACTCACTCTTTACGCTAAAGTTTGATTGAAAAAACTTTTTTTTTATTTAATTTCGGATCGTTTTTTTAAATAATGCTAGGAAATCTGACTACACCTCCACGAAAAAATTCCTCCTCTTGACCAATTTATTCTCTAGGCTAGTCCTCAAATTGTAGTACGCGTAGCCCCTGGGGGTCCGCTAAAATTTTTAGGGGGCTAACAGCCGGCCAACAAAAAATTAAACAACCCTTTAACTCTAGGACTGGCAATTTTATTTATATTTTGGCTATTGTTTACTTAGTACCGATGACTGAGAAGGGGTACCTAAAATGTTTTGTGGGTAAAAGGGTACAATGTCTAAATAAGTTTGAGAACCACTGTTCTAGAGAATTAAATCCTGGTGAAAATTTACCCCGAACACTTACCCCTAACATCTCCACGCGTAAAATTGAATCGACAAAGAGAAAGCAACATATAAGAAGAATTTCGTATAGGAATTCTGGCAAATTTCACCAGTGTGAAATTTTCCATGAAAAATTCAACCCCCTGAAAACTTCCCTCCCCACGACAAATTGTCACTCTGGAAAATCCCATCTGTAGAAAATTCATCCCCCCCACCCGAAAAATGTATGCATACCCCCCAATAGCAAATACTACACGTAGACAATGGGCAAATTTTGTAACTTAAAGACCTTTTCCCAGGGGCTGTGGGGGGTCATGAAATTTTCAAACATAAATTTATTCGGCCTTTCAACTATGCTGAACCAAAAATGCCTATCCCAAAGTTTTGATCGGACAATTTTGAGAAAAAAGGCAGTGGGAGGGGGTCTATTCCCCCCCCCCCCAAAATTTTGGTCACCTAAAAAGGGCACTAGTAATTTTAATTTTCGTTAGAATGTGCCCACTCTCGATATTCTAGGATCACTGGGTCGGTACGACACCCATGGAAAAAAACAACAACAAATAAGCACGGATCCATGATCTTTCTTGCGGCAAAAAATACAAAATTCCACTTTTTTGCAGATAGGAGTTTGAAACCTCTAAATTAGGGTTCTCTGATACGCTGAATTGGATGGTGTGATTTTCATTGCGATTCTATGACTTTTAAAAGGTGTTTTCCCCTTTTCTCCAAAATCAGGGAAATTTTCTCAGGCTCGTAACCTTTGATAAGTAAGACTAAACTTAATGAAACTTATATATTTGGGATTACCATACAAATTTGATCCTTTTGATATAACTATTGGTATCAAAATTTTTAAAGTTTCGATTACTATTGAGCCGGGTCGCTCCTTACTTACAGTTCGTTACCACCAACATTTAAATAGCGACCGTATTTCAAATTTGAAAGTGTTCGAAAAACAAAGTCAGAAATATTAACTTATCCGTTGGTATTTTTTGACAAAGAATATCCAGAAAACTGAACAATTCTTGGCATCATTGCGGCAGAAACCGTAAATTAATTAAAAATTGCGAGGGATGCCGATTGGAAGGGAAAATTGACTCCTAGAGTTTGGAAATTACCTTCTCCTTTGTATCTTTGTTTAAAAAACGAATTACATATAAATTACGCAAAAGTTTTTCTTGCGAAAATCAGGTTATGGGGGGTATACATTTCAGGAGGGGGTTACGCTGATTATTGTTTTTATGTCTATAATTCTCTTCACAAGTAAAGCTCGGTCCCCTAGTGTTGCATGATAAAACTGATAACAATAGAAAAAGAGAATGGGTTTGTACCGCTTATGCGTGCACACAAAGTTTAAAAATTGTGAGAAAAATATACATATTTTGTTTAAATTCACTCTATTCTGTTCTCAGCAGACATTCCGTACAGCAGGCTGATGCAGAGATAAAATTCCCACGAGAAGCGCTGGCGTTATCTGAAATGCGCCTAATTTCAGTCATAACTCTTAGCATATTTATGTCAATTCTTTTTTTTGGAGCTGGTTAAAAGAAATATTTAGAAAAGTGAAAATAGCAAGAAGTCAGCATAATATTAAAGATAGAGGTAGTTCTATATTTATGGATTAGTATGTGAATTCGGAACGTTGGGAATAGGACGTTATAAAAAGCACTAAATCTTAATTTTTTTTTTCAATGATTTCTTTTTCATTCAGGCAATTATATTCACTGTATATCTACCTTCTTAATCTTCAATGATTCCATTTCTGTCCTATTTGCGGATGTAGAGGGTGGTTTCATTCCACTTTTAAAAGTTTTAAAACAAAGGAATTTAATCTTGAACTGATTGATTTTAGGAAATAAAAGCGCCTTAAATATCAGGGGAAAAAATTGACTTAAGCAAATGTGGCAAAACGGGAAGCATAGAACATTTTTCAATTTTGCCATTAACTATGCTGACATTTTTACTTAATGATAAGGTTCCAAAGACAGTATATTTGGAAAAATATTTATGTGGAATATATTATGAAGTGTAATGACCCTTATTTTTCTCGTTTTCCTTATGTTAAAAACGAGCATGGATTAATTAAAAAAAAATTATTTGCTCAAAGTAAAGAACAAATTTGACACTTGCAAACAAGCAACAGTTTAAAAGCTATAATAAATTATAGTTTTTTCCAAATTATTGGAGGGGCAGATGCCCCCCTTGCCCCTCCCCCTAAATGACGCCACTGACTCTATGTTATTAATGTTACGGACCAAAAATATTCCTGAAAATCAAGAGGGATTATATATCAATTTCTACCTCCTTCCTTCTGTAGAACTAATTTATATTTTTCTGAAGCCTCAATGAGAATTAGGGAGTTTTGGCATTAAAATACACTATTTGAGGCATCTACCCCAGACCACCGCCAACAAAATGACCCACCAACCATCGTTCATAAAGACTGATGCCCACCTAAACATATTGCATATATTTTTCTAATATGAAGCAAATTAGTGTAGTTAAATGAAGCTTTTAAACAAATATCAGAAACATTTTTTTTGCAATTAGAAGGAATGTATGACCCTGCAGCGCCCTTATTCAAAATTGTTCTAAATGAAGGTAGATGAAAGATTAATTCCATATACCTTCCTATATTTGTCTGGATGTTCTTGGAGATTTAGACAATTTGGGCATTGAAATCCGCTCTTTCAGGCATCTGGCATCCCCTCCCCACCTAGACAATGACATACCGCGTTTCCTTCATAATATCTGATGCGCAATTTTACACTTTTCTTCATTCTTTTTATTTGTTATAATTTCCCTTTGGCTGCTCAGTTTTACACTTGGGAGAATTTTTTAGGGGGGAATTGTCAGAGGGAAATTTCTGGGGGGGGGGTTCCTGAAGGAGTTTTCCCACGGGGATAGTATTACTTGTGGAAATTTTCCAGGGGTAATAAGCTGGACCTTGTATATTTGCACATACTTCCAGCTTAAGTGTAAATCATCTTGTATAGTCGGCCAAAAGATAATTAGAAATACTGGGATATAGAAATACTTATTAGCATCCTTAGTTCAGTTCCAGTGAGAATGCCCTAGATAACTTTTTTTGGGGGGGGGGGGTAGGGATGGGTTAGTGTAAATAATTCGTTCAAGGATATTTCAGCAAGGCCTACAAAAAAAGCTATATGATCTTCACTGGTCAGAATCATATTAGTTATTTTGTGGGATTTTTCTCCCTCGGGTTCTAGATTTTGATCCTAAGCTATTAAACCTAGTTGGAAGCAGTTTCACTAAGAAAAAATGTAGTTAAGATTAAGTGTGATAGATTTAAATTCTTTAAAGATAAAGTCAATACATTTCCGAAAACCAAAACCATGTACTGCTCAGGGCTGTTCTTCGGGTTCAGCTCCCTTGGGATGTCCTGATTTTGACGATTCATATTACATTATCCAATATTTTACGGACAGCCAGCCTGTTTTTTTTTAAAGTTTTGACGTTTTTGTGACCCCTTTCAAATTGCCCCCTCCCCCTAAAAAAATAAATCTCTTCGTATGTATCTTACATTAGGATTAATTAACTTGTTATCAGATCCCCTCTTATGTTTCAGAAGAGATATCAAGTTTCGTCCATGTCAAAATTAGTCAAACCGTGAATAATATGAAAATGCAGTCTAAAACACTTTAGTTACTGGCATTCTCAAAGATAGCACTTAAATATTCCCACGATTTACTGAATTGCTCATCTCTCAAGAAATCTTGGACTTTTATGTGAATCCATCCATTTCGAACACTCTTCTTCAATTGTTTGTTTTGAGAACGTCAGTCATTTTCAAAAGATGCTATTAATCCCACTTGAATGGACAGTAGCTTTGGTATTCCACTATCATCCCTTACATCTTGACTTCTTCACTTCGCATCATCTTTAATCAACAATTCCTCTACTTTTCCACTTATGATCATATCTCGATCGATGAACATAAGCCAGACTGAATATTGACAGCTTCTTTCCAATTTAGATAAATGTTTCGGTGAGGATTAAAATTCAGAAGTGACTTCGTATTAAGCTACCTGCTTAAGTTGACTTGAATATTCCTAGAATGACACTAGATTCATCCCCTTTGATGAAATATGATAGCTTCAGGATTTTCAACCTTTTTTTTCGTCCAGGTAAAATGTCTTGGGAGAATTCGGATGCATAACTTTGAGTGGCAACACTTTTTCCAGCATTCTCGAGGAGGTAAAAAAAAATCGAACTATATCATTGACAGGGGACATACTGGTAAAATTTTGCTTTTACTGGAAGTAAAAGCAAAATTTTAGGGAAGGGTCAATTGAACTTTTCGAAAGAAATTCGGGAGAAGGAGATATGAAGCTTGCAGAATATCTCCTAGGGTAGGTAGGTAAGGCTGTGGACATTTTTTCTAAGAAGAGGCAAACGTTTGAAAGTCAATTTTCTACCAGAAAAAGCCATACTTTTTTACTGTTGGATTTTTCTTTTAATCTTGTATATTTTTTCACCTTTTGAGAGGAATGTATGTGTGTGATCTACCCTACTTTGTGGATGCCAATAAAAGTAGAGGGTGATTCTAAAGCCTTAAAGATGAGTGTGGTCTTAGACTCTATTAATTACCGTACATTATTATAGGCATTTCTATAACCTTTCTGGGGTATTTCTATAATTTGTCTGGGCTTTTACAGGCACATACTTTGGATTTCTTATGACATCATATATTGCATCATATAAGCATTTTCTTATATGATTTCATGCATAGCATAAATAAGATTATTGAGTTTCCAACGAAACAGATATTTAAATAATATAATGTCTGTTGGAAGGCCCAAAAAACGAATAATCGCAGTTGCAGTTACAATAAACGTTGATTATTTAGAGCCAACATCTGGACTATCAAACGTGATAAGATGTGAAATTCGACAATCTGAACCATCAATTGTGACAACACCGATACGGGCAGCTTAAGCAAAGGCCGTTGTTAAATTGTCTCAAGTAATTAAAATCCAAAAACATGTCAAAAATGAAAATGAAGAGCAACGCCACGGGCGGTCAGAAGATATACGAAAACGATAATTATAACGTGTCAAAAGTAACAATGAACTATAAAGACACACGCGGTTCGAAGATATATGACACCGAGCAAGTGAGGGAGTCAGAAATGAAAATGAAGAGCAGTGAATCAATTAAAGTCAACTTGAACAGAGAGACTCAAAACGTTTCAAAATTTAAAACAATAGCGTTGATGATTGGGTTTGGGATTTTGACATGGATAAGGTCTTTAATGCCTACCATACCTTCGTTAAAAAAAAAACAAAGGTTCAGTGATATATATTTCATAATGACGATAGATAAGCCGAGGTGTAACGAACCAAACAAACTGAAAACGATAGCGATGATGATTGGGTTTTGGATTTTGCATGGATAAGATCATCAATAACTACCATACCTTTGAAAATCAAAATATGGACTGGATAAATCGTTGGAAGAAAAGAATTTTTGTCCTACCACCTGAACAATTAAAAGAAACAAAGGTTCGGCGATATGTCTTTCATAATGACAAAAGACAAGTCAAGGCAAAAGAAGAAATTTTTGTCCCACCACCTGCACAATTAAAAGAAACATAGGTAGTCGTCAATGCCTTCCATACCTTGTAAAATTAAAAACCTGGACTAGATAAATCGTTGGAAGAAAAAGAAGTTAATGTTCCACCACCTGAATAATTAAAAGACACAAAGGTTCGACGATATGTCTCTCATAATGACAAAAGACAAACCGAGGTAAAAGTTAAAGGTCCAAGAAAAAAAATTTGTAATTTTACCATGGCACCACTTCTAATTTAAGGTTCATTTGGACGTCAAGAAATCAAAAAAAGGCTCAAATTGTCTGCGTTTAGAAGACAAGCGACAATAAGAATCTGTATATAGGCAGAAATAAGGTAGGTGGTTGTAAGGTAGTGTGATTGTAAAACAAGTTTTTAACTGATAAAATAAAAGTTCAAAATAGAGATACAATCCTCTTTAATAGAGTGTATAGAAAATTCACAAAAAAATACCTGATATTTCGGTCACATATACAGTGACCGTCATCAGTAGTAAAACTCAGTAGTTTCACTACTGATGACGGTCACTGTATATGTGACCGAAATATCTGGTATTATTTGTGGATTTTCTATACACTGTCTATTAAAAAGGATTGTATCCCTATTTTGAACTTTTATTTTATCGTCATGGAAAGGCAGTGTGGTTTCCAAAATTATCTACGTGATATTTATGGGGACGGTTTGAACAGAAATATGCATAAATATATAAACACTCAGAAAAAACCTGCAAATTTTATCAACCAACATGATTTTCTTCTGCTATGTAAGAAGATTATAATAGTGCCACCTTTACTAAGATTCAATTTACATTTGGGCACTTTCAAGGAAGAAAAGCTTGAACGACGCTTACTTTCAAGACTTTAAATCACATTATTAAGGATGAAAGTCGAAAAAGAGCTTTAGTAGTGATAGAGATAAACTTTCCCTGTAAAATCTTATATAAGAAAAGGTTAGTCTAAGTGACTTTTGTTTTATTCAACAAACAGGAAAAAATCACTTCAATCATGACTTTCGCCTTTCCAGAGAAAGATTGCTAAAAAAGTTTTCGAAATTATCAACAAATAATGCGGTAATAAAACAAAAAGAGTTTTACTACTGATGACGGTCACTGTATATGTGACCGAAATATCTGGTATTATTTGTGGATTTTCTATACACTGTCTATTAAAAAGGATTGTATCCCTATTTTGAACTTTTATTTTATCGTCATGGAAAGGCAGTGTGGTCTCCGAAATTATCTAAGTTCTTAGCTGAAATTAAGGAGCGACATTAAAACTTAAAACGAATAAAAATTATTCTGTATATGATAGAGGCTGTTCCCTCCTCAACACCTCGCTCTTTACATTAACGTTTTTATTGTTTTAAAAAGCAGAGTTGTGACAAAGATTCAAACTTTAGTGTTAAGGGGGAGGGGTTTAGGATGGGACAGCCCTATTCATATAGGTAACAATTCCTGCTCGTTTTAAGTTTTAATGTCGCTCCTTACTTTCAGTTTAAAAAACTTGTTTTTTTTATTTAATTTCTGAACGTTTTCAGTTTTGATGTCGCTCCTTTCTTTTGGTTAAAAAAAAAACTTGTTTTTTTTTAATTTGATTTCTGAACGTTTTTCAACTAATGCATGTTCGAATTTGGCTCACCGTACATGAAAATTAAAATGATTTGTATTTTCATTATGGCAGATTTATTCCGTACATGAAGTGTTGCCCCCTCCTCAATACCTTGCTCTTGACGCTAAAGCTGTTAGCACTTTTAAAAAAAAGTTTTCTATTCTAACCAAACGGCCGCCGTGTTTAAGTAGACGATCTTAAAAGATTGGGACAAAGAGTCAAACTTTAGCGTAAAGAGCAACGTATTGAGGAGCAGGCAACCCTTCATATATAGAATAATTTCTGTTCGTTTTTCAAATAATGCCTGTAAATCTGGCTCACCCTCTATTAAATATACCCCTGCCCCTCACAGAAAACTCCTCCATGGAAACTTTATCCAACGTAAAGTGCACCCCCCCCGTCAAGGTCCCTTCAGGCAGTTCCATCCTCGCTGAGAATTCCCCTCCCTGTAAAATTGCTTGCGGACGATTCAGCCTGAAAAATTCTCCTTAGCATTCTTTCATTTGAATTAGACTTTAATCTCTAATCGGTTTCTCGATCACTCCAGAAATGCCCCCTCCGTAGAAATTATTTCCCGGAAATCAAAACACACGGAAAAAAGGCCCCAAGGTAATTCCCCCGAGACAAGAAAAATTTCCACATGAAAAATTTGGCAAAGAAAATGTAAGACAATTAAAAAGAATTTCGTATGGTAATTCTGTCAATTCCGCCCAGTGTAATATTTTCCATGGAATATTCACTTCCCAGAAATTTCTCTCCCCAAGGAATATTCTCCCTATAGAAACCTACCCCAAACCCCCACCCCCCCCCCGAAAAAAAAATATCTGTATAATTCCCAATAACAAATACTATATGTAAGCAATGGGTGAATTTCATAACTTATACGCCTCTCCCCAAGGACTGTGGGGGGGGGGGTCATTTTGCGCCTAAAGACATAATTTTTGATCTTTCAGCTATGCTAAACAAAATGGCTATCTCAAAATTTTGATGGGCATAGGAGGGGGCCCAGTTGCCCTTCAATCTTTTAAGGGCACTGTAACTTTTAATTTCCGTTCGAATGCACCCTCTCCCGATCTTCTAGGACCATTATTTCGATAGAATCACCCCTGGAAAAATGAAATAAACACACATCCGTGATCTGTCTTCTGGCAAAAATATCAAAATTCCACATTTTTTCAGATAGGAGCTTGAAACTTCTACATTCCATTTTTATAGATTTTCGGCTACTATTGAGCCGAGTCGCTCCTTACTTACATTTCGTTACCACGAACTGTTTGAACACCTGAAACTTCTGCAATGGGGTTCTTGGATGTGCTAAATCCCATTGTGTAATTTTCATAAAAAACAGGCCACTTTTTGGGGATGGTTTACCCCTTTTGGAAGAAAATTGGCAAATTTTCTTTTGCTTTTAACTTTTGATGGGAAATTTTGAACGCAATGAATTTTAAGTACTTAGAATCAACATAAAAACTAAATACATTTGGTGCACATAGGCCATATTCTTATGAAAACTCTTTTTTTTATGTTTGGTCCTTGCTCAGTCGCTCCTTACTTACATTTCCTTACCAAGAACCACCTGATAGGACTCTTTGCTTTTCTTTGAACTTTTTTTCCTTTTTGATAAAATTTTTGAAAAAAAACAATGCACATTTAGAACACACTATTTTTAACACATTATTTGCTTCATATTATACAAATAGAATTATAAGCAAAGATATATACGCATACCCACACTCTTTTTAGAAATACACAGCACAATATTATCTTTAGCAATCGGGGGAAGAGGATTGGGCTGACACAACCCCTTAGAATTAACAATCGATGGATTAGTATTAAAGGGGGTTATTTTGTGAAGACAACAATTCGAGATAGATACTCCCGAAGTTCAGTGAAAGAGCTGACTTTCATATTTTCAGTTTCAATTGTATGACACCAATTTAAGATCGGTGTAACTTTAAAGCGGGGCTCCCACGGCGTCAATAAAGTTAATAAAGCTGTCCACAAAGTTAATAAACCGTTTTCCTCGTATAACTTTGTTGACTTTATTGCAGTCGGAAAGACGTTAAACTTTACTTAACTTTTTCAAGAAAGTCCGCAAAGTTCAGCCAATAGCAGAAGACGTGTTGAAAGTTTCAGATCATGATCATACTAATTAGTGTCTAGGAACATAATCGTGTTTACTTGTTTAAATACTTTGCTTGTTAAAAGAAACAAAACAATATTTTTATTTACTTTTAAAAGAAAAAAATGCTTAAAAAGATGTCTTTCTCAGCTCAATGTCTGAGTATTTTAGTTACTTTCTATGAAAAACTGCTGTTAAGTCAAAATGATGAAATCCTTGTGTGACTGGGACAAACTTTATGGTTCGTACTTTCATGACAAACTTTATTAACTTTATTGACGCCATGGGAGCCCCGCATAAGTGGTGTAAACTATTTGGAATTGATTGGGCGGTGTTGCCAAAACTTGTAGAGCTTGGATAATGGACTAGAATAAACGGCAGAAAAGTAAAAGCCAACGCCTAATTTCCTGGAAATCTCAGAAAACCGTTTAATTTCTCTCATTTTGTGCCGTTGATAGGGATACTCAATTTGAATGAAACTTGCATCATCAAAAAAGAACTTTTTTCCTATTATTATTTATTGTAATTTCATTATAATTTTAAATTATTCCTTAGAATTTTGCAATGGTACATTTTCTGCGAGGTAAATAATGGGCCATTAACCTGTGCTGTAATATCATATACTATGTACTATGTTTGTATTTACATGCACTAAAATTATTAGAATAAATTATTAGGGAGTAAGTTATTCTAATGATAACATGTTTGCTTTATACTTGTAACATTACATCACCGGATTTTGATTTTTTTTTAATATTTTTGGTTTAGTTTGGAATCATATTTCCATATGATAATGTCGGTGCATGTGTTTTATAAAAACACTGCCTACGGAGAGAAAGTTAACTTTTCGGTTGAAAACTAAAGGCTAGCATTCAATACCAAACCAGCGGGTATACTAACACTTTAAATCTATTTTATTTTATTTATGAAGCATATATTTATTTGTCTATTATTTCTGCCTTAAAATTAACTGTGATCAAAACCGTCCTCACACGCTCAAAGGTTGAGGCTAAAGATTCCCGCTTGACCTCTAAGGGTCGCGTACCCGGCGCGGGTATGCACACGTCTGCTGGAATTTGAGAGAGTAACAGAAACTTTTGATTTTTCTCACGCACAGTTAAGGCCAAAGATAACAGCTAAATAGTCATTTAATCTATGGTGAGAGGTTATGAGACGAGTATTATGGGAGTCGTAAATAATGCGTGTGCTGGACCCGCGTTTAGCATGCCACAACTTTTTTTTCCCATCGGTTGAAACTCAACTGAAGATTAACCTATGTGGCTTATTAATAGGCGAGATTAGCACAATTCAATAGTAGGAATTTGTATTTTCATTAATAACAGTTGAAACATCAGATTTTTCTCATTTTAAGGTCTATTAGTTGTTTTTTTCCTGTTTATATGCCAAACCTTCATGAAATAAATTATTGTCACATGTAATAAAATCTAAGTTCATTCGTATCTCTGGACTACGAAGTGGGCTATACTATTATTATAAGCATTTGCAAATCCATGGGATTTGTGGAAGGAAATTTTGACTTTTATACAATATAAGGGTTGTTGGCCTATATCAGGATAGTACACGCAACAAACAAGGACGTACTAAGGATATGAACGTGGGCAGGAACGAATCTACAGAATTTTTATTGGGGGGCAAGAGGGCTCCATATCCGAATAGTCAAGGGGCATGGAATATATACTAATTTTTTCCAACATTACTGGGGGACAACTAACCCCCTTGCCCCCACCCCCCACAAAATAACGCCCCTGAACGTGGGGGTATTTACTGTATATGCCTAAGATTTTAATTATAGCTTTAAAGATGTACCTTTTAGTTAAAAACAACTAAAATACTTTCCATAATTCCCCCCTCCCATAAAAAAAAACTGATTGGCATAACCGAATATAAACCCTGGTATAATTTGGAACAGTTTCGTGAGAGCAACAGAAAATATATATATATATATATATATATATATATATATATATATATATATATATATATATATATATATATATATATATATATATATATATATATATATATATATATATATATATATATATATATATATACATATATATATATATATATATTATTGGTTTGATGCAGTTGGAGGGGGGCTATAAACCTGAACGCTTCATTCTGATTAAACCTAAGTTTTTGTTACTGCTTTTAATTTTAAAATTATGATCAAGTTACCTTCAAAAGTTTCAACTGCTTATTTCTATGTTTTTCTATTCTTGTCGTTCTTTTTATTCCCGACGAGATAGCCTTTTTAATTTTTACTGTCTTCATAGAAAAACATTTTCTTTTTAATTTTTATTTTCCTTTTTAATAGATTCTCTTTCTTCTAATAATTACCTACTATTTTTAACGGAGGATTTTAGTGTCTTATTATTGGTTTTGTTAAGCGAAATAATTTACCGCATACACATATAATAGTTCACCGTTTATACTTCCAGCAAATAGTGAACTGGAAGCATTTCAGGTACCACAGAATTTATTTTTACAAATATGTAGCTATATTTTTCTTAACGCAAATATATTTGAAAATATATTGCTGCATAGTTACATTTATATTTTGAGCCCCACCCCCCTACACACACAGATGGCTTGGTGTGACAGTGACACAGAGTAAAATCAAGTTAATAAGAACTAAACGAAGTTCGTCTCTTGACATCTTCTAAGCAGGGTTGTCAACTTTTTACTCCATGAATGTGTCCCTTGAGCATCCAAAAATGTGTCATTTTTAGCAAAAATATGTCCATCTTGAAATCTCAAAACTAAAGGTTTTTTGTTACCAGTTCTACTATTGACCAAAAGACGCTTTGTAAACATCTAAAAGCGACCAGTTAACATCAAATATAATGAAACAAAAATCTGGATAAAAAATTCATACAAAATGACTTGGTGTGAAAGCACGAAACTCATATAAACATGTAAATCCCTTTCTTCGGAGAAAAATCTTTACTTACCTTTACCCTGGAAAAACCTGTATGCTAAAGAAATGCGAGAAAAAGCACTGCTTTGGTAAAAATGTGACATTTGTTTTACCAAAAT
Organism: Artemia sp. Qi Xiang Cuo; assembly: GCF_049724085.1. Classification (NCBI taxonomy): domain Eukaryota; kingdom Metazoa; phylum Arthropoda; class Branchiopoda; order Anostraca; family Artemiidae; genus Artemia; species Artemia sp. Qi Xiang Cuo. The sequence goes on from NC_142798.1 coordinate 29,251,658, forward strand.
ATATATCCAGTTCAAGAATTTTTTGTTTTACGTCATAAATTTACAAATTGTCCCATTTCTGCACTTTTGTCCTTTTATGTCCCAGATTTCTAAAATATGTCACTTTTATGCCCTTTCATGTCATTGTGCCCCGCCACATGGGAGCGTGTCTTTTTGACATAAAATGTGTCCAGTTGGCAACCCTGCTTCTAAGTACCAATGCCTTTGCAAGACTTGAATTAAAAATTTCTCAGTGCCTTCACCTCAGGTGGGAAGACTCCAATTAGCCATTTTTATCAAACAGTTCGTGGTAACGAACTGTAAGTAAGGAGTGACCCGGCTCAATGGTAACCGAAACTATAAAATTTTGATATCAATAGATACATCAAAAGAATCAGATTTTAATGCTGATTTCAAATATATAAGTTTCATCAAATTTAGTCTTACCCATCAATAGTTACGCGCCTGAAAAAAAATGGCTGATTTTAGAAAAAAGGGGGAAAGACCCCTAAAAATTATAGAATCTTAATGAAAATCACCCCATCATATTCAGCGTATCAGAGAACCCTACTGTAGAGGTTTGAAGCACCTTTCTACAAAAACGTGGAATTTTGCATATTTTGCCAGAAGAAAGATCACGGATGCGTGTTTATTTGTTTTTTTTATTTCCCAGGGGTGATCGTATCGACCCAGTGGTCCTAGAATATCGTGGGATGGCTCATTGGAAGGGAAATTAAAAGTTCTAGTGCCCTTTTTAATTGACCAAAAAATGGAGGGAAACTAGGCCCCCTCCCCCGCTAATTTTTTTCCCAAAGTCACCTGATAAAATTTTTTAGATAGTCATTTTGTTCAGCATGGTCGAAAATATGATAACCATGTCTTTTAGGATAACTTAATCCCCCGAAGTCCCTAGAAAGAGGGCTAAAAGTTATGAACTTTACCCAATCTTAACATATAGTATTGGTTATTGGGAAGTAGGCCTATACAGACGTTTTCAGGGGGAATTTTTTTCTGGTAGGTGGGGTGGGTGGGTGGGTTCGGGGTTATATGGGAGGATCTTTCTATGAAGGAAGTTTTCATGGGGGAAGGGATATTGCTATGAAGGGGCGTCGGATTTCTCAGCATTATTAATGAAAAAGATCAGAAATTAAATTAAAAAAAACAAGTTTTTCAACTGAAAGTAAGGAGCAACATCAAAACTTAAAACGAGCATAAAATATTACGTATATGGTTGGGTTCACCCCCTAGTCAATAACTCACTCTTTAAGCCAAAGATTTTTTAGTACTTTCATAAGAGCTATTAATTCTAATTAACGGCTTCGTAACGTAAGTTAATTCGTAAGTTACGTATATTTATTAGCAATAAAAACGTTCGTAAATAAAATTAAACAAGTTTCGAGAAAGCCATTTAACCAAATAAAAGTAAAAATTAATATGCAAATTTTGTTTTAATTATTCATGTACAGTGAGGCAAAATCAAAACCTGCATTAATTCAAAAACATTCAAAAATTAAATAAAAAAAACAAGTTTTTTTTAACTGAAAGTAAGGAACGACGTTAAAACTTAAAACGAACAGAAAGTATTCTGTACATGAAAGGGGCTGTCCCCTCCTCAACGTCTCGCTCTTTACACGAAAGTTTAACTTTCTCACAATTCTATTTTTTTTTAAACAATAAAAAACTTTAGCGTAAAGAGCGAGACGTTGAGGAGGGGACAGCCCCTTTCATATACGGAATAATTTCTGTTCTTTTTAAGTTTTAACGTCTTTCCTTACTTTCAGATAAAAAAAATTGTTTTTTTTTTATTTAATTGGTTTTTAAAAAGCGCATAACACCCCGTATGTTGATATAGGCTACTGTTATTCAGACTTGGTGGGTAATTATCTTCAGTGGCTTAAGCCTTATCTACAAGGAGAGTTAATGCGGGGTGTGGTTAATAATACTATAAGTGCTAGATCCCGAATAAATTGTGGAATACCACAGGGATTGGTTTTGGGACCACTATTGTCTCTTGAGTATCCCCTATTTTGTTATCAAACTATTTTCAAATTAAAATATTGAATCATTACAAATTATCTTAATATTTAAGATCATTTGTAATTCTTCAACCTTACATCGTGGATGGATGCGCCCTTTGGGTAAGTAAGTTTTATGCTAATTACAAAAAAAAAATATTCAAATAATTTAATACCAGATTTTCCATATTTTGGTAGAATGTGCAAAAAATTGTTAAATATTTTCCAGAGGAATCGTCTATGAATAATTTTAGGTGCCCATTTGACTGGCCGCATGTCAAACAATTAACTGTTCGAAAAACGTGATTTTATTCCACTTTCTAGGGCTAAAATGATAAGAAAAGCTGAGATGGCTAGGACATGTTTGCACGGATGAACGATGACAGGTTGCCAAAAACATTTCTTTTTAGCCATCCATCTGGTGGCAAACGAAAAACAAGTCGTCCTTGAATAGGGTAGAAAAAGATCATAAGGAAGGGTTTAAAGGAAACTGGAAATTGTTGGGAAGGGGTAAATAATGAAGCTTTGTTTAGATTTGACCGGAGGAGAAGCATGTGCAACTGTGTTGGTCTCAGGTGGCAGGGTGCCGCAGTGAGTTCTTAGCAGCAGTAGTAGTAGTATAAAAAACACCACTTACTCGTGACGCAGAATGAGAGCAGTTTGCTGTTGAGCAACATCGTTCAGTTTGTTTTTTCTTCTACTGGATTTATCCACTTAAATTTATCTTTTTTTTATGTGTGTTTTGCTTATTTAACTAACATGAATTATTTAGTTGAACCATTGTGCACAGGTCAGTTGGCCTTCTAACATTGGTTGTTTCGTTGATTTATCTGTTTCATTGTATGAATTGATGAAAATAAAGATTTTATATTCATGACCATAGTTCCAATTCGGTTATTGGCTAACAATTTCATCAGTTCCTTATAAGCTCTAAAAATTCCCGATTTTCTCTAATGGTAATAGCAAAGCGAATCCAATTGCCTTTATAACTATTACTATGAACTATAATAAACATGAACCAATAGATTACGCAAACAAAAGGTTATTTGGAACAATTGAATGTTTCAAAAACCGCCTCCCCCCCTTTTGTTTTATCTGGATTAAATTTAAAAAATCCTTATTTTATATCTCCAAAATAGAAGATCATTTTTGCTAAAGTTTGGTTTCATTAAAATTGTATTGTCAATTTAGTTATATTTTTTTTAAAGTTTTAAGAAATATTGGATTTGCAAATGGAGGTCTTTGGCTGTAAAACTTCGTCTCGGCTCCCCATTTGCACTTTAGGGCAGGCAAGGACCTTTTCTTTTGAATTATCCAACCCGATAATTGACTCCCCCCCCCCTATTCCCCAGAAGACCGAAAATATTTACTTTAAAATCTCACTTCCTAAAAGCTTCGTCCCTGTTCTTGATTTCCTCCATGAGTCGGACCAAGTCTGAAGACTTTTTTACTAGAAATATTTGACCGTAATTTTGAGCCTCATCCCCTATTTTTTAGCATTACAAAAACATTTAGAATTTTCAGACAGAAAATCTGTTTGTCGAACTACCCCCCCCCCCCATATCTTTAAAATTTGCTAGTATCAGTAGTTTGACTGTGGTGACGTGAGTAGCATCATTTGACATTTCTGTAAATAAGCTGACAATTTCGTAATTTAAGTATAAGCTTTGTAAAAGGAAATATCCCGAAATAACAGATATTTTCTGATAATCCCCTTTAAAACAATGAATAGAATTTCTGTCTAAGGCTAAGACAGAGAGCATAACGTAGCTTGATTTTTATCAGGATTCATAAAGCATTATTAATAGATAGTATGCAACAGACCCCAGTTAGACACAAGACTTGCAACGAAAGATAAGCCGTGGCGTCATTTGGCTCACAAGTTCGCAGCAGGTATTAAGTCTACCAGACGTGGAAAGACATCCATATATGATCGATTATGTGTGCTTCTTAAGTCAGCGTTTCCTGCACGTTGTGAGTTATAATTTGCATAAACTTAGAGTGTGAACTATGCCTCATTTTTGGCATTCTTGAGTGTTCAGGACTGATAAGAATGCCTGAACAATGCTGCCGATGTTGAGGTCTTGCTGGGTGAGAAATCTTGGAATAAGTAAAATGAAGTGAAAACGACTTAACGACTCAACAGGACGGAGGTATATGCAAAACTGAAATCAACAACAAAACAATAGTTCATGGGTTTTCACTTCCGAATGCCAGTCATGCAGCTTATGATGCTATGTCGGTTTGAATTAAAACCATTACGGATGAAATTCCCTCTTGGTATTTGAATAATGGCTATTGGGCGTTCCTAAGTTTAGAGTGAGTCATGTCGATATGTTACCTAGGTGTGGAACTTAAAAAACGTCTTAAAGCAAATTCGAAATGACACTAAACTGAGAGTGAATCCATAGTTAAAACTAGAAAATATATTCACCTCGGGGGGAAAAAAAAAATGAAAGAACAGGAGAAATAAATTATCTTTGACGCTGCTCTAAGAGAAAGAGAGAAAGAAACCACAATCAATCGAAATAGTTAACTACGCCTATTTTTTCCAATATAAAAATTAGCATACGTAGAATTTATACAAATTGTGGTTTATGCTTTAAATTTTCGTTTTTAGGAGTAAATTTGGGACTATGGTGTTGCGAACTGCTTTAGATGTTGCAAAGTATATATAAAACTTTGCCCTTTCATCCCTGCTATTACCTAGGATTCTGTCACGATTTCCTGTGCCTTCAAGGCTTTCTTTTGCAGTAAATCGTCCAACTCTGCTGTAAATCTGTGAATTTTTTTGGATTTCATAGAATTGATCCTCCCCCCTCAAAAGAATGTTCTCAGGGGCACTTCCTCCCAGAATGTTCCTCTCTTTAACGATTCACTCATCCGGACAATTCTCCACTCCCGCAGGTAATTACCCCCCCCCCCCTTGTAAAATTCTCCTACATATAAAACTGAGCAACCAAAGGGAAATAAAAAGAATGAAGAAAAAAATAGAATTAGGAATATTCTTGCTAAATTCCAAAATACATTATAGGCAGAATATATGGTGCAGAAAATCCTATAGTATTCATTTCATATTTTATTTCTTTTAATTCTTCTTTTTGTGTTTTAGAGGGCTGAATTGTTAAGGGGCTAAAGAAAACAATTTGCAATTATGAGATTAATGGCAACTACAGAAGGGTTGCCCTAAAATGGCAGTGCACAGAGATACGTGAGGGAACTAAGAGGTATGAGTAATTACTCTCCTTAAACTTGGTCTGGCACCAACATCTACAAGACCAGATACCAATTCTCCCCTTGCAATCTAGAATGCGTCCACTAGGCGTGTACCAGAAGAATCTCCCGTCTGAAGTACCTTTAAAGGACTTTTTTCAATTAGATTTATATAACGTGGAGTCAAACTCCAAGTCAAAACCCAGCAAATATATAATGGATAGAACTCCTTAATTTAAATAAGCAGGCAAATTATTTTTTATTTTACCTTACCCTACTATGGTAACTGAACCCCCAGTGCCCCAAGACACGGAAAAAAAAGTGCTATAGGATATTCTAGCCCATATACTCTACCTGCATTTTGAATAAAGGTAGGATATTCCAAAGTCCCTTCTAATTTTCATTATGTTTATTTATCTTACTTTTCCTTTGTCTGCTGGATTTTACATGTGCATTCCACGGGGATTTTCAGGAGGGAATCAGCAACACACCCTTAAAATACTACACATTGAAAACAAGGATGTGGATTTCTAATTATAGTTTCTAAATAAATTTTTGGGATGTTATCTAGTCATGAGTTCTGCATTTTTCAAGGGATAAATGAATATTGCCTTAGCAAAATAGCCACGTCCCTACCTTCCACCTATATGCTAGTAAGGATATGAATGAGAACTTTTAATTCATACCCAAAATATTTAGCCAATTCGAGGAAAGCTGTCATCCCTTTAGCATTTGCATTACAAAATTAGTTCACACGTATTATTTTCCAAGGTAAAGAAGGTTAGGGTGTAAATTCTTGCCCTGGCCTTAACACGGATTTTTTAGCCTTTAGGCATCCCCTGAATATGACTCACTGGCCCCCTCCAATTTTCAGTGTATTATATAACCGTTAGCATTACTTCACATACATCCTATGTAGTAACTGTTCAGGCTGTATGGACTGGTCATTTTTGTCTAATAGTCATAGGAAAACATTCTTGTTTGACGCTTCACATATATCTGTAGGAAGCTCTGGTGAAGCTATCTGCTCAAAGCGATCTATTAATTTGTAAGAAAAAGGTTTAATACACTCAGGGACGCACTCAGGTGGGGGCTTGGGGTCCTATGCTCCTCCGAAGGGTAGGTTTTATTATCGGAGTCTCTCCCCTCCAAAAAAAATTAATTGAGTTCCACGAAGAAAATTCCAGCGTATGTGCCTGAACCCATGCATTCTATTATAAGGACAACTACAAATATGATATACAGTATATAGGAAGAAACTCAGTAGTACTACAACAAACCATACGGTAAAACAAGAAAACAAAGTATGCTGCTTAGGGGGCAATTTGGGGCAATAACACATTCTTGGCCTTAGGAAACTGCTATTAAAAAGATTAGTAAAGAACTGTTTTAGCCAGAGGCATGACTATCTAAGGTCAAGACATGTATATTTACCCAAGCGCATGTGTGTTTTGCAAAATAGCATCACAAGCATTGTTACCACCGCCATTGTTAGTTAAATGTAAAACGTCACCTTATTTTTAATGAGCTCTATTCCACACAGTCCATATGAGCTCTAGTCTTTTCTAGTCTACAAGAGGGATAAAGCCTCCGTTTATTTTGACTAGGGGGATAGTATTTTGCTAGTTATGCCTCTACAGAGAGACTTACGCAAAGAGGGAGAGGGGACATTGGAGGTGGCCGAAAGTTTAAAGAAAACTAAAAAAAATAATTATCAGGAAAATATAGAAAGTTATAGGAGAAACGTATAAACTGAATTCCAGAGGAGATAACCAAATCCTACCATCTTTTCATTTTGTATGTGGTATGTTATACTCTAAAACATTTTCGAATTAAAATTATTTACTTACCGCTGAGATTCCTTGAGTTGTACAACCCGTTTAAAACCTTAACGTTTTAAAAATAGAAAATTGTGCATATATTAGATCACAAATTTAACCTCCTTAAAATGGTCATAATGTAAGCATTTTAATAATGTTGAGTAATCATCTTAGTTTGGCGAAAAACTAATCCCATACATCTATGTCATGAAGTCTGAGTGTATAAGAAGCAGTGAAGACGGTTTATTATTCGCTGTTTCTGTGAAATAATTAATCGTGCATATATAAAATCGATCAAAAGTCAATCTGAACGGAAGACTACCGAAATAAGAGATGGGGCTTGGTGTCCTGCTGAGACAATCCGTCTATGTCTGCTTGCGTGTTAACTTCTGATAATTATTTGTCTGTGTTCAGTGTGACGTCTTCCTATTTACTTAAACGTGGCTTAAAGCACACAAGGAATTAATTTTAGACTAGGTTCCTCTGATCTGTTGCCAAGTGCACAAATAACATGCTTTGCTTCCAAAGCGCTTTTAGTCTTTGCTAGTCTTCCATTTTTCCGTTTTTTTTTTACCTACTTTTAATTTTGCCTCAAACCTAACTTTAATACCTTATCTCTCCGATGTGCTGCATATTCAGTCATTAATTAGCCCAATAAAAGGGATATATCCCCCAATATTAGCTCATTCTCACGAAAACATGATTTATTTATTTACTAAGTCCGACAGACTGTATATCATATATTTTGGCATTAGCTACCTTAGTCATCAGGTAGCGTGGGCGTCAAAGCATTGGAAAGCAGGGGAACATGAAGACAGAAAAGCAGGAAGAATAATAGGAAAACTTTGGGATAAGTTACGCATCAGCATGCTTCAGAGGGGCTGGATCGCTGGTCGCCGTTTGTATGTTTCAATAATGAGGGCTCAATTGTGGATTCGGCATTTAAATCTCTACATTCCAGCAGCAATCCGTCATATCCATGAATGATTCAAGTGGTGCTTATGTTTCTCAAATATAACCCTATCTATTCAAAGATATAGCAGTCGCAAAATAATATCCGGTACAAATGACTGAATTGTATACATTTGACTTATTCAATTTTCCTGCTCAAGCGATTACTTTAGTCCAATTTGTTTGAATCTATTCAATTATGAAGTCGAAAAGCCAACAAAGTCAATATTTCTTAAATAGTATATAGTATGATTTTGCGTCCGTTTGCACGCTAATATTACTTTTTCTTAGAGTTAATTTTTCGGTTGTGATTTTACCCCTCTTGTGCTTGGAATGTTCTGAAAGTGTTAACCCAGGGGTCGTAGCTGGCGCATCTACTGAGCTCTAGGGTCTATCTAGATTTATTGTGGTCCAATGACCATGGATTCGTTTGTACTATTTTACCCATAAAACAATATAATCGATCCTCTATCGTTATATCTTTATGCCTTTACGGTTATTTATACGAGAAAACGTCCAAAGCGTTCACTTCGCCAAGAAAGGGGCAACACAAGAATAAGAATGATGTAAACTTTTCATATTATAACAAGTTCTTTTGTTACTTCAAGCCTAGAACAACTAAGATTTCCACTGACATCTCAATTGAGCCACACAAAATTGTTTTGACATGACGCAAGGCTTTGTACTTGTTTTCACAAAAGACTTTCATTGGGTTGTCGAGGACTTTTTTTCACATTGATTTTGCTCTGTTGCTAATATTGCGAGTAGTAGGACCATATCTGTGGGGGAAAGATTACTTGGGTTGACCACCCCTCCTAAAATTTTCGCCCGACCCGTGCAAAACTAACAAAAATACACGTAACTAAATTTTTCCACACAGAAATCTTGATAATCACTAACCTATTAATGTCAATGGGTCAGGCGTTGCGTATCTTGTAATTTTGAAAAGGGCTATTGTTACAACCAAGGAAGTTATAAAACAGTTTGTTCAGTTAGTTCAGTTCCTTACTTCTTTAAGTGAAGAACAATTTTGAGAAATGAAATGTGATATAACGTGGTTTTTTGCATCCAAGTGAACAAAGGTATATATTTCTGATGTTGATGTTGGCGGGTCGTCTGCGTGTTACTCATCTGCCTCTGTGGCTTAAATAACACGTAATCGCTTGCTGATGCTTCTAAACATAATTCACGTCTCAGTTCACTCGATACAGTCCATCCACAGCACACTATTAAACAGTCTTCTTCGATTCCAAACGTCGTTGGACGGTATGTCCACTATATGTTGTCACATGCCGCAGCGTCCGAAATCCGTCTGCTAAAAAACCCTTTCACTTCAGATATTTCAGACAATTTTACAGCATCTGGGAATAGAAAGCTGAGGTTTCAGTTGGGCTGACTGACTTGTTTTAGCTGATTGTCCTATTGTCCATCTGAGGACGATGCTTTTTGTCGATTCTGTCTTACTTTTTTTTTTTGTCTAAAAATGCTGGAAAAGGCAGCCACCAGTGCTTTGTTAGACTTGTCAGCAACGATGCAATTGAATGTTACACATTTCAGTAACAAATACGGTTTCAAAGAAAGTGCACTGTAACTACAAAAACTTCATTTCTGTTGCGGATAAAAGGCAGGGTAACATCAACATCCAAGTATACACAAGAAGGCCAGCGCAGGTTCAGGAAAATCGTCAAAACTGAGACCAATTGTTAAAACAGTAATATTTTTCGAAAGGCAACTGCTTGATGTTCGGGGTACGAATGATTCTAGCCCCACTTCCATCATGGATCCAAAACAGTCTCAAAATGATTGCAATTTCCAAGTCTTTTTGAGACTAAGGTCTAGGGGTGGTGACTAAAGTCTGTTGAAACATCGTCTTTCTGCAGCAGCAAATGCCACATATGTTTCTCCAATTTTGCCGAATGGTCTGATTGAGTCCTTGTTCAGTCCTTGTTTTTTAGTACTGACAAAACGGTGGAGGTTTCCAATACAGAGCAGCTATCTGTTTGTGTCCGCTAAACTTCTGCCGGAAAGTTTTATAAGGATTTTCTGGGTTATGTCCCAGTTGCGGATCTAACAGGAAAAGGTGTCACTTTGCTAAGTCTGCATTTTCTTAGACGGACTGGCATTAACCTATACAAGATTGTTGACGAAGGGTAGGATGGCGTAGCAGCCATTTTAACGCACAAAGTCTCAATCTTGTCATTTCGTCTGTCTGCTCTATTCCAACTTTTAAGAATTTCCTCGGAACCACGTCGTTAATCTGAGATTTCTACGGTCCTTTGCCACTTAGAAGCAAAAACCTGAAAGAAAATCAACAAACTCTTGGTGGATTCAGGAAAACAGAACCTGACAGGACTCCTTGATACAACACGGTCAAGCGCCGCCATTCCGGTATGTGTTTCTATTGAGCTATACTGGTCGATTCTGTGTTTTCTCGAAGCTCTTGAGGAGAACAACAGCACAAAATGTATGTTTTGTAAACCCTCATTCAACCAACTGACTCTTAAGTTGGTTGAAGGCGACTTGGCTGCCGCTTGTAGACACATAAATACTGTTCTTTCCAGAGCAATGACAATGTAAAAATATGCTGCCGTTGCCTTCGCCCCCTATTTTAGACAAAGTTCAGTCTTGCAACTACTTTACGGCTTGATATGAATCGCCCAAGAACATGAGGTAGAAGGAACCTTCATCTTGACTAGCCTGATCTACTCACTCATTGCAGAGCATCTTTGTATTGTCCTGATCTAGACCACTTCATTACAGCTGAAGCAGCATTTTGAACTTCAATAGAATCTGTTGTATCATCTTAGCATCCCTGTCCCTTCGAAGAATAAATCTATTGATCCCTCAACTATAAGGTTCGAGTAACTGCTTAATTCATATGGTGATATTTTTCTCAAGCCAAACTGCTTGAAGCAAGAGCTTTAAATGGGCTTTGGCGCAACAAATGGGAAAAAGATCTGATCACACGAAGATCTTATGGCTGAATATTTTCTTTACGAATACAACTCCACTTTTTTTTAGTATTTCTCTTCTTTCTCTTCCTTTCAACGTTGCTTGTCATTACGGCTACTCCAGAAAGAAGCTTCTCTACACTTAGAAGGCTAAAAACCTTGCTAAAAATTCAAGAAAACAAGAAAGGCCGAGAGGTTTAACCCTGGTCACGGTTTAAAGATAATGACGTGTGCCACGAAAATGTCATAGAAGTTTTTACAAAAAAAAGAACAGTCATTTGAATTTCGTTTTGTACGCACTTAGTTCACGTGACTAAAATTTTTGGTCTGTTTTGTAAATATTTCATGTGTTCAAATACCTAAATACTTTGCTAATACAGTTGTGTAAAAAATAAAAAAAATGAAAAAGAAAGCCACTTGAAGATACAACAGTTCACCTAGTGGACGCGTCCTCGTTTGCAAGGGATGGGGATGACGGTCTACACAGTCTTCAAACATTAGACTAAGTCCACGGGAAGATTTTGCAACCCCCCCCCCACCCTCTTCTCACAAACAAAACCGCACCCTGGCGGTTAGTCAGTTTAGTGAATGTAAGCCTCAATCTGGCTTGAGCAAATAGCTTTTGCTTAAAAAAAAAAAAAAAAAAAAAAAAAAAAAAAAAAAAAAACAGATTAGTGTTTTCTGAGAGATTCAAGATGGCTTGGTAGTAAACTTGAGTTTGAAACAGGGTTGAAGTAACTAGCAAACCAGATGAAATTAAATTTTTAGCCTTAAAGTACCAAGGACACCAACATAAACAGTTTTCTGTCCGCTGGACCTCTCTTAAATCTATCCATACCGGGTTCAAAATTATGCAGATTAGCAGAATCACAATGTTATTCAGTGTTCCAGCGTTGGATCGAAAAAAAATAGTTATGCAAAACTAATTGAATAGATTTGACAATGCTTTCCATCAGTAAAACTCAAAAGTTAGCAATCCTGATTCCCATACACAGCTACAGCTTCAAAGGGAAGCTACACCTTTCTTAAGATGTTGGTGTTCTATATTCTTGTCTTAGTTTTTACTTTTTTCGTCACCCACATTTCTTTTTTTTAAATCTATTGCCTGCTACTACCAAAACTGTTAATTAGTTACTCAATTAAAAATTGAGTTCATGTTTTACTGTTTCTTAAGAGGTATATGATTGTGTAAGTTTCAGCTTGAGGAATTGAAGCAATCAGATTTTATTTTCAATGTCCTTGATACTATAAATACTGATATATTTAACCATTTCGTGTCTCGTCATCTCCAAGCTCTTTTATTCACTAGATAGTGTGTCACTTTCTTTTTTGTGCTGATTTTTATCGTGCATTTTTTCTACTTCTGCAGTATGGTCACATTACAATCAACATTACAGAGAAATGGAGGGTTTATTTGAAATCATTTTGTAACTCAAGCACTTTTTGTTCTTTTTACTGGCTTATAATTTCATGCAAAAGAACCAGTCAGGCTTAGCATCCTTTTTATTGACATAAAATACGACATAGCAGCACGGGATGAATAAGTAAAAAAAATAAACAAATGGAAATCAAACATACTTTTTAACATGAAAGCATAGGACAGGTAGGCCTATCTCTCTATTTCTTTGTGTCCACTATTCTTGCTAGAATGAAAATAAGAAACTAAGGACCAACTGAAACAAGACATTTCAAGTTCTTTGGTATATTCAAAAACGATGTATTGATTTTGTAGCGGTTGAATTCAAACTGTCAGTTGTTTTATAAGTGTCTGTAAATTTCAGCATTGATATCTAGCAGTGCATTGTTTTTTTAATGTCATCTTCATATTAATAAGATAAAGTATATTCTAAATTATTTGTTTTGCAATCCCGCTTTCTATGGCTATAATGATATGAAGGTTGAGATGGCTAGGGTACGCTATGCTGACGATGTATATCAGTTTTCCAACGATTATCCTTTTTCGGCCAACCGTCTTGGGCTAAACGGAAAGCAGGTCGTCAACGGTTGGGGTGGGAGGATGTCATAAAGTAAGATTTAAAGGAAATGGGAACTTCCTGAAAGGGCGTAAAGAGGAGGGTTTTGAATAGATTGGGATGGAGGAGGAGCGTGCGTAGCTGTGTTGGCCTCAGGCGGCTTGGTGCTGCGGTCAGCTGTTAGCAGTAGTAGTAGTTACAAACTGAATATTGATATTCATTTCGTGTTCGTTTTTATTCGTATTGGTATTCAGGTGTGTTTTGTTCGTGTCATCTTTGATTTTATAAATTGAAAGTAGCCCTGTAGTGGCTGTGTTCTTCTTATCCCCGCTGTTTGATAGGCTCCACAGCCTGAAACAGAGCTGTGACGTTTTGTATGAGGCTGTAATTAGAACTATCTAATATTCTAGACCATTTTAGTCGAAATGAGTTATGTATGTGTCGTGGGTAAACTCAGAACGAGGAATCGAATGGTGCAGCAAGAATTATCCTATCTCGTACCGTTACGAAGATAAAAAAAGAGACATAAGCCAATTTTGGACGTGGATCGCAGGACCAAAAAGGAGACACATGCAGAGCACATGTCTCCTTTTTGACCCTGTTTCTTCAGACTTTGATATTTGGCATGTGTCCCCTTTTTGGCTTAAGACTTAGCCAAATTTCAGTATGAGACTACTGCAGATAAACTTTTGTCCGTTTTTTGGTTCTCCTGAAAAGCTGCAAAAAGGGTGAATGTCGCCCTTTTAATTTCAGAGTGACCACAGCCGACAAACTTTTTCCCGTTATTTTGAATCTCCTGAAAAGTTACAAAAAATGGTGTATGTCACCCTTTTAATTATTAGACAATTTTTCATTTCTAGCCTATATAGCATCGTACTGGGGGCAGAGAGACAAAAAAAACACACACACTGAAAAAAAGAGAGAAAAAAAACTAAAGGAAAGGAGAAAAACTGTAAACAAAATTAAAATAAAGTATCGCAAAAATTTAAACTCTGATTTGACCCCTTTTTATATCTTCATATTGTAATTACTTACTCTGTAGTCACTCTATTTGACACACACACACACACACACACACAAAAAAAAATTAAATAAATAAACAAACAAATAAACACGCATCCGTGATCTTTGTTCTAGCAAAAATGCAAACTTCTATATTTTCATATATAGGAGCCTGAAACCTCTACAGTATGGGGTCTCTGATATACTTAATGTGGTGTGTGAGAATTTCAATAAGATCTATTGATGTTTTGGGGGTTATTCCCCCTTTTTCTAAATTGGACACATTTTCTCAGGCACGTAATATTTTATGGGCATCATTGAACTCGATGAATTTTATATTTTGAATTAGCATCAAAATTCAATTCTTTTGATGTATCTATTGTTATCAAAACTCTGTTGTTTTAGGGTTTCGGTTATTATTGAGCCGCGTCACTCCTTGCTTACAGTTCGTTACCACGGACTGTTTGACAAACAAACTCTTTAGTCTACATTGCATTTGATTAGGTATATTTTAAAACTCTTAACATGAATTTTCGTTTACTTCATCAGTAATTTTCATTTATTCAATTGCAGTTCTGTTTCTATAAGCGTAAACAATTAAAACCTATATTTATTCCACTGGTATAGTTAAGCAACTCTTCGCTCCAACCTTGGAAATTGAAAAATAAAATGATAAAATGAAAGAATTTTATTTTTTTTTTTTGTCATATTTTACAACGACTTACATTTATTGATGACAACTTTGCATGGATTTGGACTTTTCTATTTGGTTGATGGTTTGGGTATACTGTTTGGTCCTAGGTAGTTGGATGGATGTGTAAGGTAAAAACCTCGTTCACATGCTAATTTGTACCAATTTAATGATTGGGATTGCAGTTTTTTTTTTTTTTTTTTTTTTATTTTTTTTTTTTTTTTGTGTTTTTTTTTTTTTTTTTTTTTTCTTTTGCCAAGTTATTACCTCTTAAACATAATATGAATAATCCTACAATAAACTTCATTTGGTCAACACCCCCCACCCTCACTGAAGAAATGAAGAGTTGCTCTTTATAAATGGAGTATCATCTTTCTCACTTCCACACGATCCACCATGTCATTTTTAACAATTGTTCCCTCACTTTTATTTGTAATATAAAAGTTTTGTAAGGTGTTGGCTCGATTTTAATCCAAAAAGGAAAAAACCAAACTAGAAAAGACTTTTAAGAATAAGGCTAAAATAAAATTGTTCCTTACCGAATATCAGTTGATCAGCTCAATGGGATACCACTCTTTTTTAAGAATCGGCATTTGCTAAAACGGAGTACCTCATACCAGGAAGGACCCAAAGCAACCCCATGACGGGTTTAAACTAACTCAGCGCTAATTAGATTAGATTAGTTTCCATCTCGAGATCGTAAACGGCCTACTGTTAAGGCAAAAGCGACTGGTCAATTTTCCGATATGCACCCCACCAAGGATGTTACTAAAGGAGCTTTTAATTCTTTTAACATTTTTAAATGAAAGGGTAATCATTCATAGTGGGGGGTCGTTCTAAGATTCTTTTTCTAGCATGCTAAAACAAAGGTATAAATTCCAAGGTTCTGCAATTCTTTTATTCAAAGATTTTAAAATTGAATTTTGCTAGAAAAGTGCTTAGAACATTAGAATACACTCTTAATCCCTTTTTTCTCACAGAGGGTGGTAATCTCTCACTTAACCCCATGGTGCGAGTCTCTTCTCTTCTCAGCTAATAAGATTTGCCCCCTAGAGCTTAAGAGTTATATGATTAACAAAATAGCACAACAGAAGGTTTACACAAGTTATGAAATTCTTTTTTAAAGAGCCATACCCTTCTATTAACTTCGTGAGAAAAATTCCTTAAAATCCGATACATTTTATCGCATGAGCCTCCAATACTAATTTGGATTCGATAGTAAGCTTTCAATTAGGTTTAAACTTGGATCAAATTCTAAGTTAGTTACAATGATTTAGTGTCATAGGGGTTGCTTGTGGTGGGATAGGTGTAATAACAAAAAATTAGCTGTTGATGAGACAACACAATGAGATCCACACGAGGATGGGGATGAAAGGCAATTCTTATCAATGAGTTTTCTACTCCCCTATTGAATATGTTGGACGTTGTTGTTTGTGCGCATGCAGTACGAATGATTTTAATCAGTGATTAAACACGTACATAGTATTTCACTATCTAATCTACAAAATACAGCATAAAATATCAGATATTTAAAAACAAAATACTAAATACCACGAAGAAACAAAGAAAATAATAAATGGACAACATTTATTAATAGGAAGTAAATGAAGGGGAGAAAGAAGAAGAAAAAAACATTTATACAATATCTAGTCTCCCTAACAATCAGCAAAATAAATTTTCAAGCAGTATTTCATTGCAAAAAATCGGCTGCTGCTTAATTTAAGCGTTTTGAAGATGACAGAGAAAGGAAGATATTGTTTCTGTACGTGCAGTATACTGTGTATCCGAACAATCCGAATAAAGACTGTGTATCCGAATAAAGACTGGATGTGTTCAACAGGATTAACAATTGGCCCTTGTATTTGACTTCAGTGTTCCTGTATTTATTATTTAATTTTTTTGATGTGACTTTGAGGTGCTATTTGACTATGCGACTATGCTGCTATTTGATATGTGACTTTGATTTTGATTGAGCTGCTAGCTCTTTGTCGTTTCAATGTCGCCTATGTAGCCACGGTTTTGAATACGTCATCTTTTTTTTCATTGTTTGCATAAGTTTTGTTGGCATTCCTAATTTTTTTTTTATTATTTATAATAAAATAATGAAAGTCTTCTCTTTGGTTCTAACGATCAAATAACTCATTTGAGTTAAAAATACCTACGCAGAAAATTAATTATAAAACAATAAAAGTATTCTCTTATTTGCTCTGATGATCACTAAACCCATTTACCTACGCCAAAAAATCAATTCGGAGAGGGGGGGGGGGGTATACTTTTCAAAATAGCAAAAAATTGAGTGAACAATTTTATTTAAACCTGTAAGAAGCCAATAAAACAAAAATGCGCTTTTTGATGTAATAATTTTATTTGTATTTGATTGTTGTTCTGCTCTTCTCTTTAGAAAATAATTAAAACCAAAATTGAAAAAAAAAAGCTCCGGCTGGTAGATAAAATTTTTTTTTTTTTTAGTCAATTTGACGACACCAATGCTGAATAATATTTGAAATTAAATTTTGCCGATTTTATTATATTTACTTTGACACATCATCCATATATTCGAATGCAAAATCAAACGCTAAAAATACTAAATATTTCTTCCTGCTAGATAATCTCCACTGGTGTATAAAACCAAATGTTAACCATATCTTCTTTTTATCTTTTATGTTTTGTTTATTTTATGGACTTGGACCAATATAGTTTCTGAACAGCTTATTTCTAGTTAGACATGAAGGCAAAATTACCAAGTCAGTGTCTCATAATCACGGACGTTGCGTTTGTTTTGTGGGAAGGGCTTGCGAGGATTTGCCGACTCTCAAAATCCCGTACACCAGCTGACACGGGCCAAGCGTAACAAAAGTGTGTCAAGTGTTACAGGACTATATTACACATGTTGGAACTGTGCTACGCTCAGGGCACAAGGATAAGCTTGAAAGCTAAGAAGACTAAGTCGCTTATACTGGGAATAAGTAAAGGTGAAGAGGTTATGCTGGATAACGAGAAGATCGATCAAGCGGACAGGTTCGGTTTCCTAGGTAGTATTATTAGTAAAGATGATGAATATAGTAAAAATAGTAAAAGTGGAATAGCCAAGGCTTAGGGTATTTTTCACAGTTAAAAAAAGTTTGGAAGATTAGGAAGATAAATCTGCGAATCAAGAAAAGAATATTGGAAGCTACAACGATGAAAGTAGTCAAGTATGGTTCTGAAACGCGGGCGCTCCAAAAGACGATATGAGGATTTGTTAGATGATTTCCAGAGGAATTGTCTGCGGATTCTTTTGAGTAAGTAAGTCGCACGAAAAATGTGCTTCTACACGGCTTTCTAAGGCTATAGCGGGAGAAGGCTGAGATGCCTAGGACACGTTCTGCAGACGAAGGATGACAGATTCCCAAAGATCGTCCTTGTTGGCAAACCATCTGGGACCAAACGAAAAACAGGTAGTCCCCAATTTGGGTGGGAGAAGGTCGTAATGAAGGATCTATGGGAAATTCGAACTTCTTGGGAGAGTATAAAGAGGGAGACTTTAAATAGATTGGGATGCAGGAGGAGCCCACGTAACTGTGTTGCCCTTAAGTGGCTTGGCGTCACACTGAGTTGTTAGTAGCAGTAGTAGTATTCCTCAAAGTTATGCTAAACGGGGGCAAATAAAAAGGGGGTTGGGGCCAAATTAGTATAACATTCCTAAAAAGTGTGCTTCAACAGGGCCCGAGAAGATGTTGAACTAATCTTTTTGTAGGTTTTTTGTAAACTGAATTACTGAAATTTGATGTGTACAATGTAGAATAGCCAAAATGTAGCAGTATGTAGCAATAAACAATAGCAAATACGTAGCTGCAGCAATCTTGAAAAAAAGAAAAAATAGAAATAAATAATAGAAAATTTTCGAAAAAGGGGGCCATGAACAAAATTTGCCCTTGGGTGCAAACGGTTTCCTAGTGGCTTTGGTGCTAAATCAAAGCAACTTTGAAGAAGCAATGTACAGCCAAAATTAAAATTAAAGGCTAACCCTTTAACCATCTTCAGCCTTCTCAGGGAATTCAACTTGCGATGATGTGGCACCAACAAATATTTCAGTTAGTTTTTCTAAATAATAAACTATAAAAGCATACACACATGTTTCCAAGTCTCTAACGTCCTTGATAACACTCAAAATATAATAGTTTCATTGGTTTCTCAATTATTTCAGCCCTGAAATTATTCGTCACTTGCCTCCTCATTACCCCTTGGGTCAAAGTTACTGTTGAAGGCCTATCTCTGCAACTTTGATTTATGTATAAACGTTTATTGAGAGGCTTGGGATGGCTTAAGAAGCCACCTCTAGTTGAGAGGTTGAGAAAGAATGAAAGTAGTAACCCTTTAGGGGAGGGGCTTACATTTTGGTTTTGGGTATAAATTCATCCCAAACAACAGTCTCCCAAATAACAGGCTAATTAAATCCTACGACGAATATGGGAAAAATTATAAAGGCTTGAACACAAAAATGCCTGTTGCAATCTGGATTATGAGGTCAGTCATTCTCTTTAACGGCATTCGAAATAGCACATCGTTCTTAATATCATTAATATTCTCTATGACAGAACTATTTACAAGCTTTCCTAAAGGCAAGCGAATGTCTAGCAAAATAAAGAACGAAAGCTAACAGGACTTTTCTCAAATTTTACAGAAAAACGCTACTTATAACGGAACTCTGCGATAACTAGCTTATCAATAACAAATATCGCAATAACGATAGATAAAATAATAAAAAGTACGTCATGTTTTTCACAGAGCACCTGCAACAGAAATTATGTCCATAATACGCATAGCATATTCATTTTTACTATTTCCTTCCCTTTGTAATCTTAATAAAATGACGAACTGCAATATTTTTCTAGCAGCAAACTATTAAACTAAGCATTATTAAACTAAATGAGCAGCTACTTATGAGTTGTTTTGATGCCAACATGGCTGCCATCTACTTTTACAATTAATAGAGAGCAGAAAAGTAAGTAAAATAGCCAGTTAACTTATGTTGCCAATTTTTCGTTTTACAGTAACTGAAACCGAAACTACACGTCAAATAAATGCAACTTATTTCCTTCCCAGGTGCTGTACTGTATTTACCGGCCACATTTAGGAAGATTTCAGTCTGGCTCAAAACAAAGTTTATAAGTTACGTGTCTTTCTATCTTAATTTAGCGAAAAGGCTGCCCATTTCCAATAATACAGTTCGACCGGTTATAATTTCTAAAAGTGAAGGCGTCACAACATCCAACCGTCAGGACATCCAACTTCAGGACACCCACAATATCTGTCATAACATCTACACAAAAATCCGTCAGAATCACCAACCATCATAACATCCAAAATTTTAAAACTTTAGTTTTTTGGGGTTTAGGAGGGAAAAGGTACCAAGTTTAGGTTACGTATTTAATATATATTATGCTTTACCCCCACTCCCCTGATGTGCAAATATATAGCCGAAATTTGTTTCTAAACTATTATATACTTATTATCATTATATAAACTTATAAATTTTTTGTCGATGTCCTGACGTGTGGATGTCCTGACGGTTGGATGTTATGTCCTTTGTTGCTTTTGACGGTTGTTCGAAATGGTAGCACCCCTTTCTAAAATAGAAAGTTGGAGTGTTAATACCGTAGAAACGCCGTTTAAACAAAGGGTTTGTTATTCCGGGAACTATATTTAAACTTTAGTTTTTTTGCGGTTTAGGGGGAATAAAAGGTACCTAGGTATGGTTAGGTTATGTTAGGTTACGTATTTAATATATGCTTTGCTTTACCCCCACCCCACCCCTATAATGTCAAAATACATAGCCCAAATTTGTTTTTGAACTATTACATTTTTATCCTATTTTGTTTAATTTCATTAGCATTAACGAAACTTCACTTCTAGCGTGTTTTTTGGATTCTAAATAAGTACCTAAAAGACTATTAACATGGTAGACCTATTTCTTTTGGGTCGTCCTCTCGGTTTATTTTATAGGCTACTAATGAAAAATACTACCTGAATGCAACACCTTTTATACAATGCGTAAAGGCATTACAATACTATCATGTATATTTTTTGCTCTTTAAATGCATTTGAATGTGACACATGATTTTTTTTTCAAAGTTAAGGCTCCAACGTCTAGTCAGCCGAAGGTTTCACGTCTGCCCATGACCCACCAAAATATTATCATGCCCCACCGGTGGGGCCTGTTCCCCACGTTGGGAGTCACGGGGTTAGATCCTCAGCAAGAGCTGATATTCCAGAAATATTCCTCAGCAACAGTTTTCCTCAGATTTCAAGCTGAGAGATTTCAGTTGAGGTTTCCTCAACAAGAGCTGAATTTTCAGAAGTATCTAACATTGATACTCAGTTTTAATTTTGCCTGGACTGGGCGGCATCATTTTGAGGTTGATTAGTCCTATCGTAGTTAAAGTAAGAAGTTAATAGTTCTGTACCACACTTCCTTTTTTATGGGTGGGGGAGGGGAGAGTTCGCCAACTTCAAGCAGCGTTTCAGTTTCAAATCTGGCCTCTTAGACCCCTTCCTCTAAATCATAAACAGTTGGTATTTGTTTCTCTGACGGTTAAACAGTTGATTTTCATTTAATAGTCGATGTTTGTCGTTTGTCAGTTTCCAACTTCATTTAACAGTTAATAACGGTGGCTTGTTAAACCGATTTTTTTTTAAATCAACTGTGCTTCTTAAAAAACGAAGAAAAAGAAGATTGTGAAAAAAATTTGTAGTTATATGATGCCCTAAATCCATTGAACAATAAATACTTCATTTCGTGGCCTTCAACGTTATTATCCATTTCCTCTTCTAAAAAGTGGTATCTTTGTTTCCGGGAAACTAATATGTAACTTTCCTTATCATCAGTAAAGTATGCAATATATTCATGTTAACAATTTAGCGTTCAAACATAAAAGTTGCACGATCAAACGGACCTGGAAGTTCATACCGGACATCCGAAAAACACCTTAAGTGCAAACACTTATATTATTATTGGAATATGGATGGTGTAGGTCCTACTCGACAAATCTAGTTATTTGGTTATAAGTTAAATTAAAGAAGATTATTGGGTAGTACAGATGAAATAGAATTTTCGTTATTTTGCCTCAATACATTCATGTGATTGGAGTTTATATATTTTCGTGTGTAGTTTTTTAGATAGACTTACGTTTTCACCGCCGACGGGCAGCGCCAACTTTTACTTGGTTTTATGTATCATTTGCATCCCATTTAAAAAGAGAACGAAGCAATGAACAACATATGGTTTCAAATAAGCGAAAAGAAACATAAAGAAGGAAAAATGATTGATGGTAGTTTTCAGAAAATCCAACCAGTGGAAAAAAAATTCCACAGCTCAAAACGCCTTGAAAAGTCAATTTTATTTCTTTTGTTTCACAAACTCTCTTCATTTCCTGTTTTGCATTTCCTCTTAAACAGAAAAACAACTTTTAGCCATCGCTGTAAAACCAGCGAGATTTTGAAAGGTTGCCACTGACAGAGGATTTTTTTCTTACGTAATAGCTTCAAATGTAGATTTTTTTTTTTTTTTAGTGAACCTAAACCAGAAAATCTCCAACTAGGCACCGTAAAAAATGGATAAATATCTTCAAAGAGATGAATTCATTGCAATAATAAATCAGTACATATGGACTTCTTGCGTGTTAGTTGTATTCGGGGATATCAATTAGGAAGAGGTTCTATTGCCTTCTCCCCCACATATTTATTGCCCTCTTCTAGACTTTGAAAACAAACTTTTTTTTCAATATTTCATGAAAAAATTAAAAAAAAACAACGTTGCCAACCCTACTAAATTTTAAAAAATTCCCTTTTATGTATCCTCATTTAAGATGGAAAAAATTGCCCCCCACCCTATATTTTCGTGAGCTAGCACCCCTGGTCACGCCACTATGGAATATTAACTCGAACTGGTGCTTTTTTATGGGGATTCCACAAATGGGGAATCCTTCATCCACAAAACATGTCCTAGCCATCTTAGCCTTTCTCTCATTATAGCCCTCGAAAGGGAGACAGAACCCCATTGTTCGCACGACTTGTTGTTTGATTAAAGGTAAGTCAAACGGGTGCCCAAAATTATCCATAGGCAATTCCTCTGGAATACATCTTAGAATCCTCCTCTGTCTTCTGCAGTGCCCACGTTTCAAAACCGTATTTGACCTAATTTGGCTTGTCAAATTATCTCGCTATTCATCCTATAACTTTTTTCAACTTTAAAAACAAAACTGGGCCTTGGGTTTTCTACGTTTTACATCTTCACTGCACCCACAATCCCTGCTAATAATACTAATCAGGAAAATGAACCTATCCACTTCATCAATCTTTTCGCTACCCAAAACCAATGCACAATACTAATACACAACACAATACCCAATGCACAATACTAATTAGGAAAATGAACCTATCCACTTGATCAACCTTCTCGATGCCCAACACCAGCTCTTCACCTTAATTTATTTCCAGTCTAAGCGGATTAGTCTTCCTAATATTAATTTTGGACCCTATTCTTGCACTCTCAGGACATCAAAAAATTCATTCATTCTGCTAACATTTTTATCCAGGGCACTCAAATTATCCGCATAATATAATTCTATGAGAGTTTTGCCTTCCTATTTGATGCCATGCTCTCCCATAGCGTTTGCTGCGTACCTTAGGACAAACTCCATCAAAATGATCCACAGGAATGGGGACAGAACATAATCCTGCTTAACACCTAAGTCAATACCAAACCGTTGGATCCATTGGTAAATATACAAGTCAACACAATGAAAAAGTACGTCTTTTTGTACGGTACCTTATATTGAGGATATTTGGTCCAAAACTTAGTGGTAAAAAAAAATGTAACCCGCGAAATAATATATACAACCTTTTTGTTAAACCTATATTCTCCGGTCAAAATACGATGAAAGAGTTGATATTTGTTTTTGAATTGTTTATGCTCCATAAGGGATCTAGACCCTTAAAAATCACTAGAAGTGAAACTTTTATAACATTCACGGGTGTTTTTTAAACCTACATTTTTTTAGTTCTTCATAATAACACCCAAACAAAATTTCTTCAGAAATGGCTTCAGCAATCAGCAGTTGCATAATATTTATTTGATCTTTCACGCTGTAAAATTATATTTGATAAAAAAAAATGGTACTTGTTAAGAATCCAGAAAACACGCGATAAGTGAAGTTTTGTTAATGCTATTGAAATAATACAAAATAGGATGAAAATATAATAATTTATGAACAAATTTGGGCTATATATTTGCCCAATAGGGTGGGGGGGGGGAGGGTTAAAGCATAGCATATATTAAATACGTAACCTAACCTAACCTAGGCAGCCTACCTTTTTTTGCCCCTTCAACCCCAAAAAACTAAAGTTTAAATCTTTTTCACGGAGTAAGCAATACCTCACAAGGCAGCGAAAACCTGTTTTTCATAAAGTATCTTTGACATTTCGATGCGGTCTTTCTCGCGTGTTTTCTGGATTCTAAATAAGTACCAAAAAAAACTGGTGATAATTGCGTTGGACTGTTATAAACTTTATTGTTACAGCAAATGACTAAAAAACACCTTTAAATAAATAGGTATACAAAAGAGATGAGGAAGAAAACGGGTTAAATCCTATTCATGATAGTTTAATTAAAAGAGGCCATAACCATGTATTCTTCTAATAATGAAGAAGATAAGAAAAATTTTGACGCCTTACCCCAATCAAGTTTGAACTTAAAAGAGTCAAAATGAAATAAATTTGGGAAAATCAATGAACTTGGCTAGATTAGCATAAGCAAAGAAATTATTCAATGTTTCAAACATAAGAGTGCTAAAGTATTTTTGTTCTGAATCTGATTTTGTTCAATTAGACCTAGGTTATACGCAACATTTTTAGATAAAAAGTCTGTTTTATTTAATTAGAGTCACATAGAAGACAACTTGGACATACACGATAGTATTAGTAGTCACCCTGACATATGTTTTAGTTGAATTTTACTTGCTTAAAAACAATAATCATTTATCAGACACGAGTCTCTTTTATGTTTGTTGTTTGTTTGTTTGTATTTTTGTGTGTTTGTGTTTTTCTCCATTTTCTTATTTATGCACTAATTTGCTTCCGCTAGTTCTTTTCTTATTTCTTCCCGTTTACCCATTGATAAAGGTATTCAATATGAAGCAAAAATATTTGAACTTTTATTATCATTTGGATGAGATTTTTTTTAAAGTTTTAAAAGTCTTATTAAAAGTTTTACCCATTTTCAATATTTTGCTTTCATTTTAAGTACATAAATCTCCGAGTTCCAGACTGTAACCAATATAATTGTAACAAGGCCGTATCCAGGGAAGGGGGGTTTACCCGGTTTGAACCCCCCCCCCCCCCGAAAGTTTTGACCGAGTCGAAAATAAGTCGAAAATTAGTAAAACCTAGGTATAAATCAGTAAAATTAGTCGAAAACTGAGTCAAAAATTAGTAGACCCCCCCCCCGGAAAAGTCAAAAATTATTAATCCCCCCCCCTCCCGAAAAAAAAATCCTGGATCCGCCCTTGATTGTAAGAAGAAGTACTTTATAATGCATATATTGTTCTATATTTCAGAATAACAAAGCTTAACCGCAATTCTTCAGAAAAAAAGATGCTCCCAACAGATGTTAAAAGCCCTGATGACCGACAAAGCAGAAGCGGATGAGTTGAAAATTGATTTTGATTCAAAGCTAGAGTACTTATTACATCACATAATAGAGTGGCAGTGATAATCCTACATGGTTTGGGAGCTGAAGCGATACAAAAACCAAAACGGTTGAATGGAAAAATCAGAACAGAAAAGGGTTGTCAAAATGACATACTTTAAATTCTAAACCGCTATTTTTTCAAAGACTTAGGGAAGGCTTTATACACTTGGATTAAATGTCGGGCCACACGTATCGTATGGTAGCAGAAGTGGTTACCAACGGAAAAGAATGAGGAAAAGACTGAAGAATCAAATGACAAACATTTTAAATGACAAGATTGGCAGCTCAAACTTTGCGTTTTACTTGAAGACATATCGTCTCAAACAACTCCAAGAAGATTGGGAAAACGTTGATACAAATACATTATTCGTGCCACACTAAGAATTTTAATGACTCTTCCGAATCCTCTAAAAAGCGTAACTTCAGTAGCAACATATACATGAAGAAACTCAAAATTTTATGGTAAATTCAAATAATTAAAGTTCATTAAGTTTTAAATTATCCATAAAAAGTAATGACTCGAAGAAAATTTAAGCAATGGAAGAAAAAGGGGGAAACACTGCAACAAAGCCTTATCTACAAAAATGTGAACTTTTTTTTTTTTTTTTTTTTTTTTTTTTTTTTTTTAGCAAGGAATGGTCGTGGGATGGTGGTTATATTTTTCTTTTTCTCAGGGACGATTGTAACAAACTGTGATCCTAAAATACCGCGAGAGGGCTCATTCGAAAACAAGATTGAAATTTCTAGTGCCCTTTCTAAGCAGCAAAAAATTCAAACCTCAGTCAAATTGCGTTTTCTACCATCATATAGCGTAAAACAACTAATTTTGCTTGAGGTGAGCCAAAATGCAATCAAGTGAAAATTGTGAGATAAGCAATCGATTTATTAATTACAGCTATAATATAATATATTAAATTGCAGCTTCCCAATTTCAGAAGCTATAATGCCGGGCTGGTTGTGGCACATTAGATCCTAAGAATGCATGCAGTCCACACAAAATAAACAGTTAGTATAGATAATTATGACTTATAGTCATTAATAATATATTGATAATTGTATTATGTGGATATATCTGTGTATATAATAATATAAAGTAACATATGCTAGTAATACAATATAGATGATTATTGAGTTCTGGGATTGATCTTCTGGGATGATACAATGGTTCTCTGGGACGCTATAATTGATGGTTTAGTCTTTATCAAAGTTACTCCTACTTTTAGGGATGGTCGGTCCTTTTGTCAAAACTTGCAAATTTTCTAAGGCTCATAACTTCTGATAAATAGATCTTTACTTAGTAATTTTCCATATTTGTAAGTAAAAAAGCGCAGAGGAAACCATGTATTATCTATTTTTTTTCTTAATTTTTTTTTACCAAAGCTCTTCGCATAGAAGAAGTTGTCGTAAAAACGTTGAAGGGGCCACATTTTATTGGAAATTGAAAGTTCTAGTGCCATTCTTAAGAGTCAGAAGTGATTGGAGGGCAACCAACCCATCCTAAGCATCTTTGTTCCCCTAAAAAATCCAGTCACAATTTCAAGACAGCCATTTTGTTGAAGTATTTGTTATCGAGGAAAGGGGGGTATGTCTGACAGGGCCGTATCCAGTGAGGAAGGGTTACCCGGTTTGAAGACCCCTCCCCCTCCCCCCGCCCCCTGAAATATTTGTCTGACTCGTAAAAACGTAACAAAAACGGATATAAACAAATTTTGTATGTGTTTTTTTAGGTTTTTGTGTAACCCCCCCCCCGGAAATTTTTTTGGAGCAAAACCCCCTCCGGCAAAAAAAACTCGTTACGGCCTTGATGTCTGACCTCTTATGTTTAGAAAGACCAAGGGATTTCAGGTGAATCTCTTAGGGAATGTTTAGGGGAGTGTTGAACTAAATTGAAACACACCAAGTCCATGCAGGTTGCCAAGAGGGTGTATCTCAGGAATGTCTTAGGGCATTGAGTCGGAACTTTCAGGGGATGATGAGGGCGATGATGAATAGATTTAAAGTCAATATGTGTACGCTACTACTACTACTACTACTACCACTACTACTACATCTACCACTACTACTACTACTACTACTACTTCTACTACTACAGCTACTATTACGACTACTATTACTACTACTACTACTACTACTGCTATTGCTACTACTACTACTACTAATACCACTGCTACTACTACTACTTCTACCACTACTACAACATCTACTACTACTACTTCTACTACTACAACTACTACTACTACTACTACTACTACTACTACTGCTATTGCTACTACTATTACTAATTCTACTACTATTAGTACTACAACTACTACTAATACTACTACTACTACTGCTACTGCTACTACTACTACTGCTTCTATTATTACTACTACTAGTAGTGCTACAACTGCTACTAATACTGCTACTACTACTACTACTACTACTACTACTACTACTACTACTACTACTAATAATACTACTACTACTACTACTACTAATACTACTACTACTGCTACTACTGCTGCTACGGCTACTATTACTACTACTACTACTACTACCACTACTACTACTACTGCTACTACTAATACTTATACTACTACTACTATTGCCACTAAATTGCCGCTTATTCCTTCTTCTATTGCGACTGATGTTAAGGCTAAGCATTTTTAAGAATTGTTAAAAAAAAAGTCTGTCCAAGTATTAGGCCAAAATCTGGATTCTTATAAGAGAAAAACTAAAATGATTTAAAAGATCCTTTTTAGATTCTTTTTTTGCCAATGAAAAAAGTTATGTCAATTAAAAACGTACAGAAATTAATTCTAAAAAAAAACTTTTTCCCAAAACAAGACTTTCAAAGAAAAGTAAAAACTATATTAACCCAAAAAAGGGCAGAAATAAAGTCAAGTAATGTTCTCAGCGTAAAATTACCATAAATCACCTTAAATAATAAATCAAACGGAAAAACGAACAGAAATTACAATAAATAATCGAACTCTTTAATAGAGCTCTTTTCTTCTTTTTTGAAAACCTTCTTTGGGAAAAAGTTTTTAAAATCAATTATCATAAAAAAACGATTCTTATATGTTATACATTATCACCAAAATCCTTTTTAGGGGTTCGGTTTCGGCTTTTCTAACAGTTTACTCTAACTAACTGTTTGATTCATATATTTTGGGCCTTAGCAGTGATCTTGTTACCTTCAAAATAGGATTTTTCAAATATTTTGACTGTTATGATTAAGAAAGTTATGGAGAAAATTTAATTTAGTTCCATTTTTGGTTTGGGGCACATGCGCACGCTATAACACATGCACTATGATATCTTAGACTTTCCGAATTTGTCTTGATTCGTCAACTTGACCTTGAAAACCATTATCGTATTTCTTAGCTGTATTCATTTCACGTATTTTAAACATATCGTTGTGAACTTGGATGCTTTTTATAATAAACTCTCCGTTTGTAAATTGCCTTAATTATATATATTTGATTTTTTAGGTGAGATATAATTAACCAAAATTAATAAAATTATTCAAAACGTTCTTACTTCTTTTTCTATTTAATGTCACTTACTTGATTGATAACAATTATTTGTTAGAGTGACTCATACAATGTTAAATACCATTTAATCATTGTCGATAAGGAACAGGCGGGTCGTGGGTTTTTCTCCGTTCATTTTTACAATGGGATACCTGGGAGGTTGTAGGTGTTAAATGTGAAGGTAGCCACCCATGAAGAAATAAAAAAGATATGTTTATCCTGTATCTCTGTCTCATCTTAGCAGTAGTCTTGACTCCATACCGCACATCCTTTGGCAGCCAACCCGAGATAATAGATTTCTGTGCAATTAGGGGGCTGTGTATGGAGACGATAAGGGAGGGTGACAATAAAACTACTTTATCTATTACTCTGATGTTTTTCTAAAAATGGAAGAAAACTACAGGGTTATGAAATAGTCACGAAAGCCTAAACCATCTGAACGAGTACCTCCATTTACTTAGCTTAGATGTAAGTAGTGGTTGATGAAAAAAGAAATATCAGTTCATTTGGTAATGAACCATATAATATCTATATAATATGTACTTATAAACTCTATATAATATGTACTGATTAAAATTGATCTTTTTATATGACGCGCTTAAATTGTTTTTGAAATTTACAGTTATTGATATTGACCTTTTCATCGTTTTTTTTTTTTTTTAATTTTCCCTGACCAGTCATTGTTTACTTGCTTGTTGTTTGTTTTGTTTCATTTTGGTTTTTGACACTAAAGTGCGAATTCGGCCCATGTGGGCTTATGATAGCCGTTTTTCAGTAATAATTGTATCTTATCTTAGGTCATCTTCCCTCATTGGCGTTACGATTAACATGTCAATCGCCAGTGGTCAGTCGAGGTGACTTCCCCAGTTTTGTTTTCTTCTTTTTTGTTTTACAGGTATTAAAAATGAAATATACTTCATCGAAATAAAAAATGTAATCGGAACAGGAAGGACGAAGCCAAAGAATACACCCAGACATTGAAGTATATCAAATGAAACAGTTGTTCAGACAACATTCTTCTTTGACACAATAAAACCTATTTGCAAAAATATATATTTTTCTGGAAACTAAAGTTGAAATTATATGCTCTCAACTGCCTGAAATTTTAAATTACAGATGCAAATTTGCATACACACCTTTAAAAACAGGAAACATTTTTGTCTACTTGTTTGTATTTTCTTTCATTCCCTTATATTTACCTCTTAGTTTTGCTACCATTAACAAGTTTTACCAGTTTTACGCATCTAAAAGTTTGTTCGTCTGGCACTCCTTCAACCCTCCTTCCTGTTTTTCTGAATCTGCCACCTGTCAGCGGTTCAACCTCTATGCCTTCAACCCAGTGCCACTGCGTCAAAGGCTCCAATGCTCAAAAAGTGTGCAAATTATGAATTGGATCGGTTACTTTCTCAATTGTTTGTTGTTTTGCGGGTGGGGAGGGGGGTTGGGCTAAAACAGACTCTTTTCCTGGCTGAGATTTCAAAATATACAAAATAATGCTGGTTTCAATCTATTTCGAGAGAGCGACAGGGGTTCACACCATAAGCCTAAGGCACGAGAAGCAATTAATACGCTTACTCATAGTAAAACCAGAAATCATAAGAAGATCAAACAAGAGACTTTAGCGAAGTTTCAAGTAAATAAGGAGCACTATCAGCAAGAATTCATATCCTTGCAGAAACAGATCAGCGAAAGTTTCAAGGAGCTTTTACCTCCTCTTGTGAAACATAATTAAAAATGGCTCAAAATCCTAACAGATTTAACGAACGTAAACGACATTACACAAATCAGAACAATAATAGTGAACTTTTCGCTAACTGATTGTTTTTACTGTCATAAGAAGGGGCATCACATTGCCAATTGTCCAGTGAGGTTTGGTGCAAAAGGAGCTGCATCATATTTGAACAGTAGGAATGCAAATAAATTGCAGGCACAGAACCTCAATTTTGAACCGGCAAAAATATTCAGCATATTAGCCTGAATTCTGGAGAAACTAAATCCTTACAGAAAAGAAAAGTGTAAAGTAAGAGGTAGACTGCACTCATCCTTGATTCCGGTAGAAATATAAAATTGATTCAAGCCAATCTCCTTTTCATAGGAGCCTGCATCTTCAAGGATAGATGTCCTTTCGACTCTGCGCGGGGAGACGAGCATCGGGCCCCGACTACATCTGCAAAAATTAAGCTCACTTCTCAGGATTGCTCTACTATCACTAAAAAAGCGAATTTCGATGTCGTAGAAAATCTACTGTTAGTTGTCTTGCTTTTATTATGTTTTTTAGGTGCTCGCCAATCATATCCAGTTCGCCAAGAGCCCAAGAAATATCACATTCAGCATCCATGGCAGTTATTAGGTCTAAAGCTAAAGAGTAAAATGTCGAGACTACTTTAGTAGAATCTGCAACTTAAGTTTCACCAAGTGATGGATCTTAAGTACAAATTAAATATTCTGAAGCTCAGTTCGAAGATTTTGAGACAGCTTCTCCTCAATAGCCGACGTTCCATCCCGGCAATTAAAACGTAAACTGAAACCTTTTATGCAGCATTTTGATGATTCAACTACCAGTGGCAAAATGATAAATTCGACAGCTTCACTGCCCGTGAAAATTGGGTCTCTGGCAGAAAATCAGAAGAGCCAGTTGTATATGATCCCTCTGATATTTTTAGTGTTGAGCACGAGGAGTTCTGAGCAAGCCGATATCTCATTTTGTTGGCCTATTAACGACAAAGTAAATTCAATTAAGGAAACTATTAAGCTTGCCATTCAAAATCTTGAAAAAAGACAAGGTTAGCTTATGCGTCACTTGTCTCTAACATTACACACCTTAGTCGTTTCCATCTTTCTAAACTTTATAGTAGTCTAACTGTGCCTCATCTTCTTGCTCTGTCTCCTATTTGGCAATTTTTTCCTGCTTCAAAAAAAAAAAACTTGTTCATCGGATTTATTTTAAACTTGCTAAATTTCTTTTACATATGCACCCTTTAACTAGTAACTCTTTTTTGTTCCTAAAGTTTAAGCTCATTTTACCTTCGAAAATTATTAATAAAAGTGTAAAAGATTTTGCATCTTCCACCAGTAAATTAAATTATGATTGGTCCTCTTTGTTCTTATGAGTTTTTTTTTTTCTTATCTTGTGATTATGATATATGATTTGTGATTATGTCTATGATTATTATGATTGTAAAAACTACTTATTTTTGTTCAGTGTATAAGTTTTCTTGTCTTTTTTCTTTGTTTCTCTTATGTACTCTGTCATTAGAGGACTTGCGCCCTTTTTGTTTCGACAGGTTATAAATAAATTGAATTGAAATTGAATTAACGACAAAGACGAAGCACATGAAGTCAGAAAACCACAGCAGATATTCCAGCGAAGTGAATTGTACTACAGGGGCTTCAATCCGAAAGAAAACTGTCTTACAGCGCTTGGTAGGTCAACAGTTTTGCTCATAGATCCTAGAGAGTAATTCTCCACTAAGCAGCCATGTCGTAGAGAATCGCATTTGTGACCGTATATCTCGAGGCTTATTCTGGCCGCACAGCAATTCAGATATTGCCCAGCCCTGCAGAAAATGTGAAGCTTGCCAATTTACCTTCAAGCGCAATACGCCCCACGCAGTCCACATGGACGAAATGTTAGTCATTAAGCAATCATTTGATCGCGTCGGCATGGACTTAAGATGCTCAAGACGGGAAATCGTTTTGTGTAGGTGAATGCTGACCATAGTGCATATTACCCCGAGGCTATTCCCCTCCAATCCGTTCCTGCTAAAAATATTTCTAAATACTTTGTCAAGTATATCAGCAGGTATGGTTTGCGTCATAATATCCTCACAGATGAAACACTAAATTCTTGTTTCAGCTGCGCTCGAGAAGCTCATGGAGGCTCTTTTGAATTCTCCCATCAAGACATCCGTCTACCACTGCAAAGCCATCAAAGTGATAGAGTGTTCTTATGGACCCCTAATTAAAATACTCCATAGGTTTGTTCACAGAAAAACCATTATCGTGTATTAGGTACTTACAACTTATGCCACGGTTCGCAAAACAAGGTCCTGTTCACTTAAGGGAAGTAAGATGGCTTATCCAAGTACTTTCTTCTTCTCTTTTAAAACTGCCAAAAAACATGACAAAAGTCATTTTGAAGCGTTGGAGGCTATGAAAGAATATTGAGAGTCAAACGACGGCCAAAAATTGCTAAAGATGAAATATATTATCGACCGAAGAAAAAAATTAGTTGAGTTTCACCAAATTGCTAACGAAACCTAATTGCAGACAGCTGATACAGGAAAGCTCCGGCACGACCAGAAGAAGAAGGCTAAACAATTAATAATCGGCGACAATATGCTACTAAATTTGCCAGTAGGCATCAACAAACTCAACGTCTCCTTGAGAAGGCATTTTAAAGTCCTCAAATAAGTGAATCTAGTCAATTACGAAATTGAGACCGATAGGCCGTGGGAAAAGTCAGAGATCATTGACAGAGATTTTAGATACTTTCTTCCAAAATTGACCCTGTAAAGGACACCCTTGTTATTTGCTTAGTTTCTTTTTCATTCTCAATCTCGACGGAGATGAATAAGATAAAAGACAAAGACACACTTTTCCGACGCACGACGAAAACAAAAATGTCAACTTCATCAAACTCATTGATAAAAGAAATGAAGATTATCATTTCCAATAAAACTTGCTGTTTTATTGATATAAAGCATGATGTTGACACACCCTCCATAAAACTAAACCACAAACATCGCACAGTTTTCCTGAATCTAAGATAGAGCAAGCTAAAGCCGAGCTTCAAAGCTTATTTGACGCAGGTATCATGCAGCCATTCTCGTGAAGCTCCCCTATTATCATGTCACCAAAAAAGAAACGGAGAAATTAAATTTTGTATGGACAGCAGAGACTGCAACTCCATAGCCCAATATAAGATTCGTCCAACGTCAAGGGCCGGTGAATTAACACAGATGATCATATGGGCAAAGCAATTAACAAAGCTTACAAGGTGGAAGTGTCCATTTTTCAAATATATGTCTGAATTCGTGAAAGCGTTCTTTGACTTCACCTAAATTTTTTCAATATAAATTGAGGAACATCTTGATCGTCTTGGCGTAGCTCTTGAGAGACCAAGGAAACCTTTGGCTACCGTTGTATAGGACAACACTAAGGCTACTGGAAAAACTTTGCAGCTTTTAGGAGTGAGGATTCTGGACGTCATAGGGCTTCGTTTAGAAGGGCCAAAGCTGTGAAAACTTTCACAAGACCTAAAAGAAACTACCGACTGAGATTGCTCCTTCGTCCTACTGGCTACTTCCAAACATTTATAAAAAATTATGCCTCTGTAACCCAGCATTTGTAAGATATCATCAAAAAGAGTATCCGAGACGGGATTCCTTGGCAGTTGTTAACACTTATTTCACAACGAGTACTCCAGAGTCCAAATCATTCCTAAATATTCAAACCCCTAAAAGATGCAAGCGGTTTTGCCTTTTTTCAAGATCCTCCCGACGGTGAGTATCCCTTTGTGTACTTTTCGTTGAAATTTTAACCAACGGAACGCAACAACAGTGCTGTGCTAAAAGAGTGTCTTCTTATCAAGTGGAATGTCGGAAAACTTGAATACTACCTTTTATGGAGTTTTATCTCTGAAAAAATAGATCACCGTTTTCTCCAACGGCTCAGCAGCTTCAAATCCATGAATCGATGACTAGCAAGATATTCGGGTAAGCTCCAATATTTGAATTTCAAGTTTTATTCCGAAATTCAAATTTAGTGTTGAAATCCAGTTTTCACCCAAATATCATGTTTCGTATTGGATATTTATATATTAGGTAATATGCTCCAAAAATATCTATAAATGAAAAGATGAGAAATTTGTATATTGTTTAGTACAGGATTTGGTAAGATTTTTGATGGGAAATGCTACCTAAATTGAATAGGTCTTGTTAAACCAGTGTTTCAAAAGTTTGAACTAATAAGATTAAGTTTCAAAGAAAATTGGCAGAAATTAAATCAATAGTTTAGTAGAATATTAAGCAAGGATGTTAAACGTATATTAGCTGTGTAAAATTAATTACTTTACTTTTGACAGGAACTGGACGCTGCTCCACCTCGTCTGGCATATTAGTGACAGAAGTCTTCCATGAGGCACGATCATGTGCAAGACTTCAACACGGCAGAGCCAATCTCTGTATTAGACGTGTAGAACGCGACGGAGGTAACCATGATAAAAGATATCTAGGTTTTTAATATCTTGAGCTTTGACAACCCATGTTTCACGCCCATATAGGAGAGTGCTCCTGACGATCGCTTCGTGGACTCTAATTTTCATAGCGAGGCTTATACTTCGACACTTCCATACGGATTTAGTGAGCTGAGCGAAGTTGGTAGAAACTAGCTATAATTGAACACACCTTTCAACTTTGTGGTTGGACCCCCCCCCCCGTTCAAGGTAGACAAATACTCCAACCTAATTAGTGCTATTGCCGTCTAAGGATATAGAAGAGGGACTCTGAGAATTGGCAGACATCACTTTGGTTTTCGTTGGATTAATTCTTATTGCGACCATGGCAGAAGAGTATTCAACTTTAATCAACACTATTTGGGTTTTCATGGGATCATCCTCTGCAAGGGTAGTATCATCAGCAGAGACCAGATTTGTAAGCTGAATACCTTTTTAAACCGTCACTCCTTCGTATATGCTCACAAACCTCTCCATAATACAATCAAGGATGGAGGATAGAACGACGCCCTGATTTACCCCTGGATCACAGTAAAGTTATCAGGTTCTTCACCATGAGCCCATATCCTCAACTGTGTGTCCTCTTATTAGGCTTTCAAAAGCTCTACGAAATATGAGGGAATTCCATCCTCTTCTAGAATACACCAGAGAGCTTCTCACTTGACTAAATCAAAGGCTGATGAAATCGCTAAGTAATTGATTAAATAAGGATCAGCGGCAAACAGCGACCTAAGGGAAAAAGTTTCCTGGTACAAAAACCCCCAGTTTGAAATCCAGCCTGTTCTTTCTTCATTCTCTCTTCTCGGGCCCGTTTAAACCTATTCAGGAGAAGAATGGCACACAACTTTGCCGCAAAATCAGCAAGAGCGATGCGATTCCACAGTAATCCTGCACTCGGACTTGGAATCTTTTTTGAGAAGAGGGGCAAGCACTGAAACTTTTCAATCATTCGGAAAATTCTTTTTGGTTCAAATTTTGTCAAAAAGGTGGTTTGAGTTCAGCTACAACAATCTCATCACCAGCTTTAGATAGTTCCGGAGGTTGACCATCATTACTAGGAGACTTGTGGTTTTTCAGTGATCGAATGGCTTTCCTAATTTCGTCAATATCGAGGGGTTTAACACAAACTTCATAAGGTGATTTTAGCAGCCTGTGAAGGAAGAATAGAGGGAAGTGAGTAGTATTCTTGAGCGTTAAGTATTTGTACGCTTCTGTAATTTTTATATTTTTATATTACCGATCTGATGTTGTATCCAAGAGGACAAATCAAATGAAATTATTTCAAGCTGGCCTGGAATTCTTATTTTTATTCTGAGAGGGAGAATCAACCATTTAGAGCGGATAGACGGAACGGACCGTTAGCCCCTTCAACATCCATATCCCCAATTCCTACAGCTGCCAACGTGCTAGCAGAAAAGTATACATAATGCACCTTGTTTAAACCATAATTACACCGGAATTTTTAAGTCAAGTCAGTGAACAAAATACAAAAGCGGAACCATAATCACAACAGCTTCCCCCTCCCTCCCTCTTTTTAATTGAAACTCGGGCCTGTTGCACCTTGTTTGAAGCAGAATCATGCAAAATTTTGATCACTATGGCTGAGGGGATATCTAATGCCCCAATCTCTTCCAACTCCCACCCCTCTCCTCAAAAACCAGAATCTCAGCATAAAGAGAGGCAGCCTTTATTTTACCCATCGGCTTGAAATTTATGGGTCAAACACTTTGGGCAAATACGACATGAGAATGATGATTTTCAGAGGCATAGCCTACTCCTCTTCTCCGACAATTTAACAGAATTGCTGAAATCCTCTAGAAACTTAAAAGACAAGTATTTTGGGTCAAGGGAATAAGTAGGATGGATTTTCAGAAGCGTGCGCTACTATTGAGCCCCAAATTCCTTCCATATTGAAGTGTCTGCTCTGACACGGGCACTTACAAATACCCTACCAAAGATAGGCTAATTAAAAAGGCTGGAGCTATTCCGATTTTGTGAGATGCTCTGGGGTCTCCGCTTTGTCATTTCTCCTTCCTCCATCCCAATCCCCAAAGAGGGAAACGCTCCTTGCGCGGCCACATAGTGGCATCAGGGCGGACCTTTCATGAGTTGGCCTAACTAGAACCATGACTGCAAAAGGCAATGCCGAGTGACCTTGAGAAGTGGCATCCTTGATGAAATTTTAGCCTAATTGATTATGTAGCATTGTACTGGGTTCTAATTAATGGATAATTCATCTGAGTTTTGTTGATTTTAATGGGCTTTTTGGCTGAAGAGCTTCTTCCTAGCAATGTTATATATTATATAGCATTGTAGTAAATATTTTTAGGAATGAACCCGTAATGAGTCGGAGGCAATACGCTTGACATCGTGGTCGCAAGATGTCGCCATTACAGACGCAAGTAATTGCAGTCACATTCGCAAGTAGTCACAGTCGCAAGTAGCCCGAGCAGCAGTAGAGTTTAATTCATATTCACAGTCGAAAGTAGTTCCAGTCGCGGTCATAAGTTGTTGCAATTGCGACTAGTCCAAGCCATAATTTAGTAGGCTTAAGTAGTCACAGTCACAAGTGGTCATATTCGCAAGTTGGCACAATTACAGTCGAAAGCAGTCGTAGTCACAAATAGTCATAGTCGCAATCGCAAGCAGCCTTATTCACAGTTACAATTCATTTTCACATTCACTTGTATTTGCCGTCACAAGTGGCTATAGTTGCAAGATGTCAAAGTCAGGAGTAGTCGCAATATCAGATACAGATAATCACAGATACAAGTAGTCGCAGTCGCCAGTAGTTATAGTAGTCGGCAAAAGTGGTCACAGCCACAAGCAGTCGCAGTCCCTGTCTTAAGCAGAGGTGGCCAAAGTCGCAAGTAGTAACAAATGGCAGCCAAGTAGTCATAGTCACAGTCAAAAATAGCCAAAGTCGCAAGTAGTTGCAGTTGCCGTCACAGCAGTAGTAACAACAGTAGTCCTAAAATTGCAAAGTTAATACCCTTAGCCGCTCCTAAGATATTGCAGATATACCCTTGACCCTGGAGGAATCTGGGGAAGGTAAACAGGAAGGGTGTGTGAAATCACAGGACGGCTAGCCCTCCTTGCACTTCCTAGCTGAAGGGCCATGAAACAGAGATCAGGATTTTGGGCTTTGGAGTCTAGTGCCATATCCTTTACCCTTTTCTTTAACCTTCTTTTGGTTTAGTTAAAATCTGCTGGTGCTACCACTAATACTCCTACTACTACCACTATGACTACTACTACTACTACTACTATTGCTACTACTACTACTACTACTAATACTGCTACTACTCCTACTGCCACTACTACTACTACTACTACTACTACTACTACTGCTACTACTACTACTACCGCTATTACTACGACTACTATTACTACTACTGCTATTGCTCCTACTACTGCTACTCCTACCTCTACTACTACTACTACTACTACTACTACTACTACTACTACGAGTACTACTACTAATCCTAAGGCTAAGAGTATGATGGTGAAAATGTTCGGAATATTGAGGGGGAAGATAAATTAAATCGAAATCAAAACATACTGTGTCCAACCAGGTTTTCAAAAGGGCGTATCAATAATATGTAAAGAATGGCTGAGTTGAAACTTATTGAGTTAAAGAGTTCAGGGAAAGTTGAAAAGTGATCGTAGGGTATCCAGCCCCTCTCCTATGTCGTTTTAACTGCCCTCACCCCGAAGACGTCTGGTCAAAATTTTAAAACTGCAATTTTGTTGAAAATAGTTCAATTGGGAAAAGGAGGCATATTTGATCTCGAGTGTCCAAAAAGGTTAAGAATATTGAAGTAAAACTTGTTGAAAATGTTGAAGGGGATGTCAAGCAAACTCAAAACACACAATATATAAGATGGCTATCAAGAGGACGCAACATCAAAACCTACTGAAAACGAATTCTGCAATAAATATTTTCTTTATATTTACAACATTGAAAAACAAAAATAAAATTACAGTGAAATAAAATCTTGAATCGCTGACTTTGTAGGAATTGATATCATTATGTATTAGATAATCATGTTATGTTCAGTAGTTCTTTCCAGTCATATTCATTATTATACTGATTTATTTTGTATTTGTTGCCGATGTTTTAAAAAACAAAACCCCTCTGTTATATATAGTTTACAAAGTTTTAAGATATAGTTACATATATACTTAAAAAAAAAAAAAAAAAAAAACGCACATGACGCAATAGCCTTTAGACATTTACGGTCAGGCAAGCTCCCGTTTGTAGTAATTTTTGTTTGTTTTATGTTTTACTTGAATATCCAATATCATTTTTAATCGTTTTAAGATTTATTTATTCGTCGATATTTGTAACTGTTATCTTTATGTTTGCTATAATTGTTTGTTTTAATTTCTGTTCTTTTTGGGTTTCATTTATTCTTTAATAGTCATTTATTGTAGTTTTCAGTTTGCATTATTACGGAAACTGATGGTACTGTTGCGCTTAATGGTACACACCGCTACAGACTCTATTAAGGAAACTAGTCAAACGGGAGGGACAGATACCCGGTTATAATGGTTTATGAAACAAACTTAGGCTATATAATTACACATTAGGGGGGGGGGGGGGTTTAAAGCATACCATATATTAAATACAAAATCTAACCTAACCTAGTTACCTCCCGCCTTAAACCCCCCAAAAAACATTTTAAATATTGTAAATTCAATGAGAAACCACGCTCTTTGATTAATTTAGATAGCAATTACCCGCTTTACGGGTCTCCGTGCTAAATTGCTATAGAGTCTATAGCGGTGTGTACCATTGAGCGCAACAGTACCAAATTTATTTTTGGTGGTCTCAAGTATAATATAGCTCTTTAATTTTCTTTGAAAAACTTCTTTTTCGGAAAGTTTTTTTTCTTTATTTGATTACATAAAGAACCAACTGTCATTGCTTTGTTGCCTTTTAATCAGTCTGAAACAAAATTAGGCACGAAAATTGTCAGTATTTGCTTGAACGACTATATAAAAAAACAAACAAAAACAAAAAAAATATGGCCATTGATGAACCAATCCTATTCAAGAACAAGGCTAAGTCGCAGCGTTCCAAACTAGACAGATTCGACAGGGAAATGAAGGAAATTATCATACTAAAGCAAAATGAAACACGTCGATGGAAATATGATAGCAAATGACTTGAATGGCTGGAGGATATGGCGAAAAAAAAACCGATCTCCATTTTCCACGCTGTCGAGGTTTCATATTGGCCATTGCTCCATTATATGAAACTTGATCTTAGTACACGTATACGTAAGCCGCCGTCCAGTATACGTATACGTAAGGGTACTTTCTGGTATGCGTAAGCAGGCCGTCATCTTTAGGTTCACAACAATCTTCCAGGTGATGAAAGACAACATTATTTTCTACGGTTGAATTTTATCTCCCTTTTCCTTTATTTGACATGAAAATCAACACTCCACTGAATGAAACTAGTCAATGAATTATATCTACTAATGTCCTGTTACTGGAAACGTAAACGGCAATGAAATTAACACAACCCATCCCAGGTGTGTATATCTCACTACCACAATAGAGGCCACCCGTGAAATAAGAGATTATGTCAAGCGGAGACTCGTCGTGAAAAAACAGTTCTTAAGTGGGAAGAGTTTTGCGATTTAAGTCTTTGTGATTGCCTTCCTTGAAGATACAAATCGCCGCTTTTAAATTCCTTGAAAAGAACTCTACCATCATTAAAACATCCATCTTGGGAGGAAAAAAAATGGTTTTTTAAGTGACTGTTTGACGATTGAAGATAAGACTTTGGCGCGTGCATGTGTCGTGACAAATCAAACAAAGATGATATGAAAATTATACTAGCAAACAACTGCTGGAAAAATTGTTGACTTCAATATAAGAAAAAAATCAACGCAGATAATTTAAAAAATTATAAGCCGTATTGGCTATTTATGCAAGAGCTGTAGGCACGGGCACACGCTACTCCCATGGCACTAATTAGGAGATTGATTCCTTTTTGTGAGCAGAAAATGCTTGAGATGGCTGTGCCGAGTCCAAAGATATTTGGGTAAAGTTCTACCAAATCATATTATTGAGTTAGAAATAAAGTGAATACACCATTCGATGCCTTTTTTTATGCTGATAACGAATATAATAATCATTTCTATTGGAAATGAATTTCAGCCCCTCGCCCCCCTATATATGCCTAACCTAACCCTGAATTGACATATATAGGGGGGGGGCTGAAACTCATTTCCGATAGACATGATTATTATATTCGTAATCAGCATAAAAAAAGGCATCGAATGGTGTATTCACTTTTGTCCTAACTCAATAATATGATTTGGTAGAACTTTACCGATATTTGTTTTGATCTAGTTCAAATGATGTGATTAAGTTTAAGGCCAAATTATAGAAACCAAGTTTTATCTAAATTGGAAACTTGTTAAGAAGCATGACTCAAACTTTTAGGGGTAGAGTCAGCTTTAAATAATTGAAAAATTTTGTTAATACATGAAAATTTTGTTAATAAATGAAAACTTTGCCAAAATTTGGCCTGGAAATTTTTGGGAAACAAGGGGGGGGGGTAGCTGTTCAAGAATTTGCCAATGACGCAAGAGAGGCCAGAACCACTACTGCATTTTAATTTTCTTCTTCATAAAGTTGTAGTATAAAAAGGTTTATATCCTGACCCTTCATTGAACTGTAGTTTTGAAAAAAAAATGAATACTAAATACATTATTTCAATTAATTTGACGTTCAGTTGCTAAAAATCCAGGAACTACAATCAAGCTATTCAGTGAACAGGTGAGTTTATTTTTTAATTCCGAATTCTTTTTTTTGTAGAGTTAGTGTTTGTATACTCTGGTTACGGCAAAACATAATGGAAAGGTTATAAGCCATGGGTGCCGGCAGAGGCGCAGGGAGGGGCCAGCCCCCCCTGGAAATTCGGGACTAAAAAGTCATTGTGAGGAAACAAAAGGAAAGAGAGCAGAATAGAGAAAGACCATGGAAAAAATGTGTGTTGCCCCGTTGTTGGCTAGCTGCCAATAGGTTTTTATCCTTAATACGGAAATATAAGTTCTAACTAGTGACTGAGTGACCCCTTTCCAGTTTTCAACAAACATATTTTCTATATGATCTGGTGCGAGTAATAAAAAAAAAAAATAATAATAATCTTCGTGGTAATGAATGGTAAGTAAATAACGATCCTTGTCAATAACGAAAGTATATGAGCCTAACATTGAATCAAAGAATCTGCTTTTTATGGTGATCCTAAATATGTATTTTCTTATTAGTAATTAGTGCAGTTATTAGTACACGAGAAAGTTCGTATAATTATAGAAAACACAAGGAAAACAACTTAATAAGGGGTAATTTCCGTAAAAATATACCGTTAACTTTTTCTTGCATTGTAAGAGCACCAAAGAGCCGATATCTGAAGCCACTATAATCAGAAATATTTCCCCTGAACGGAATGCTGGGAATTTCTGTATTTTCCGCCTGAATGGATACGTTTTTTGTGTTTTATAATCATTTACTTTTTTACCAGGAGTGACTGTATTGATCTAGTTGTCACTTTGAAAAAGATATGATTTTGTACAGCTATGAAGTATAAAGGTGTCAAATATATTGGATTTTGGTATTCAAAATTAAATTAAAAATATTGAATTAAAATTCATTAAAATTTCGTAATCTTAGTTTTAATGTTTTTCTTTGAACAAACTACTTTCAAAATGTGTTACTTTTTATAAACACTGAGTCTAAAGGCATTAGATTTTTTGGTGTTTTATAACCAAGTTCATAACTACCGATATTGTTAAATAAATATCCGTCTAGCGCTTAGGCATTTCTCAACAGAACTGAATGCTGGGAGTTTATATCTTAGTTTTCATAAGTAGGCTGTTATTTTGTGTATTTTTTGTGATTACTTACTTTTTTCATTTTTATATATTTTTATATTAATCGACATTTTTTTTTTCGTTGCCTTTAGACAAATGTTCGTCTCTGAGCTTCATTACCCATGAAAAACCAGAGATCATTGAAATATTGATCGTTTTTTGTGCTACCAAAAAGTATTGTATTCATTAAACTTTACAGTTTCATGAAATGTAATTAAACAAATAGAAAAGGTTTTTCAACTAAAGTAAGGAGCAAGTTTGAAACTTAAAACAAATTGAAATTACTCTGTATA
This sequence comes from Artemia sp. Qi Xiang Cuo, assembly GCF_049724085.1. Lineage (NCBI taxonomy): Eukaryota > Metazoa > Arthropoda > Branchiopoda > Anostraca > Artemiidae > Artemia > Artemia sp. Qi Xiang Cuo. The sequence goes on from NC_142798.1 coordinate 29,294,917, forward strand.
TAGGGAGACTGTCCCCTTCTCAACACCTTGCTCATTAAACAAAATTTTTTTAGTGCTTTGAAATTTTTTTTCCCAATTGCAAATTTTCTTTATAAATTTGAACAGAAGCCAAACTTCATAGCAAAAAGTAATGAGCTAAGGAGGAGACAGCCCCCTTCATACAAAGAATAAACTGTTCAAATAGGTTTCAAATCTGTTCCTTGCTTTCAGTTGAAAAGCTCTTTTTTTATTTAATTTCTGATGGTTTTCCAAATCATACCCAGGTTTAACCAAGATATAATTTGAGGTACCGGTCCTATATAATTTGAGGTTGCTATTAAAATGTGTATACCAATAATTGTACGTTGATTGGTACAATCCTACGTTTAAATTTGCAATTTCAATTTTGGACAAAATTTGAATATACTTAAGAAATTGGCGATGAATAGTCTTTTTGGTAAAAAATCCTTGTTTAATATTACTACTAAAGAATTTTGTTTGGAGGAAGAAGAGTATTATTGTTTGTGCGGATGGAAATTCTGTGAGACTTTTGATCTTCTACATATCTGAAGCCATCATAACCTCTACAATAGGATTTTCTTGTCGATAAATACATCACATACATTTTTTAAAATACATTGAAATACTTCATATAAATTGAAAAAGAAAAATATTACCATTTTAAAATTGGTGAGAACTAAGCTCCTAGCAGTATTTGCCATCCCAAAGAAATTTCCTGGTGGGGCTGATGATGGCCTGCCTTGCCTTTTCCACCTCTGTGCTGGTAGAAATCTAACATTTTAGCGGTATAGAGAAACATTTAATTAATTCCTACTCCCCCTACCTTTTTCAATATTTATCTGAAGGCTCATGAAGAGTAAGCAGTTTGGCCATGAAAATGTATTCTTTTATGCATCTATGCCACCCCCACCTAAGCAATGACTCACCCCCTCATTATATCTGATACGTATTTACAGATCACCAAACGTAATTTCTTTACAAATAATATGAATCAACTTGGCTGAATCCAGTACTGCCACCGTGTGGCATTACTTCTTTTGCAACTGGGAAGTATAAAATACAGTTATTGGTGCTTCTGAATCAATTAGCTTCTCAGAATTCTAAACTCATTGCAAATTTTTCCTCTTTGGGGTGAAGTCGTAGTTTGGCACCCTAAAATGGCAGAAAACAAGACTTCCCCAAGCCCAATCTGTGTGGTCACTTAAAAAAGCTTTAAATTTAAGTTTGAATGAGCTCCCTCCCAATTATCTAGGACCTTCAATTTCATACAATTACCTATGGGGGAAAAAACAAAACAAACAAACATCCATCGACGATGTTTCTTCTGAAAACAAAATGCGAAATTCCACATTTGAAGATGGGAGCTTGAAAAGCTCTACGGTTTATAGGGTTCTCTGATATGGTGTATCTAATAAAGGGATTTTCAATAAGATCGCTTGCTTTTTTTGGCGGCGTTCCTCCCTTTTTCAAAAATCCGGGAAATTTTCTTAGCTTTTTGGTTTTGGGTGGGTAACAATAAACTGAAAGAATTTTATATATTCAGAACCAGCATAAAAATACAATACTGCGAGTGTAGCAATTTTCATAGGAATCCCTTTTTTAGTTCTGCTGAATAATTGGCCGAAGCCATTTTTTACTTCCAGTTTTTTAGCACAAACTATTTGGTAAGATTCTCTTGTGATGAAAATTATTTTGAACCGGTTCATTTTATTCAGTTGAATAGGACAATAAAAAGAAATAGGGTCAATCTGACAGCTGAATAGTAAGTTTAAATGTTGTTTTTCTTTCGCTGTTCTATATTCTTTTAATGTCTGAATATATAAGGGATTTAACTTCGAGGGGGAGAATTGTCCTGTTATGAAACAGGTAAATTTTACATGGCCGTTATGAAATCAAAACGTGGTATCTACGCAGGCAGGATGATTTTTGAGTATCTCTACTCCTTCTTTAAACTATTCTAAGGCACAGGATATTGCATAAACACAAGTCTATATCTGTCATATCTAGGGAAGCAATAAATCTTTCTGATTTTTGGTTTGATTTTGATTTTCTTTTAATATCAAATATATAAATTGATATATTATTGATTAAATAAGTTAATCCCTTTTCCAGGAATAGTTGTCGTTTAAAATTTACTGTATTCTGTTTCATTTTGCATGCAATTTAATTGCTCTTTTGATTTGAGAGTTTTTCTCCTAAAAGTATTTAAAAAAACTTATTCCTACAAAAAGTATCCTGAAATATATGCCCTGCCACCCGACTGTTACTGCTATTTTGGCTTCTGCCCCCCCCCCCGGATAATTTTCTGCGAGTGCCCTTGATGTACACAAGTAGGCTATATTGCATAAAGACAAGTCTACATCTGTCATAATCTAGGGAAGCAATAAATATTTCTGTAATTTTGGTTTGAGTTTGATTTTCTTTTAAGATCAAACACATAATAATTGATTTATTATTGATTCAATAAGTTAATCCATTTTCCAGGAATAGTTGTCGTTTAAAATTTACTGTATTTTGTTTTATTTTGCATGCAATTTAATTGCTCTTTTGATTTGAGAGTTCTTCTCCTAAAAGTATTTAAAAAAAAACTTATTCCTACAAAAATATCCTGAAATATATGCCCTGTCACCCGACCGCTACTGCTATTTTGGCGTCTGCCCCCCCTGGATAATTTTCTGCCAGCGCATAAAATTTTTTTATTCATAAATAAATTGACATCTATTTTTTATTATTGACAACGACATTGAATTTATTTAAAGGGAAATGTACAACAGTGGTCACAGTTTTGTGATGTTTCGACGGCTGATCTTCGGTATCTACGAGTATCTTATTTGGCTTATGGGTAGCTCAGTAATAACCCCATTTTGTATATTAACAAAGAAAATCTCTTTTGTTGGATATTTCAGACACAATTATTTTGTTACAGAATCTTCCTCCAAGAAAAAAAAAGTAGTTTCAAGAAATTTATTTTAAGGTTTTTTTCTCAATAAGTTGTTTTATATTTTACATTCCGATTTGAAACTCAGTAGGGGTTGTAAAATTAAACAGTGAATACAGTTATATAATTGTTCAAAGTTTATTCTTTTTTAGTATTAAGAGGAATAATAGACTAGTAGGAACATTTCCCCCTCCAGTAAAGCCTATGAGATTACATCTAAATTACAAACAATTACATGCTTTATTTAGTTTACTAATGGTTTCAGAAAATTCGCAATAAGAGGTCTTCCAGTCAACAATATTTATAATTCTCGCGTTTCTTGTTCAAATAGGTGCAACATGCATGCCTTCTATTGAAAAAAATGGCAATAAATTGGGAGGCAGAGGAGAGAGGGGTTGTTAGCCTACTCCAACTTTCCAACTCGAGCAATAACAGACAAAAAAAATCCTCTTTTGATTCCGCCTCAAATAAGGTAAAACAAGGCCTAGCTTACAGTTAAAATGTTGGCGGTGGTATGGATGGTTGAGGGAGGGGGTCGCTGGAGTGTTCAAGCCTGATTGCTGTGAGTTCTTATCCTAAAAAACATACTACCTGCCTACCTTTCTACTGACAAGTTTCTACTGACTGTACCTTGGGGAGGATTTAGTCCACCTTAGTTTTCTTTCGCTTTTACACTGAATGAGACCTTAGCTCATTTTCCACTAAATCAGGACTTAGATCCTTTTTGCACTGAATTATGACCTAGCTCATTTTCAAACCGATTCAGAACTTTGTACTCAGTACGAGATTGCAGGTGGCAACCGAAACTTTAATGGCTAGGACAACGTTCGTTTTTGAATTGAGTCTTTCTATAGGTTTTACCCATAGAATCCAAAATCCTGTCATAATTAATGTTTTAACCAGGTACCCGGATTTTTTTTTCTAAAATATTTATATGAAGAATGGACCACTTACATCTGTTTAGACCTTCCCCCATGGTTCTACTTATGTTATATATTTCCCCGGGACAATTTTCCGGACCCTTTGGCCATCCTGGGTACAATGACCATCCTAAAACTTTGATCTGCTATTATGGGGATAGGGTCTCCTAAGGGTAAAGTGGGATGCAGAAGGAGGTCTCCTTCTGGCCATTTTTGACTCTTCAAAAGGTCACTATTACTTTTAATTTCGGATCGAAGAAACCCTTCCAAAAGTCTCAGACTATCCGTTACATGCGAAATGGTTACAAACAATACCATGGGACGTAGTCACTCTTTATTTTGTCAACGATACTCAGTTGACTCTTTTTTTATTGCCACGGTACACTGATATTAAATCATTATGTTAATGTCAGCCCTACCCTACAAGATTATTGACTGAATAGTTGAAACACTGAACATAAAATAACCGCTGAGGCTGTATATTATATTTTATTCAGTATCGTCAGAAAGTTTCTGATTATCTTCTTTTGTTTTGAACACTAAAATTATGATAACACCATTTCACTGTATATAAATTTTTAACTGTATTTTATAAGTTTATATAAAGTGCACCATTTTCAGAAACAAAGAGGACTGTGTCAGTTTTCAGAAACTGACACATGTGCCAAACAGGGCAGGCCAGAGACTTCGTTCTGTCAAGAACTGTATTAAATGATTGTTTCATATTTTATTAAATAGATGGACATACAACTTCAAAATTAACTAATGTTTAAAACATAAAGGTTCTATTTACAAAAATAAAATAAAATAAGAATGAAAAACAAAGAAGTGAACTGTTCGTTCACAAGATTTCGTTCCAGATTTCGGAAGAAGCGTGTAGACTCAGACAACCCGCCATCAAGATACACCTATCTAGAAAATACGACCTTAGTGGTTTATTACAATAAAAATTTTAACGCGGTAATCCAAAATGTGCTACATGACAGATATTTGACAAGAGCGAAAAACGTGATATATGCGTTTCTGTTTTTTTACTGTTATTAGCAACTAGCCATTTGTACAAGGAATGTTGCTTATATGCATCAAAGATATAAGAAAAAACCTAACTTATATCCAAAGCCCCTGTTTCGAACTATTCCTGTAAGTAAGAAAAGGAGACACAAGTCATTAACAGATAAAAAAAGAGAAAACAGATTGAACCAATCCATTAACTTTGCTGAGTTAAATGGGGGGGGGGGTCGGTTTTATATAGGTGGGTTCATAGGGTTGACTTTAAGTAAATATTGATTTAACTTTTAGATAGCAGTTTCTAAATTACCTTAGCCAGATTCATCGTTAAAATTATCAAGAATTTTAGGATTGCAGATATTAACCGAACTGTGAAGAGACATTAATAATTTCGGCCCAATCATTAGTTTTAGAAGACTTGGTGACATTATGCAAAGAATTTAAAAATCTGTTCATATCATCGTCGGCATCATAAACCTTTTGCATGTCTTTTAAAGAATGTTGAATGGGACTAAAAAAAAGTCGTGCCGTATCAGGATAGAGTCACGCACTGTGCATACCGATGTGGTTGAGCATGTCAATCCAATTGGTGGGAGGGTATTCGTTCTTTGATGTGTAATCAAATTCAAAATCTTCGAGTTGATGGCTTCTGAAAAGGCTACAATGCGTCAGCGGAAACAATTACAACTAAACGATTGATTTGTCTCTTCGTAGCGGTTCATATCAGAATAGCCTACTTGCTACTATAATTAGTTGCACTAATTAAGTATAACACTATATTTAGGACTAGCACATACACAAAAATTAAATTTTTGGTAATCAGCGTTTTAAAGATGCCCCATATCCTGTCTAATTAAGTTACAAGTTGTATTAATTATTTGATATATTTATTATATGAGTAATTTTTTGCCAAAAAAGGCTGATTTGTTCAGTTTTCAAAAATATTTTTCGCAGTGAATCTATATGTGAAAAGTAACTCAACCAAGAGATTCGTAACTTGAATATTTTATTTCAGGAGCATTTTACAGATAAGGTGATACATGACTTTGTCTCATGAACGAATAAAATCTATCTACTCCTTAAATGTTCGCTACATGCTCTGCCGTCCAGATTTAATTCCTAGGGGTAGTTTTACAGTACCCTCTCTCTGGATAGAGTGTCTTACTACGTTTAGCTTTGCAGAAAATATCAAGCCCTCTTCCTACTGCAAATACCCTACAGCCGCTACTACGACAACGACTAAAACCACCATGACTGCTCCTCTCGTAACTACTACTGCTATTAATAGTTCTACCATAAGACTACCCCCGCGACCTCTGGTCCTGCCAAAACTATGCCTTGTAACGCTACTCGTATGACAACAAATTCTACCACAAATAATCAATGCCAACTACACCTGAGCGCAAACCCTCCTACCATTATTACTGGTCCCATGACTACTTCAAAAACAGCAATTTCTTCCAAGACAATGGCTATTATGCTATCACTATTAATCAACACTAACTATTGCTACTGGTACAAATATAAACCCTAATTTCTATTGAATAATGCCTACATAGACTAGGTCCATCAAAATACAAACAGAAATTCAACAAAAAGATAAAGAGCAATAATAAACTAATAACAAGGAGAAACTAATCATAGTTGCAGCAATAGCTGCAAGTTAGTAAAGAGCGAATAACAGCCAATAGTGACTGTACCTTTGAAAATACGTTTAAAAGAAAATGCCTAGTAACAAAAAAAGTTATTTTTAGCTGATTCAGGAACAGTAATTATTGTTTTGGTTAATCTTAATAGTAACATGTTATTTTGAAAGAAAATTTTCAGGAATATTAAAAGAGCCTGAAACCCCTCTAAAATGATGTCGGATCTTACTTGGACTTTCTCTGTTTTGGCTTTTATACGTATATTTATTACTTATAAAAGTGTTCGTAAATAAAATTAAACAACTTTCGAGAAAGCGATTTAACCAAAAAAAGTAAAATTAATATGCAAATTTCGCTTTAATTATTCATGGAAATGAAGAGTACACCACTGGTATTTTGAAATCACCATTGTCGAAAACCCTGCACATAGACTTTACAGCCTCCAACCTTGAACAACGAGCAAAATCACTTTTGTGCATTTGTGGCACTGTTTGTGTCCTCTTTTTTTCCTTCGCCGCTAGCGCAGCATTGGAATATCCAATAGAAATATTTTTGTCTTCATTTGAAAAATATTTTCTATACCTAATCCCTTTTTATAGGATTGACTTGAAAACACGATCATAACGTGTCAGGCGGCACCAAAAAAGTGAACTTTGGGTGCTCTTTCTGGAACAGAAAGGCCGGGAAGAAACGTACTTGAAAGCCATCAACAAGACAAGGAGGTCACCACCACCCCTCAATTCGCTTCTGTTACAAAGGTGGTGGCCCCTCCTAATACCGGAATTTTGTTTGTTTTAATTACTAACTTCATTCGAGTTTTTATTGTTAATTTCAACTTACTATTCCGGAATATTTGTTTTTATTTCAATATCCATTCGTTTTTCTGTTTAATTCTTGCTGAATAAACCAATTAGAAAAAACAGCAGCAGTTGGTGCCAAAAACTTGGGGGCCTTCGGCAATAAGAACAGAACATCTCTTCCAGGAGGTTGAGTCGGTAGCCTATAGAAGTGAGTTTTGTCGACTGTTTTGGTCTACCGAGATATCCAACTAAAAGGTGTTGGGAATGCTAGGGTTGCCGTTTCTTCAACACCGGTAAGAAAGTCTAATAATGAACTTTGGAAAGTTTATTGTCTAAAATCAGCACCGTAATTTTCTTCCTAATAAAACACTTCCGTCAAGAACTAGAAAGTAAAAGAATTTAGTTCCGGTTAGAGCTGGAGCTAAACCGATGTGGTAAAACACTTGTCAATACGTCTTTCTTAAGCGGCTTAAAGCTGAGGGTGGTTTGCGGATACAATAATTTTGGCTACAATAATTCAGCAGGGGTTTCATATCTTATATCCAACTGATACTTAGAGTCTACCCTCTTAGAGTTCTGGACGTTCAATCGTCTGGTTAGACATAAATTATCCTTACTGTACGACTATCAACCTTAGTTCTGCCTTAGACTGATAGACTATCATCAAGAAGTGAAAATTATCATTTTTATACAACTCTGAAAAAGTTATGCCAGCTTTACCCCTCACAGAGACTGTGTGTCTTGGCTTTAATCTAATTAGGCTCTCAAGTCTTTCATCACTTTGACTAAGTTGAGTCACCAGGCTCGATTGTCTGTCTTTCATCTTAATTTTCTATCAAGATATTTTATAGTTTCTTTTTTATTAAATACTTTCCATGTCCTTTTTTCACCTATACAAATATTAATAGTTGGAAATTGAAGTTTTTGATATAAAAAGGTCGAAAAAAATGCCTTGCGCAAGGAGCTGATGCGATATCAGTGACCATATATAATGTGTAAATAGAATGTCAGTTGTGAAAACTGGCACTCCATTCAACGGATATTTTTCTCGACGTTAATAAAAATCCAATTTTAGCTACGCAGTTTGTAATTGTGGAGAATTTTTTCTAGAAAAAAAAATTGGGCCTTAGGACTGACGACCTCAAACTTGTGAATTTTTCCCCCGGAAATCTTCAAGTCGGTTGCGGTTATTCAGAAGGAGGTGTGTTGCACTTTTTCAAAGTGATACTTATAACTCACCTAATGAACATAATGTTTTGATTCTATTGATTCAAACCGTTTAACCATGTCTCATTTCCTTTTCGATTAAATTAGAGGATTTTACTTTTTCCACAATTTATTGTGACTTATCATATTTCAAGTCTCTGCATTTGTTGTGCCTCTCTTTCTAAAATGTAGGAATAGTTGGAACTTGGAACTTGGAGCTTTAGATTTTAAAATTTTGTCTTTATTATCTTCAGCTTCGAAGAAAAACTCTTTATAGATACACTTATCTGTCAACGAATGAAATTACATCTTTTTTATACAATCCTAAAAAGGGCTAATGCCGGATTTGCCATTTCACTGACTCGGACTATCTGTCTCGGCTTTTCTACAATTAGCGTATGGCTTAACGTCCACAACTACTTGATTTTAATTCAAAATTTTACAAACAACTGCTCAATAATAGAAATGGACCCCCCCCCCCAAAAAAAAGAAAAAAAATAAAACTTTTTTCACTACACTGTAAACTTTATGTTAGTCTTTCTAATTAACACAACCGAAGTATTTTTGGGCTTGAAAACATTTGAACATATTCGAAACATTTGTCTATTTTTCACTCTTCTGCACACTTTCCATGCACCAAACACCAATTGGTTTACTAATTTGTAGTTATGTAACCAAGTCACTACATAAAAATTACCATTTTCTTTGCTTTATTTACAATAAAATAAAAAAAAAATTCTAGTGCGTTAAAACCAAGCCATTTGCCGTCAATAAAAAAAAAGTGTAAATATTTGACTGAGGATTAGTTATCATGCTACTTTTTGAGTCTTGCTGTAAAAAGATGAAGTTTGTTTACAAAGCGATTAAACTATGATAATTCGTAATGCGGCCATTACTTTGTGCCGTGATAAAGCTTCTGTTTTATCAAATGTAATATAGGCATTTTTTTTATAGAACTGGCATTTCTCATATTTTCATGAGAATTAAGGGAAATTGAGCCCCAGTGGCAGATTGTAGAATCACATATGCGTCAAACAATTTTCAGAACAAACATAATCTAATATCAATCTTGGAAAAAACTTGACGGAAATTCCTATAATTTTATTTCAAGATTTATTCTAGAAATACATAAGAACGGATTTACCTATTTTCCGTTTTTCGAAAAAAAAAAAAATACTGAAACAGTATACCCGGTTCTTAGCTATCAGTTTTTTTCAGTAACTGCAATCTATTGTGATAGACTTTGTTAAAAATCGTAAATTATTGCTAAATACCGCATTATTTTTGCGTAAAAGACTAAGGTCAGTTGAGTCAAAGGAGTCAACTGAGTCCTTGAGACCACTCAAGGCTTACAAATCATATTGCGCACCTTTTGCTGGTGAGAATTTTGATGATACTCACCGTCTACGACAACTGTCTACGTCTTACTGTCTTAGTATTATAGGATCAATGTTATGCGAGTGGTAATTCTTTTTCTATTCAAGAATCCCGCGGAATGACAGTTATAGGCTAATAGCATGTGAAGTGGTAAAATTCCTGATGATAGGGTCTATGTTTTTTATTGAGTTCTTAAGTTTGGCTGGTCAAGCTTTCTGGAATGGATCTAAAGGCCACATTATACTATTAAAAGGTATTTTTAAGTTCCTATTTCTAATCCTAACAAATTCTTAAAGCTTCGAGGACCGCGCAAAAGAGAGGCCCCCTCCTCTGTCTGAACATTTAAAAAACTGAATTTATTTCTTAATTATGGCTTGAATATTCTTTGACTTTGGGTTAAAAAAAGGATAATTATAATGATTTGAATAGAATTTAAAGCCATATTAATATTCTTTCAAATTTAACACATCTTAAAACAAATCTTTAAAAGTTTATAAATTAGGATTTGGCAAACATATGAGGGCTAAAAACTGTTTGCTTGGGCATTTGTGCTAAAGATCCGTTTAAAAAAAAAAAAATCGATTTTATGACACAAAGTTTGTTCAGCATTATCAAAAGTTATTAGCCTTTGGAGGGGAAAAGGGGCTTAGGTAAACACTTCAAAAAGTATTCCTGGGGCTACAATCTAAGATCCAGTAAAAAAAAAAAAAATCAATAATGATAGAATGTAGGACAAATGTGGCAATTTAACTGTAGGGGAGAGAGGGGGGCTATATCCGTTGACACAGCTAAAGACATGCAAATGGTCTGAAAACTATTGGAAATTATTTAAAAACAGAAAATTAAGTGTCATGTGTGCCCCTTGCCCTCTACCCCCTTGGCAGCACACACGCAAAATATTAGTTTTCATGGTTATTAGTAGGATACGCTTTCCAAGTATGCCAGATTACAAAACTCATCATCTACCCCGGGTCATCTACCCTTGCTGGTATACATACAGCTATCAGGATTTGCTAGATGTTTTCCAGAGGAATTGCCTACGGATTGTTTTGGGCACCCGAATGACTGACCGTATCTCAAACAGTAAGCTGTACGAAAAATGTAGCTCAATCCCACTTCTTGGCCTATAAAGAGAGAAGCATGAAGATGGCTAGAATACGTTCTGCAGATGAAGGATAACAGATTGTCAAAGATCATCCTTGTCAGACAACCGTCTAGGGCCAAACGAAAAGCAGGTCGCCCCCGAATTTGGTGGGAGGATTTCGTAAAGAAAGATTTAAGGGAAATTTGAATTTCTTGGGGAGGGTATAAAGAATGAAGTTTGAATAGATAAGGATTAAGGAGGAGAGTGCGCAGCTGTGTTGGCCTCAGGCAGCTCAGTGCTGCAGTAAGTTATTAGTAGTAGTATCATTATACGGCAAAGATATAGAAACGTAATACGGTTGGATTAAATAAAAGAGATGTCATAACATAAACATAGCCTACTGAATAGTAATAAAGATGTCGTAAAAACTAATATACAAGGAAGACTAAGAGGTAAAGCGATATAAACAATTTTAATATTTTCAAGCTATTAACAATCACAAATCCGCAGAAAAAAAAATCACATTATTCAAAACATATCAAATAAAATCACTGGTTTTCTTGTCTATTAAAATTTATTGGCGGAAATGAATTAAAGAATCAAAAAAAAAAAAAAAATAGCACAAAGCACAAAGTTAGAGCGAACGGACGGACTCATTAAGAAATAAAAATAACGCAACAAAATATATAAAAACTAATATAAAGCATCATAAGCAGGTAAGAAGTAAGTTTTTTATATATAGATAAATACGATAAAAGAGAAAGTTTCAGGCACTAGAATTCCCGTCTAACGGTGAATCGCATCCAGGCGACTTACAATAGACACAGTCGAAATAACGCAAGGCGAAACACTGTACAAAAGTATTTACATAGCTGGAATCGAGTAGCTGGCAGTCTTATAGGCAGTTCCATGAACTAGTCTGAAAGTAAAGAAAAATCTAATTAATAAGTAAATCTCTAGTAAACCTATGTGTTGTTTTTCCTTTAGGCAGCCGCCTAAACTTTTCTGAAATCAAACAACTGTGTTTTTGGCTAGTAATTGTGTAATAATAATCTTGCAAAATAATTTGCCATGCCAATTTCAACTGTAGAAAAAAATAAACTACCCACAGGGTTCGTTTTTAGATTTAAGCAAATATTTAAGCAAACTTGGTTTTTAATTGGTGAACTACTTAACTTCTGAACTAGAAAATTTCGGAAAACCATGAACTACGTTCTTGGGTATATTTCGGAATAAATCGAAGATCGAACTTTGAAAGTTTAAATTAATTTTACAGGTTCATTGTCTGTTTTTAATTATACACCTTTCAACTGTGTCATTATTTTGGATTACTTTAATTTATCCTGAATTGACGTTACGTCTCCAAATACTCATTTAACGTTATAAATAAAAAAAAACAAGTTTTTTTAACTGAAAGTAAGGAGCGACATTAAAACTTAAAACGAACAGAAATTATTCCGTATATGAAAGGGGCTGTCCCCTCCTCAACGCCTCGCTCTTACGCTAAAGTTTTTTATTGTTTAACAAAAATAGAGTTGTGAGAAAGTCAAACTTCAGCGTAAAGAGCGAGGCTCATATACGGAATAATTTCTGTTCGTTTTAAGTTTTAATGTCGCTCCTTACTTTCAGTTTAAAAAACTTGTTTTTTTTATTTAATTTCTGAACGTTTTTGAAGTAATGGAGGTTTTGATTTTGGCTCACCGTACATGAATAATTAAAACAAAAATTGTATATTAATTTTACTTTTATTTGGTTAAATGGCTTTCTCCAAACTTGTTGAATTTTATTTACGAACGTTTTTATTAGTAATAAATATACGTAACTTACGAATGAACTTACGTAACTAACTTCTATATTCATATATTTTTAATACGTATATTAGGGGGTTTGCCCCCTATTCAATACCTTGCTCTTTAAGCTAAAGTTCGAATTTTGTTCCAATTCTTTAAAAATGACCCCTTAATCACAAAGGCGCTAATTAGAATAAATAACTCTTATGAAAGTACTAAAAAATGTTTGGCTTAAAGAGCGAGGTCTTGACTAGGGGATGAACCGAATCATATACCTAGTAATTTCTGTTTGTTTTAAGTTTTGATGTTGCTCCTTACTTTCAGTTGAAAAGCTTGTTTTTTTTATATTTAATTTCTGATTTTTTAAACAATGCTGGGGAGTCCGGAGCCCCCTTCATAGCAATATCCCTTCCCCCATGAAAACTTCCTTCATGTAAAGATCCTCCCACATAACCCCCGACCCTCTCCCACCCCCCACTACCAGAAAAAAATTCCCCAGAAAACGTCTGTAGGATACTTTCCAATAACCAATGCTATATGTTAACATTGGGTAAAGTTCATAACTTTCAGCCCTCCCCCCGGGGGCTTCAGGGGATTAAGTCATCCTAAAAGACATAATTATCATATTTTCGACCATACTAAACAAAAGGGCTATCTCAAAATTTTGATCGGGTGACTTTGGGAAAAAAATGAGCGTGGGAGGGGGCCTAGTTGACCTCCATTTTTTTGGTCACTTAAAAAAGGGCACTAGAACTTTTAATTTCCGTTCCAATGAGCCCTCTTACGATATTCTAGGACCACTGGGTCAATACGATTACCCCTGTGAAAAATAAATAAAAAAAAAAACAACAAATAAACACGCATCCGTGATCTTTCTTCTGGCAAAAAAAAAAGATGGAAAATTCCACATTTTTGTAGATAGGATTTTGAAACCCCTACAGTAGGGTTCTCTGAAACACTGAATATGATGGTGTGATTTTCATTAAGGGTCTATTACTTTTTGGGGGTCTTTTCCCCTTTTTTCCAAAATAAGCCAAATTTTCTCAGGCGCGTAACTTTTGATGGGTAAGATTAAACTTGATGAAACTTGTATGTTTGAAATCACAATTGAAATATGATTCTTTTGATGTATCTATTGGTATCAAAATTCCGTTTTTTAGAGTTTCGTTTCCCTTTGCGCCGGGTCGCTCCTTACTTACAGTTCTTTACACGAACTGTTTGATTCTGAGAATCAACAAATATATAAAGTAAAACCATTTGCAAGGTATCTAACGCTTGGAAAACTTAGGAAGGTAGTCAAAATAGAGGTTTCAAAGCAGAAGGTTGAAACAAAAAATTTCAACTATTCAGTATATTTGAAGCAATATCTAAAAATAATGATAGCAAATAATAAAAGCTGTGTCGGCAATATATAATAAAGAATCAAGAATTTATATTAAAATGAACATTGAACAAGAAGTAAATTGAACATTCTTTGGCATTGGTTTTCTTCATCGGGCACGTGAAATCTGGCGGTCGATACGAAATTCCATTTCTGCTAGATTAGAAATTTTTACCCAAAATTTTTCGCCTATTGTTCTCTTTTATTTTTTGTGCTTATTTAAATTTAACTCATATATTTTCTTTCTTTTTTTGTTTGCTAATAGCATAAACGAACACGAAAATACTATGTATTTTCACTCTTATGAAGTGAGTTTACCATATCTCTCACATGAGCCTTTCAAAAGCCTATCTTACCAAGTCTAGCTTCTTAATTATAAATTAAATAAAAAAAACAAGTTTTTTAAACTGAAAGTAAGGAGCGACATTAAAACTTAAAACGAACAGAAATTATTCCGTAGATGAACGGGGCTGTCCCCTTCTCAACGCCTCGCTCTTTACGCTAAATTTTTTTATCGTTTTAAAAAATAAAGTTGTGATAAAGAGTTAAACTTTAGCGCAAACAGAGAGGCGGTGAGGAGGGGCCCTTGCGGTTCATATAAGGAATAATATCTGTTGGGTTTAAGTTTTAATGTCGCTCCTTACTTTCAGTTTAAAAAACTTTTTTTTTTAATTTCTGATCGTTTTTTAGTTAATGCAGCTTTTATTTTGGCTAACCGTCATTGAATAAGTAAATAAAATTTGCATAAGAATTTTACTTTTCTTTTGCTAAATGGATGTCTTTACAAATTAACTTACGTAACTAACTTCTATATTCGTATATTTTTCTTCTAGCAAAAAATACAAAGTTGCAGATTTTTGCAGATATGATCTTGAAACCTATGTAATAAGGTTTTCTGATACGCTGAATCTGACGGTGGGATTTTCATTAAAATTCTTTCACTTGTAGGGGATGTTTCTCCCCTCATAAAAAAATCAAGTAAATTTTCTCAGACTCATAGCCTTTGACGTGTTATACTAAACTTAATAAAATTATATATTTAGAATCAGCATTATAAATACATCTTTTGGTACATTTATTGACATCAAAATTCAGTTTTTTAAAAGTTTCGATTACTATTGAGCCGTATCGCTTGTTTTTTTATTGTTTTTTTATTACGTATATGTTATTACGTATATGAGGGGGTTGTCCCCTTAGTCAATAACACGCTCGTTACGTTAAAAGTTAAAAAAAAATTTAATTCACAAAACCCAGAATCAAAAAGGC
Source organism: Artemia sp. Qi Xiang Cuo (assembly GCF_049724085.1). Lineage (NCBI taxonomy): Eukaryota > Metazoa > Arthropoda > Branchiopoda > Anostraca > Artemiidae > Artemia > Artemia sp. Qi Xiang Cuo. Next base: position 29,310,333 of record NC_142798.1, read on the forward strand.
CGTGTAATTAGAATAGATAGCTCTTTTGAAAGCACAAAAAAAACTGTAGCGTAAAGAGCGAGGTATTGTCTTGGGGGAGAACCCCCTCATATACGTTATAATTTCTGTTTGTTTTAAGTTCTAATGTTGCTTCTTATTTTCAGTTGAAAAAACTTGTTTTTTTTATTTAATTTCTGATCTTTTTTTAAATGATGCTGGGAAATCTGGAGCCCCTTCATAGAAATGTCCCTTCACCCAACTAAACAACCTCCAACGACAGATTCTCCAGAGTAACCCCCTCCTCCAGCCCCCCCCCCTCCAGAAAAAAATACTTCCTGAAAATTTATGTATACTTACCAATAACAAATAAATAATGCTGGCAAGTCCGGCGCCCCCTTCATGGCAATTTACCTTTCCCCATGAAAACTTCCTTCATGCACAGATCCTCCAACATAACCCCAGGCCCACCCTTCCCTCCCACTACCAGAAAAAAACTCTCCTGAAAACTTCTGTATACTTCCCAATAACCAATACTATATCTTAGCATTGGGTAAAGTTCATAACTTTTAGCCCTCCCCCCGGGGAGTTCGGGAGATTAAGTCATCCTAAAAGACATATTTCTTATATTTTGGACCATGTTGAACAAAATGGCTATCTCGAAATTTTGATCGGGTGGCTTTGGGAAAACAATAAGCGTGGGAGGGGGCCTAGTTGCCCTCCATTTTTTTTGGTCACTTAAAAAGGGCACTAGAACTTTTAATTTCCGTTCCAATGAGCCCTCCCACGATATTCTGGGACCACTGGGTCAATACGATCACCCCAGGGGAAAAAATAATAAAAATAAACACGCATCCGTGATCTTTCTTCTGGCAAAAAATACAAAATTTCCACATTTTTGTAGATATGACCTTGCTACCTCTACAGTAGGGTTCTATGATACGCTGAATATGATGGTATGATTTTCATTAAGGATCTAAAACTTTTAAGGAGTCTTTTCCCCTTTTTTTGAAAATCAGTCAAATTTTCTCAGGCGCGTAACTTCTGATGGGTAGCACTAAACTTGATGAAAGATATATATTTTAAATCAGCATTGAAATCTGATTCTATTATCGTATCTATTGGTATCAAAAACCCGTTTTCTAGAGTTTCGGTTACCATTGAGCCGGGTCGCTCCTTACTTACAGTTCGTTACCACGAACTGTTTGATAAATAAACTTTATTCAGTAACAAACACACTACTAAAATAAAGCTTCATATCAACAAGAAAATGAACTTCCTACCATCGACCACTTAATGCTGTTTTACAGCCAACTTGAACTACTCCATACTAGATACAATTATGCACACACATACACACAAACACCATCATATTACGGGATTTTTTACCACCTTATAATTCGGATATTAAAATACGCACCATCATTGAAACTTTTTTAGTTTTCTTCCGTTTGTTAATCGAATTGATCAAACTGGCATTTAACGGTTCATAAACGGCTGGAAGTATTCGTTGTCTGTGTAGGATTGATAGACATTCTGTGGGTATGATACCATTCGCTTTGGGAACTATGAGTTTAAGATGGTTAAGTCTCTTTTACGTCTTAATAAATTCCCTGTAGAAAACTACGCTTTCCTTTCCACCCATTTTTCCACTACAAAAACACCGTTTCAAATCAGTTGGTGATCGTCTAGCGTGTCAATTGTTTTTAGTAAGGGAGCAAAATATAACAGTTACTTTATGGCCGGATAAGTCACCTATAGAGGTTTAGGAGCGAAAAAACCCATGCTTTTACACCTTCCTCCCCTATATAATTTTCATCAAGTTTAGTCTTACCCATCAAAAGTTACGCGCCTGAGAAAATTTGGCTGATTTTCGAAAAAAGGGGAAAAGACCCCCTAAAAGTTATAGAACCTTAATGAAAATCCCACCATCATATTCCGCGTATCAGAGAACCCTACTGTAGATGTTTCAAGCTCCTATCTGCAAAAATGTGGAATTTTGCAGTTTTTGCCAGAAGAAAGATCAACGATGCGTTTTTTTTTTTTTTTTTTTTTTTTTTTTTTTTTTTTTTCCCAAGGGGTGATCGTATCAATCCAGTGGTCCTAGAATATCGTGGGAGGGCTTATTGGAATGGAAATTAAAAGTTCTAGTGCCCTTTTTAAGTGACCGAAAAATGGAGGGCAACTAGGCCCCCTCCCACGCTCATTTTTTTCCCAAAGTCACACGATCAAAATTTTGAGATAGCCATTTTGTTCAGCATGTTCGAAAATATTATAAGTATGTCTTTTAGGATGACTTAATAACCCGAAGTTCCCGGAGGGAGGGCAGAAGTTATGAACTTTACCCAATGTTAACATATAGTATTGGTTATTGGGAAGTATACAGACGTTTTCAGGGGAGATTTTTCCTGGTAGTGAGGGGTGGGTGGGTCGGGGGTTATGTGGGAGGATCTTTCCATGAAGGAAGTTTGCATGGGGGAAGGGACATTGCTATGAAGAGGACGCCGGACTTCCCTGCATTATTTAAAAAAAGATCAGAAATTAAATATAAAAAACCAGTTTTTTAACTGCAACAGCAGCAACATCAAAACCTTAAACGAACAGAAAATATTATATATATGATTTGTTTTACCCCCTAGTGAATACCTCGCTCTTTAAGCCAAAGATATTTTAGTACTTTCATAAGAGCTATTTATTCTAATTAACGGCCTTTGTGATTAAGTGGTCATTTTTAAAGAATTGGAACAAAATTCGAACTTTGACTTAAAGAGCAAGGTATTAACTAGGGGCGAACCCCCTAATATACGTATTAAAAATATATGAATATAGAGGTTCGTGACGTAAGTTAATTCGTAAGTTATGTATATTTATTACTAATAAAAACGTTCGTAAATAAAATTAAACAAGTTTCGAGAAAGCCATTTAACCAAATAAAAGTAAATTAATATGCAAATTTTTTTTTAATTATTCATGTACGATGAGCCAATATCAAAACCTGAATTTATTCAAAAACGTTCAAAAACTAAATTTAAAAAAAAAAAGTTTTTTTAACTGAAAGTAAGGAGCGACATTAAAACTTAAAACGAACAGAAATTATTCCGTATATGAAAGAGACTGTCCCCTGCTGAACGCCTCGCTCTTTATGCTAAAGTTTGACTTTTTTACAACTCTATTTTTTTTTAAACAATGAAAAACTTTAGCGTAAAGAGCGAGGCGTTGAGGAGGGGACAGCCTCTTTCATATACGGAATAATTTCTGTTTATTTTAAGTTTTAATGTCACTCCTTACTTTCAGTTAAAAAAACTTGTTTTTTTTTTATATAATATCACCAAAACCTACGAGGTTTCATTACTTAATTGAAAATTTAAATTTCTTATGGCCAATACTTAAACCGATCGTCTTACTTCTCGACACTGACAACTTGTTCAAAAAATCAGCAAAACTCCGAAAGTTAAATGTGAACATTCAGGGCGCCAGGTGCTCAAGCACCAACAAGTTTGGACCTATAACTCGTTGTTGTTATTTCCAAACCTATGAGATAATTGCCAAAAATAATCTGCTAAGCTGCTCTCAAAGGGAGGATCAGATGGGCAATGTATGTTTCATCGACCTTTGATCTTTCTTATCGACGCTGCTCTGATGACCCTTTGAGAACAGTTTAGTGAACGGTTTTTGGCAATTATCTCTGAAGTATGATCATTTCATAATGACAGCGATGGAATGAACAGCAAAGCCAGCTATACGGAAATGCATGAAAGATACTTTTTTTCATAAATGCAGACACAGGGTTCTCACTGTCCAACTGTAATATCTATCAATGTCCCTGTTAGTGCTCAAATATAAAATAGAATGTTAAAAAGCTCAGCTTTGCTAACATACATTTTAGCGGTATCAAGTTAATACCCGACTATTGAAACATATCTTACAATATACCATGCTATAGGTAAAAAGCATAGACCATTACATAATAATTCTACTATTCCTTGTTATAACATTATAAAACATAGCAAAGAAAAATAACTCAAATTCTTAGGCTTTTTTCCTCAATGGGAACAAAAACCGGAATTTATAAAGTGTTATAAATCTCAAAGAATACAATCTATCTTTTTATATATGTAAATATTATCGAATATGCAAGGCGAAACTGTTTAAATGACAAATAAAATGATAAAATATAACTTTAATTTTGTCAGGTGCCTTGTCATATTTGAAACTGATTAGATTAAAAGAAAACCGAATATAAGAAAAGATTGAAACATACCACGTAAAATGTTGGAAAGACAGCCAAGAAACGAGACCACCATAGGTTAGTAATGTCTGAAACAGAAAAACTTTTCAAATGTTTTGCCAAATTAGTATTGTTTAAAAGAGAGATGAAAAAGCGAAATCGTCAATTTTGACGCAAGTAATTGTACGACCAAAAATGGAAGCGATAGTCAATGAAGTTGGAAGATTCTTCGACAAAAAAAAAGGAAAAGAAGAAAGTAATATATTAGAGAAAATTCGACGGTTTTCAGAAGGCTATAATTGTAATACAACTTGTCTTAAGAAGTTAACAGGCTATTAAACTGTTCTTAACAATGTATAGTACAACAATTCTCCGTTGGCTTTATCACTCTGAACATATATGTTTTCATCAGTAGTTCCCATTAGTGTTTAAAATGTATCATTGGCTAATATCCAGATGATATAAGTTTAATTATAAACGTTTCTTTTTACGGTAGATTTTTAAGTGTAACGTCATGGATTTTAATAATTCATTGCTTAGTCATGTGCAGCTAACCTTTTATATATTAAATAATTACCAACTGTGCAGATAGTTAGACTGCACAACAGACAAAAATGTTCATTTGACAAAGCTGCTTTATAGAGTAAGGAGAGGCTGATAATATTATGCATACCTTCAGCAAAGTTGGGATTAACCCTAAAATAGAAACAGATCTAGGGCCAGGGGCGGATCCAGGACTTTTTTTTGGAGGGGGGCGCAAAATAGGTTAATCAGATAAACTTGCGTTGGGAACAAGTTTAATTAACGCAAACTTGCGTTAAAGAAGTAAGCTACACTACTTTAGACGACTTTAGGGGGGCGCCCCTCGCCCCCTGGATATGCCACTGTCTAGGGCTTTCAGCCCCTGGCACACTGAAGCTTTGCAGGCGGAATTACTACTGCATAGCTAAACTGGGTCAACCTAAGAAGTACTATTACAGATATATGGCGTATTGTAGACTTTTTTAAAGTAATATGACAAAATAAAACTAATCCTTAATAAAACGAACTTTTTGTAGGCTGAGCTAGATGAAATTGGAACTGCTCGGGTGGCAATCTAATCAAGTCAGAGAAGCAAAGAGTATGGGGAAAAAATCCTTGCTATTTGAATTTTTATGTCCGAGCCAAAGAGAGCGCGCCAAAAGTACTGTTTAATTCCATTGGATTATCTTTTGACGTTAATCGTCACGTTTTCATTTTGCCAATCGGATTATTTCTTATATGTGTATCAGAAAAATCAGCCAAATAACCTCTCCTCTTTTTAACAATTGTTGTATTTATCTGTTGCTGCCAAGTGAAATTTTTGAGTCCGTAAAAAGAATGTAAAACCGGATTGGTTCTTTTGTATGAAATTTTAAGCAAGTAAAAAAGTAAAAATTCTTTTATGCAAAATTTTTTTAAATGTAACCTTCTATTTATCTGCTCCCGAAACGTCGGGTGCAAAATAATTCATTTTTTTTATGTAAGGCTGTTGCCATGTATATGGAACACATATCAAAAGTACATTTCAAAATGTACTTAGTGGGATTGTCTTCTAAAAATATTATCCTGCGTTTGGTGGAAATAAATTTAGTTGATGAATGCTTGTTCTTTAGAGAATAAAAATACAATTTTATTATTGTGTTCACGGCAGTGCTCACTTATTAAAGAGCGAAGCTCACTCCACTATCAAAAACTAAAGAAATGCCCTTTTGAATGAGTTTTCAAATCCAAGGATTTGCCATTTGACACGGATTAAGGAAGGATAACTTATATCAACTTAAAACTAAAAGTAATGATGGAAACAGATTTAGGGAAAATTCAAAAAGGAACTTGAAAAACATCGCAAATGGTGATGAGCCGAAATAAAAAGTATACCATTAGAATTCCCATGTCTGAAAACCTTTCATTAGGGTTTTTCAGGATGCTATCTTTAAAACTCAAGAGAATCACATTTCGCCCTGGGCAGCATTGGAATACAAGGATTACTTTTTTTTTATTTTCTGCCAGGGCTAGCAGGCAACGGAAAATTGTAAAGAAATGGTTAATGGCTCCTTTGAAAGCTAATGCTTCCATCTAGCTTCTTTAATATCCAGAAGAAAAAAAACAATAAGCCTTCCAGAGGCCAATCTGCCTAAGTCTACTTTTTACATTTTTGAGGTTTTGTGATTTCTGTAATTCAATTCGACTCATTTAACCACGGATTATCAAAAGGCGCATGTTCATGAGTAGCAAGGGTAGGCTAACCACCTTTGTCAATAGAAATCCAACCTCTAAAAACAGAAGTTAGAAAACAATATATTCATAAAATTTCGTTTTGATGCTGATTCTATATACATAAAATTCTTGAGTTTATAGTCACCTCCAAAAGTGATTAAATAAAAAAAACAAGTTTTTTAAACTGAAAGTAAGGAGCGACATTAAAACTTAAAACGAACAGAAATTATTCCGTATATGAAAGGGTTCGCTTCGCTCAACGCTTCGCTCTTTACGCTAAAGTTTTTTATTCTTTTAAAAAATAAAGTTGTGAGACAGAGTCGAACTTTAGCGTAAAGAGCGAGGCGTTGAGGAGGGGACAGCCCCTTTCATATACGGAATAATTTCTGTTCGTTTTAAGTTTTAATGTCGCTCCTTACTTTCAGTTTAAAAAACTTGTTTTTTTTATTTAATTTCTGATCGTTTTTTAGTTAATGCAGCTTTTATTTTGGCTCACCGTCATTGAATAAGTAAAAAAAATTTACATAAAAATTTCACTTTACTTTTGCTAAATGGATGTCTCTAAATTTGGTTATGACGTAATTTACAAATTAACTTACGTAACTAACTTCTATATTCGTATATTTTTCTTCTGGCAAAAAATAAAAAGTTGCAGATTTTTGCAGATATGAGCTTGAAACCTATGTAATAGGGTTTTCTGATATGCTGAATCTGACGGTGTGATTTTCATTAAAATTCTTTCACTTGTAGGGGATGTTTCCCCCCTCTTTAAAAAATCGGGTAAATTTTCTCAGATTCGTAGCCTTTGATGAGTAATACTAAACTTAATAAAATTTATATATTTAGAATCAGCATTATAAACACATTCTTTTGATACATTTATTGACATCAAAATTCCGTTTTTAAAAGTTTCAATTACCATTGAGCCGTATTGCTTGTTTTTTTTTATTGTTTTTTTATTACGTATATGTTATTACGTATATGTTATTACGTATATGAGGGGGTTCTCCCCTTAGTCAATACCACGCTCTTTACATTAAAAGTAAAAAAAAAATTTGATTCACAAACCTCTGAATCACAAAGGCCGTTTAATTAGAATATATAGCTCTTTTTAAAGCACTAAAAAAACTGTAGCGTAAAGAGCGAGGTATTGACTTGGGGGAGAACCCCCTCACATACGTTATAATTTTTGTTCATTTTAAGTTCTAATGTTGCTTCTTACTTTCAGTTGAAAAAACTTGTTTTTTTTTTATTTAATTTCTGATCGTTTTTTAAATAATGCTTGGAGATCCGGCGCCCCCTTCATAGAAACGTCCCTTACCCCCAAAAAACATCCTCCACGGAAATATTTTCCAGAGTAACCCCCTCCTTTAGCCCCCCCCCCTCCAGAAAAAAATCCTTCCTGAAAATGTCTGTATACTTCCCAATAACCAATAAATAATGCTGGCAAGTCTGGCGCCCCCTTCATGGCAATTTCCCTTCCCCCATGAAAACTTCCTTCATGGACAGATCCTCCAACATAACCCCCGACCCCCCCACTACCAGAAAAAATACTATATGTTAACATTGGGTAAAGCTCATAACTTTCAGCCCTCTCCCTGGGAACTTCGGGGGATTAAGTCATCCTAAAAGACATATTTATCATATTTTCGACCATGTTGAACAAAATGTATATCTCAAAATTTTGATCGGGTGACTTTGGGAAAAAAGTAAGCAGGGGAGGGGGCCTAATTGCCCTCCAGTATTTTAGGTCACTTAAAAAGGGCGCTAGAACTTTTAATTTCCGTTCCAATGAGCCCTCCCACACTATTTTAGGACCACTGGGTCGATACGATCACCCCTGGGTAAAAAAAAAACAAGAAAAAACAAATAAACACGCATCCGTGATCTTTCTTCTGGCAAAAAATGCAAAATTCCACATTTTTTTAGATAGGAGCTTGAAACCTCTACAGTAGGGTTCTCTGATACGCTGAACATAATGGTGTGATTTTCATTAAGGTTCTATAACTTTTAAGGGATCTTTCCCCCTTTTTTTGAAAATCAGCCAAATTTTCTCAGGTGAGTAACTTTTGATGGGTGATACTAAACTTGATAAAAATTATATATTTGAAATCATCATTGAAATCTGATTCTTTTGATGTATCTATTGGTATCAAAAACCCGTTTTCTAGAGTTTCGGTTACCATTGAGACGGGTCGCTCCTTACTTAAAGTTCGTTACAACGAACTCTTTGATTAACTCAAGGACATTCGTGTAAATTTAGAAGAATAAGAGAGGAAGCACTCTCTATTAGGGGGAGGGTATTTGGGGAGGGATCATGATGAGGATTATACCATCAACTTAAAAACGTCCTAAATTGTAGAGTGAAGGTTTCAACAACCTATCCACGAAAATACGAAATTTTGTATTTTTCCTGAAAATGCAGTTGAGGAATAGCGTGTCATTGTTATTTTTTTCTGGTTCTCTTTTTTACCAAGGGTAATCGTATCGAACAAGATCTGCACCTGATCCTACATCTGTAGGGAAACAGAAATTTAGAATTTTTTCTCTCGTCAGCCTAAGTACTAGCCAGGTAAGTGGAATGTAACTAAACCTGGCAAATACCTACAGTTATGATTCCCGTTCTCCGCGCTTAGCTCAACCTTTGTAAGGAAACGAAGTGTTCTTGCCATCCGCATCCATGACAACTGCTTATTGGATTTCAATTCCTAATGGTAGGGCTTAGCAGCCACGTTTTTTGCTGGAAACAAGCACCACATAACCTTTTAGGCGTTATTTTGCTTTTTGGTTAGGGTACGTCTTCGCGTCTACTAATCAACCGTTTTGCGGGCCGTCCTTAGTCGTAAGGCATCCTCCTATAGGGTGGCCCTGTAGGCAAAACAAACAGAAACTGCTTGGATACAGAGATCTGTCAAAAATAGTCTTCATTGCATTCCTTCGATCGTTTTTCACGTAACCTTCTGCTTTAGTTTACTAAATTCACTGCAAAGGTCAGTCGTCAAGCAGCCTGGGATACTTCGGAACTTTGACCCATCATGAATAGCATTTTCAGCAAAATTTCTCGGTGCCACAGTGCCGGGAGTCTAGTAATTGATTGACGCATGCTTATCCAACTTTCATATCTTATATTTTTATTCATTTGTGTTTTAATTTGACTGAAATAAATAAGCAAATGAATAAAAAATTCTTCCGTTCACAAACATTCTACATTTTCTCACCGACTACATGCCTTCATTTATGGAATGACAAGCCACATGATGGCCGCAACCCACAGGTTAAGAAATGATGACTTAGAGTCTCAGTTAAATAGTTTGGTATTATAATCTGTCTTACATATTCAAATCATTGACAAACGAAGAACAGATTGGACTGTATTCACCTTTTCCATTTTAAATTCGGTGCCAACTTATGATTCATGGACCCTATGTTGGAACCAAAGTATAATCACCTACGGAACAAGTACTGACAAAACCTATCCTCTCCACACAAAAAAAGTAACCCTTTGTATACCTATGCGAACCTGGCAACTAAAAACCGTAGTTACACAATTCATCCCGGTCACTCGTCGCCTGAATCACGCTCTAGCTTAATTATTGGCCGGAGTCAAAGTCCTTTTGCTCGGAGCGATTAAGTAGTACAACATTTTGTGTCTAGAGGCGCTGAGGTACGCGGAGTCACTTTTGGAGAGTTTTGTCAGTACTTGTTCCGTAGGCGATTATACTTTGGTTGGAACGTAGATTCTGAAGGTCTTGTTTGCAAGCCTAGCCTGTTTTGCAAATATGACCAACCTATTGATTAGCTTTTGATAAGCCGAGTATACGTTTGTCTGGCCGCACTTACAATGGACTATGATCGACCTATATCATACCAAGCTATCGACAAAAAATTAATCAAGTGGCTTCGATTTCTGGCATCATTAGCTGGGCTCAACGAAATTCTAAACTCCCCCACCTGTGTTCAATTATATTCAATTATGTTTAAGTACAAACAGATCAGAAATGATGCCGGATTTCACAGTCTGTTTTTAAGCAAGTTTAGACAATTCTATAAGAAAAATTAGAGGGAGCATCGTTTTGGTGTGGTGAATGAATGGATCTGAAACTCAGAAATCCTTTAATATAAGTATTTTTGGGTTTAAGTTATAGTTGTAGGCATGTCACAAATCCCATGTTTCACAAGAAACAAAAAACTTAACGCTCTGAAACATTTGGAAGCTTTCTAACGGGCAACATCTGCAAAATCAGAGCAAAATCAGGAAATAAACTTCAGAGCTCTTATTAGCTCTTAATTATAAGTTTTCAGTCCAAACAATAATTTTGACATTTTTTAGGATTTTTCTCTATGCTCAATTTAATTTATTTTTAACCGTTAGTAAAATAGCCGCATAGCTTTCATAAATAACAAGCTATCACTAAGATACAGAAAAATAAAGTGCAATCACCAGCATGCGAAGGCAAAGTTAATGTATTTTCATGTTATTTAATAGCAGCTATGTCTAATATATACAAATTTAAATACAATATCAAAAAAGAAACTGAATAGAAAAGGAACAGTGGGCTTTTAACACGGGCTTAATATGAAGTTAAAAAAAACTAGCGCCGCTGACAGAACAGTACTGCCCAGCAGGGCTAGAAAAATTCAAATAGTCCTTAAATAGAATATAACTTATTAAATTTAGGATTGTAATAATTTAAAAATAAAAGCAAAAAATAAAATTATATTTAACAATAAAGCAAACGTAAAAAGGGTAAACATGTTCTTTTTTTTCCATTGGGCAAAACTGAGTATTTTATCTTCGGTCCAATACAAATCAAAATTAAAGAAGACATAAGTAAATGATATACAACCGTTATTTCGTTCAATGTTTTGTAATCAGCTTTCTTTCTACGCTCATCATTCTCCCATCCTTTTTGTATAAGACAGTTTCACCTTTTTTCTATGCAAAATAGTGTCTCACCTGTGTTGTCGGAGGTTCTCCTGCCTTTTAAAAGTTTTCCCACAGACATCACACGAATAATTAACCTCCTCTCTGTGACTCCTTTCATGAATCATTAAGTTATAGGACTTGGTAAACCTTCGCTGGCAGTACTTACAGACATAGTCTGCTCTTGGAGTCACTCCAGCCACCCTTCGTCGGTAGGCGGAGGTTCTATCTTCAGTGTCCCATGGCATAACAGCGAACATCTTTGTTTGTCTAAAAAGAACAGCTTTTATTACAAGTCTGTTTAGGTTCGAATCTAAGCTTGAACCAAAAAGGTAAATTTTGAGGATACCACCAGATGGCTAATTTGACAGTGTATATATATATACAAATCTTTCAATTAGCCAACCGGCCAACCAGTACTTTAAGCCTAGGAGTCCAGCTGGACATAAGGAAGAATATTAAGAAAACAATTCTTACTCTATAATATGCAGAGTAATCCTAGTTAACTCATTTTGCAGGGGGAGCCTTTATCTTCACTCCTTTACTTGTTTTTCCAGTTTTTCTAAGAAATTCATGAATTTCTTAGAACCTATATATTCATAGAATATATACCCCCATTTCCCTAATGTGCAAATATGTACCTAGAACTGGATCCTCAATCTAAATATAACATCTATTTGCATCACAAATGAACTTTACTCCAACATTAGCTATATGGTGGATGTCCAAATTTTGAGAGGGCTGTACATAAGAGCTCTATGTTCCGAAAAGAAATGTTTATGTCAGTTTAGGTTTTTGGAACTTATTTAGTAGCCGGGCAACACGTGAGAAGAACCGCCTATACAATCTCAAAGATCCTATTGAAAAACAGGTTTCTGCTGTCTAGTGAGGTATTGCTCACTCTGTGAAAAATATTTAAACTTTAGTTTTTTGGGGTTAAAGGGGCAAAAAAAGGTACCTAGGTTAAAGGTTACGCATTTAATATATGCTATGCCCTACCTCCACCCCCCCTCTAATGTGCCAATATATTGCCCAAATTTGTTTCTGAACTATTATATTTTCATCATACTTTGTTTTATTTCATTAGCATTAACCAAACTTCACTTCTCGTGTGTTGCCCGACTACTAAATAAGTACCAGGTTTTTTCATTAATTTATAAACATATTAGTTGTTTAACTGGAAAACCGCGTTGCAATACCGTGTTAGTGGGGCAATTTTATGGCAGAGTCTATTTAAATATTTTAAAATAAAGAAATGAGCACTTAAGTATTTATGACTGAAGAGATTTTAGGCGTAGGGCCGTACGTTTTTCTTAACAAGAGCTTCGATAAATTCGAGCGTTTAAATTAATTCCTTTTTAATTTTTGAATACTAAAGCAAAGTTTGAATTCTAAAATTTTAGCGACTGGGAAAAACTAGAGAGAAAGCAGAAAAAGAAGAAAATAGAAGATAAGCCAGAGAAACAGAAAAGAATGCAAAAATCACAGAAAACAAAACCTAAAACTAAATATGAGTTCTGGCCATTAAAAGCGCAGCAATTAACAGCCCTACAAGGCATGTTTGGCCGATTGAATGGGCAAGAAAGAGTTAAAAAACACAGAACTTTCTAGTAATAAAAACAAGTTATACGCAGGAACGGCATTTACTGCGGGCAGCTGCCCCTCCCAGACCTCTGTTTGCCCTCCTCGTCCCCACCTACCCAAGTTTGCCCCTCCAGCTAAAATTTAGTTTCTTCAAAAACCTTGTCAAAACTAAGATAAGCCTGCATAATTCAAGCATCCACAAAAACGTGCAAGTTTTCTTTATTATATCTTTACCTTTATGGCACTATATGGCTCATTTTTCACTGTCATTTCCACTTGATTTGGGAAAATTGGTTCTAACTTTGCCCCTCCCCCAATGGATTTTGACAAAATTACGCCACTGGTTATACAAATTTTGAGCTACAATATATGGCTCATTAAATTAGCTTGGCCAGGTGATTAATTATATAACGTTCGTTTATAAAGGAAACAGTGATAAGAAAATAAACAATGGGACACAGTTAAATTTTATCAGCCATCTTAACGTTTAATAATTACTAACTATTAGAAATAGGCCTATAATAATAATGATTATAATAGTTGGTTGTTTGACATTAGATTAACTCTTGTATCTATTTTATTTTGAATCTTTGGTGTGAAAAGACCGAGAAGAATAAAAATGCACAAAAATCACGATAGAGCAGTGACTTTACATACTAAGAGTCGGAAAAAGGACCAAGTCCAAGAAGAGAAAGTCATGATTGAGTCAACGTCAGAAAAAAAAAAAAAAAAACACATAGAAGGATCCGAAAATATTCAGTTTATTCCAATAGTGGTTTCCTAAAGATAGTGTTTAAGAATAACTGAAAACGAATCACTAGTTGTTTCGTAGCAAATACCAACAGGCAGAATAATAATAAAAAAAAATATGCAAAATGTAGAACCAAGATGGGTAAACTAGAAAACAGTAGCAACACTTTCTGTGAACACTTGTGTGATTCTGCGATTCAAAAAAGTGATCAAAATGTGTTATCACCAGACGTGTTACAAAAGTGTCTACTTTTATCTATGTGCTTATTCCTGAATAAGAAGATGACGAATTGTTATTTCTTTTAATCTCTTTTTTATTTCACAGCTTAAAAGAAAAGAATATTGTTTAATATTTAATAGGTTACGCTAAAGTTTTACGCTCGTTTTTTTAACTGAAAGTAAGGAACAACATTAAAACTTAAAACGAACAGAAATTATTCCGTATATGAAAGGGGCTCGCTCTTTACGCTAAAGTTTTTTTTATTGTTTTAAAAAATAAAGTTGTCAGACAGAGTCAAACTTTAGCGTAAAGAGCGAGGCGTTGAGGAGGGGAAAGCCCCTTTCATATACGGAATAATTTCTTTTCGTTTTTAAGTTTTAATGTCGCTCCTTACTTTCAGTTTAAAAACACTAGTTTTTAATTCAATTTCTGAACTTTTTAAAAATTAATTTTGCTTTGATTTTGGCTCACCGTATATGAATAATTAAAACGAAATTTGCATATTAATTTTACTTTTTTTGGCTACATAGCTTTCTCGAAATTTTGTTATGACGTAAGCTACCTTTCGAATTAGCTTACGTAACGAACTACTATATTTGTCTATCTTTATTACATAAATTAGGGTGTTCGCATCCTAGTCAATACCTTACTCTTTTATCTAAAATTCAAATTTTGGTCCACTTCTTTAAGAATGGCCCCTTAAGCACAAAGGCCATTAATTAGAATAAATAGCTCTGATGAAAGCACAAAAAAAACTTTAGCGTAAAGAGAGAGATAATGACTAGGAGGCAAACTCAATCATACACATAATAATTTCTGTTCTTATTTCTGTTTTAAATTTTAATGTTGCTCCTTATTTTCAGTTGAAAGAATTATTTTTTTTTATTATTTAATTTCTGACCGTTTTTAAAATTATGCTGGGAAATCCGGCGCCCCCATCATAGCAATGCCCCTTCCCCCATGAAAACTTCCTCCATGGAAAGATCCTCCTACGTAGCGCCCGACACCCCCCCACTACCAGAAAAAATCTCCCCTGAAAACTTTTGTATACTTCTCAATAACCAATACTACATGTAAACGTTGGGCAAAGTTCATAAATTGCAGACCTTTCCCCGGGGAGTGCGGGGGATTAAGTCATCCTCAAAGACATAGTATTGTTTTTTTCGACCATACTGCAACAAAATGGCTATCTCAAACTTTTGATCGGATGACTTTGGGGAAAAAATGAGCATAGGACGGGGCCTAGTTGCCCTCCATTTTTTTTTGGTCACTTTAAAAGGGCACTATAACTTTTAATTTCCGTTCGAATGAGCCCTTCCGCGATATTCTAGGACCAATGTTTCGATACGATCACCCCTAGGAAAAAAAAAGAATAAACACGCATCTGTGATCTTTCTTCTGGCAAAAAACACAAAATTCCACATTTTTGCAGATAGGAGCTTGAAACTCCTACACCAAGGTTCTCTGATACGCTGAATCTTATGGTGTGACCTTCATTAAAGTTCTATGACTTTTAGGGGGTTTCCCCCCTTTTCGAAAATAAGGCAAATAACTTTTGATGGGTAAGACTTGATGAAGCTTATATATTTGTAATTAGCATAAAAATCTGATTCTTTTGATGTATCTATTGGTATCAAAATTCCGTTTGTTAGAGTTTCGGTTATTCAGCAAGGTGGCTCCTTACTTACAGTTCGTTACCACGAGCTGTTTGATTTGCGAGCGAAATCCCATTAGTCTAGAACCGAAAACATTTCGGTTTCTCACCTTAAATAAATGCAAAATATCCAAAAATCCTGTTCGTAGTAAATTGTTTAACCGAAGTAATCACACTGAGGTTTGCAAAGCGATTGAGGTTAACCAGAAGGAAACTACAAGTTAAATGTTTGTCCCTACGCAAAACCATCCGGTTTATGGATTGGTGATACATTTTACCCCCAATAAAACATAAGGGCTCATAAAAGTAAATATTGCCTATTAAACTGTTGCATCAAGAACTTTGACAAGTTAGCCGCATAAGAAGCAATACACTATCCAGTGTGGGAAAAATTCTTGTCGACTATATAACTATTCGTCATGGCTATGCCTGCGTCGGTCAATTTTTGCTACTTGGGGTGTCTCTTTATTGAACTCAAAGCTTGACTTTTGGTCAGCTTCATTTGAATGAATGAGGTGCTTATTTTTATTGCATTACCTTTCCCACATTGAAAATAACTGTAGCTCAAGCCTTCTGAATTTGATAAATATTTTAAGCAGAGCAACTTCATGGGAATTAGCATTTATTGACAATTACCTTTTAGTCAAGTAGGTAAAGAACGTATGCTAAGTTTATAGGCTAAGCATGTTCCCACAAGGAAACAAAAAAGGAAGGGGGCCTTCACTATCAGCTATTTTTTATATTATCAACTCCTTTTTCTGAACTCACCCATTTGTATTTTTTCACACAACTTTTTGTATTTTTGTGACGTAAATTTGTTAAATTTACGATCCATTTTTTACCACTTCTGGAAATTCAATTAATTTCAAACTCTATCAGTATACGTACCTCCGATGACATTGCACTAATACAATATCATCCCCCCCCCCTTATTCCCTTTGTATAAATGAAACAATATAAACGGTTGATTGGCCACAGCAAAAAGTACCCTATTATGCGAGACTTGATATCGCAACCGTAAGAACACTTGCCTGTGGCCGTGTCAACTCTGGTTTGAATCAACCAGTTCGTGGTAACAAACTGTAAGTAAGGAGCGACGTGGCTCAATAGTTACCGAAGTTCTAAGAAACAGGGTCTTGATAATAATAGATGCATCAAAAGAATAAAATTTTGATGTTTATTCAAAACATGTAAAATTCATCAAATTTAATGGTACCTATCTAAAGTTAGGAGCCTGAGAAAGTTTGTCCAATTTCTGAAAAAGGGGGAAACACCCCCAAAACATTAAGAAATCTTAAAGAAATCACTCGATCAGGTTCAGCATACCAAAGAAACCCACTGTAGAAATTTCAAGCTTCTATGTACAAAAATGTGGAATTTTTTGTTTTTTGCCAGAAGACAGATCACGCGTTTATTTTTTTTTTTTTTTAGTTTTTTTAATGGGTGATCATATCGGACCAGTGATCGTAAGAGATCAGGAGAGGGCTTATTTTATCAGTATTCAATAGTTCTAGTGACCTTCTTAAGTAACCCAATTTTTTTTTTTTGGGGGGGGGCTAGCCCCCCCTTCCACGCTCGTTTTCACCGCAAAGTCACCTGATCAAAATTTCGAGAAAGCCATTTTGTTCAGCATAGTAGAAAAATCTTATAACTATGTCTTTGAGGATTAGGCTACTTAACCCCCCACAGTCTCCGGGGAAAGGGCTGAAAGTTATGAATTTTGCCCAGTGTTTACATATAGTATTGGTTGTTAGGAAGTATACAGACGTTTTCAGGGAGGATTTTTCAGGTGGGGTGGGGTACGTGGGAGGATCTTTCCACGGAAGAATTTTTCATGGGGGAAGGGAATTTTCCATGAAGGGGGAGAAGGATTTACCAGCACTATTTAAAAAGCGATCAGAAATTAAATTTTTAAAAATAAGTTTTTTCCAACTGAAAGTAAAGAGCAACGTTGAAGCTCAAAAACGAACAGAAAGTATTGCATATATTAGGAGGCCCTCGTCAATACCTTGCTCTTTATGCTGAAGTTTTCTTTTCAGTACTTTTAAAAGAACTATTTATTCTAATTAAACAGCATTTGTGATTCAGGAGTCATTCTTAAAAAATTGAAACAAAATCCAAACATAAGCGTAAAGAGCAAGGTATTGACGAGGGGGTAACCCCCCTCGTATACATAATATTTTCTGCTCGTTCTAAGTTTTAATGCTGCTCCTTACTTTCAGTTGACAAAACTTGTTTTTTTAATTAATCTTAAATAAGACAAGCTTTTGTCAAAGAGAATATTAAAGACTCTTTAGTCGGAAAAAAGACTGAAAAATCGCAAATAATGAATAAATTTTTAAACTCGTTTTCAAAATAGTCTAAAATGTAGAAATTGTTTTTCTCGAGATTCTATGAATATACATAAAAACGAGGTGAGGGGGCAAAACGGACGGGGCTTTACATAACTCGATCTTTTTAACTACTTTTCTTCAACTTACTGACTTTTTTCCTTTATGCATTTATAAATACGACCGACGATTTGATATCCATGTTATGTAAAGTCGAATCCGTTGTGCGCTCCTCGTTTTCACTTATACTCATAGATTCTTGAGAAAAGGACGATTTTCTACTTTTTAGTCCATTTTGAAATTTAGTTTAAAGAAAAAAAATAGCTGTACATATTTATTATTCATTTATAGTGCCATGATTAGTCCCGAAGCCGCGCCACAGCGAAATGACGGCGGCGAATGTGTGATTCAGTATCGGCGGCGGCGCGCCACGGCGCGCCGATTTTAATAATTGAAAATAATAATAAAAATTCCACATCAACAAGCACGGTCAACCACGATTTTAGTAAAGATTTTTAAATGGTTGGCTAAAAACATACAAAAGCAATATGACAAAACAGGAATTTGTTGGGCTGTGCGGAAAGTGTTTATGTTCACCGTCGATCAGACCAAATAGAATTCTCATTTTTAGCCACTAGACCCAGGGAAACCTATGTTGTGTTTATGTTTAACATCGCATTGTTCCTATAAAATCCCGTGTTTAGTCATTTCCTTCTAGTTAATGATTTCGGCTAATGTGTGTATAACTTTCAAAGTTTGAAGTTCAAACATCTCCTGTTCATCAAATACATACGAAAAGGAAGTGAAAAAAAATAACAACATCAAAAAAACACTGTAAACAAATCAGATACCATGGCTTAACAACACTAACAATTTTAAATCAGCGGTTACATCACTTCAGTTACAATTGATGTAACAAAAGTGGGTTTGTTCACTCTGCCCGGAGCCATTGATCTTTTTGCAGTCACTATCAGTCCTGTCGTGCTAAAAAGCCGTTTAGCTGGGGCACTTGTGGCCGGTACAGCCAGAACTTGAAGAGCGTAAACTGCCACTCGCGGGATCTGATACTAGTATTGGACCTTGGGGTCCCACAGAATGCCGCAAATGGGCTTCTTCTTTGTATCTGCTGAAATAAGTTGTTTTATAAGGGATGACAAACCTGCATCTTCACCATAAGATTTTCGTACACAACATTACAGAAAAAACTGAACTGCGCCTTGGCCCTCCTTTCTTATCGACACGGAGAAACCGTCGAAAATTATTTTCGGAAAGGAGTGGCCCATTTGCGATGTTTCAATTCAAAGTTTAAGGCTGCTTCAACGTCAGTGGTCTCTGCTAACTTTGCAAAAAAAAGTAATTCATTTATATAGATATATTTCTATAATATCTCTAGATAATCCACCAAGCGGGACACTACCGCAAATCAGCATCGATAAATAAATGAAACCCAAAACGAAAAAAATAACAATAAATAACTGAGTCAATCTCAAAACGAGCAGAAATTAACATAAGTTGGGCTCAAAACCCTATGCCTTCCCAAGGCCAGAACAAAATTTTCACTTTACTTAAAAAATATAAATGTTTTTACTTTTATAACTTTAATAAATCAAATAATATTAACATTTTGATTACTAAATATCAGTATATGTATATTAAACTGACAATGCACATTCATTTTTATTTTTTCAGTAAAGTACAAATTATTTTCTGGCCTTGGGAAGGCATAGAGATTTTGAGCCCAACTTATGTTAATTTCTGCTCGTTTTGAGTTTGACTCGGTTATTTATTGTAATGTCTGTTCGTTTTGGGTTTCATTTATTTATCGATGCTGATTTGTGGTAGTTTCACGCTTGGAAGATTATTTGATTTTAATTTTACTCATTTTTGTTTAATGGAGTTCTATACTTTACTTTGAAAAAACTTATTTTTGGAAAAAGTTTTTTTTATTAATTTCTGTTCGTTTTATATTGACATAGTCTTTTCATGGAAAAAGAAAATGATACTTTAAATCTTTTCGTTTTTTTAAGAATTTATAGTTTAGCCTGCTATTTGTATGCTGGAAAACTATTTTCAGCAAAATTTAACAACATAGACCCTTTTAAAAATCTGAACACATATAGTAGTGTTTAATTTAGTTTCATACCTTCTTTAGTTGACCTGAAATGGAAAACTTGATAACATTCGCAAAAAAAAATTGTTTACTTTCTTTGATAGCTTGGATACACTTACGCTATTTTGATTTGGTCAAATTTTAAGAGCAGAAGTAGCCCCGACAGTTTGAACATAATACCCTCAGTCGTTCTTGGGATACTGCTGAGATGCCTTATTGGAAATTAGCATTAACACAGTGAATTTTGATTTAATCTTAAGGCAAAATTTACCTTTTAAAAAAAAAGGCAATTGGGAGGGTGGGGTTGGGAGGGGGATTAGTTTCCCTCCAATCACTTTCGACTATTAAAAAGGACATCAGCCCTTTCTATTTTCAATCGAATGAGACCTTTTTGAAGTTCCTACGACAACTCCTTCGATATGAAGTTCCCTGGTCTAAACAACATTAACAAAAAAATGATACATTATAGGCTACCCACATCGATCTTTACTATAGAAATGTCAAGCCTTCCAATCACTTTCGATTATTAAAAAGTTCACGAGTCTTTTCAATGTCCAAACGACTGATAACTTTTTGAGTTTCTACGACACCGCTGTCTATAAACACCGTATATGCCCCCAGGGCAGAAATTACAACCCTGACCTTAAGGGCTGTGAGGGTGGTTGTCATCCTCTGAGATCTAATTTCCAGAACTTTCAACTACTTTAAACAAAATGGCCATCTCAAAATTTTTATTGTATGTGTTTCGGGAAATGCTGGGCGTGGAAGGGGTGTTAGTTGCCTTCCAATAATTTTTGACTATTAAAAAGGGCACAAGCCACTCCAATCTCTAATTGAATGAGCCCTTTTCGAAGTTTCTACGACAACTTCTTCGATACGAAGTGCCCTGGTCTATAGGAAAAAATAATAAATAATACATTGTGCCAACATCGTTCTTATATACCCCCAGGGCATAACTACAAAACCCTTGCCCAAAGGGTTGTGGAGGAGTAACCTCCTCAAAAAACATATTTTCTCTCTGGAAATCAGTTACTCTGAACAAAATGGCTATCTTAAAATTTTTATTGGATGTGTTTGGGGAAACGGTGGGCTTGGAAGGGGTGTTAGTTGCCTTCCAATCACTTTCGACTATTAAAAAGGGCAGTAGCTATTCCAATTTCCAATCGAATGAGCCCTTTTTGAAGTTTCTACGACAACTCCTTCGATACGAATTGCCCTGGTATGGAAAAAAAAAAAAAAATAATACATAGTGCCAACATTGTTCTTTACTTAGACAGATCGATTGCGCTGCCTATGATAACATCCTGAATTGCCTAATGCTCTTTTACCTACCTCTTTTCATCCGAAAAATCAAAAAGAAAAATGAACAGAATTTTAAAGTGGAAGGTAGAATTTTTGTTTCAAGAAAAATTTCTTCTTCTCCTTCCTACGAACCGATATACATGGCGAGCCCAAGATGACAGTATTTATTCTTAAGAAACAGATTAGCCGGGATGACGGTTGAAGCCCGGAGGTCGATATCGATAACCAAAAAAGAGAGAAAAAAAACAAAAAAAAAAATGGCGGCGTATTAGTGACGCCGCCGCCGATAGAATCAGCGGTGGCGTCAGCGTGCTGATGCAAGCACGGCGGCGCGCTGCCTTTTTTTTTTGGCGGCGCGCCGCCGACTTTTCGGCGTGGCTTCAGGCTCTAGCCATGATTGTCTCTTGCGGAGCATTAAATCGGGATTTTGAATTATGTTAGTTCGCTTCTAACGTATACAATACCCTCACTGGGGGAGGGGAGTTAATACTTAATCTTGTAGTTCTTAATGCTATAAAAGAACTTTTTCTGTTCCAGGCAGCTGATTTTCCATCCTCAAATCTGGGAAATGTTATTTGAGGGTTTTTTTAAGCAGTAAACTTTGATATATGTTCATATTCTCAGGGCCGGATAAAGGGCGATTGGAGTGTTTGGGCCCAATAAGGCCCCGCGCGGGAAAGAACTCCGTGTTATCATCAAAATGAACAAAAAAACAAAACTTAAAGCAAATTGTTTTTGATGATAAGAGATAAATTATGAATTATTCAAATAATTGAAAATATACCTATTTTAAGTTGGCATTAATGAAGGAGATTTATTAATGTGTTTAATGTTACTTAAAATGTACTTATAATATGGAAAACTGATAACCGTAAAAGTTCATGTCAAATTTATTATATTTAGTTGGGATAGTCCTATGCTAGAGAGATTTTGCACGACGTACGCCAACTACTTTTCGTGCGGAAACTGCTGGCCAGGTATACTTTATTTAAATATTTAATACATAAAGAGTGCCCCGAAAAAAATCCATCCCACCCCATTCTGGGACGACCTACTTTTTGTTTGGCCCTAAATGGTTGGCCAATAAGGACGACCTTCTGCAATGTGTAAACCTCCTTCCGCAGAAACTGTCCGAGTCATCTCAACCTTTCTCTCAATAGCTTTATAAAACGGTATAGAACCACGGTCTTCCTACAGATTACTGTTTGAAATACGGTCAGTTTGACGGAGAGGCTTGAAACCTCCGCTCCAGACTTCTTAAACATTTTGTACTTGATAGTTTAAATAACCGCAACCGTTTTAAGTGTGTTTTTGCCTTTTTTTTTCTAAAATTACCCAAATGTTCTTGGTGATATAGCTTCTAGTCGGTAATTTCAATCCAACATATTTTACGTACATGAAATCAGTATGAAAAGCAGATTATTTTGAAGTGTTATAGAACGCTACAAAAATTCTGTTTTTAGAGTTTTAGTTTTTCTTGGCAGTTTGATTTTGATACGATACATAAACAGAATTTAAAATATACCTCATGTCACAAATCTAAAACTAAAGCAGGACTTGACAACATCTTGCGCCCACTAGGATTAATAAATATGGAAAATGGAGCAGTGCTACCTATATTCTGGAAATTATTACTTATTGAAGACCCTCGTTGTGATTTACTGACTTATCATTATAGACTTGAAACACTCAGAAAACAACCCACTGTTCTCAACAGATACTTTTCTATCCAAAGAAGTCTTGAACAGAGCAGAGAACTTCTGTTGACGTTAATAATAAGCTTGTATGTGGAACTTTCTCAAATGAAAACAAAAGCTAATATGAGAGAAGGATTTTGTCTTGAGCAAAACTATTTTTTATACAGGAATCTTAAAAGTTGTACAACTAAAAAAACTCTAGATTGTAAAATCAGTTCTTGGTGCAGAATTTACCAAATTCCACATCTTGTAATCAGTCTATGGTTCACACAGTAGTCTTAGAATTTGGATCACCCTATACGCATACTATCTACGATGCTTTACACTGTGCCCACAGTCTATTACGGCCTACTGTTTTCAAAAAAGAAAGCTGAAAGTGTAAAACAAATGAAGAGCGTCAAATGATTCTTCACATATCCCAACTAAGTTCGAACGAAAAATATCTGATTGTTAGAATAAAGGAGTAGCAAAAAATAATGTTTGGACCAGGTGCCCATATCTGTCGATGCAAAAAAAAAGTATTAAACCTAAATTAATTATAAATCGTGAAGCACACCAAAAAATGATAGATTTTTCCAAACAGGCTTATTAATATTTGAAAAAATGTCTAAAATTTCGTTTGAAACAAATCCAAACTTTGTAAGTCAAATTTACGATGCACAGCACAATAACTTTTCCATGAAACTTTTTCTAAAAAAAAATTGATTTGCTTGTTATTTTTTATACGAAATGGAACCAGAAAAATTTAGAGCCCTTAAATAACTTCTAAAATGTAGTATATAAAAAACTCTCCCTCCTGATCCCAGTGAGATTTATATGATGTATCCTACAATTTGTTATATTTCTCGTACAATCTGCATTTTTTTTTCTGTTTTTGTTACTGTTTTATCTAATTTGCTGAACACTTGAAATGCTGTCCTCTGCTCCAACCATATTTCTGCGTAAATTGCTTGGCAAAGTATCTTAGCCAATCCATGAATTGGAGCTGACTTAACTAATGCACTGTATGTTCGGGATATCGGTATTTTGAGCCCCCCCCCCAAAAAAAATCAAATCCCCCTAATACTTAAACTATATTTTTGGTTCTCAAAAGCATTACATATGGTTTGAATAATTAGTGAAATTAATTATACATAGTGCGTGTTTAAGGTGAAAATGTATTTTTGGCAAGTTCTGGAACTTTATAGAAAGTAAAAGCTGTAGCACTACTTAGGGGGCTCACAAAAACTCACATGGCATTATAAACAATGCCGTTTATCTATACGCAGCGGCAGATCCTTAAGGCAACTCAATTGAGGTAAGGCACGAGAAGTTAAGTGAAAAGCGAAGTGAAGTAAAGGAAGTCAATTAATAAAACTGGGAAATTTTGGTTGGGCAAGGTCTGATATGACATTACAGAATCGAAGGTATTTTTTCTTTTTTCATCATCTATTTTTTGGGTCTGTTATATTACCTAAGCTCAAATGCTATGCATTATTCATCATAGATACTTTTGAAACCCTCATATCCATCGTTTGGAAAAGCAGAATTCCAGATTCTTTCTTTTCTTATCTACATCCTCATAAATTGATATTTGTCTGCCCTTATCTTTTTGTTATGTAAGGCTCTTGATTCAAAAGTAAACATGTCGTATTTGTTTGTCTTGATATACGGTTCAGGCATGTACATACAAAGGGGGGGGGGGCGCAGGGTATTTCGACTCTCCTCTGGAGCCTCGTGATTTATAGTATATTCTTTCAGTGATACCCACCAATTTTCTCATAGCTCACTTTTTTCAGTTCGGTATGTCTTAGGACTCTTTCTTTTAATTCATGTAATTAGTCAACTTCTTTTGTTCAGGACAAAGGTGGGGTAAGGTGGAGAGCTTTTTTAAGGGGGATAAATTTGTAATAAAAATACAACACGTACATTCCCATATAGAAATATTCATGGAAAGTCCGGTTCTTGAGGGTTTTGCTGGGAGGCACTATTATTTAAAACTTGATAAATAATTGTTTATTGGGTATTTACTTTAAGTTTGCGTTTGAATCCGGAGATCACTCTACTCCCACTCAGGAGTGGATCCAGGATTTTTTTTTTTGGGGGGGGGCAAGATAGGTTGATCCGATAAACTTGCGTTAGGAGCAAGTTTAATTAACGCAAACTTGCGTTAATTAAGTAAACTACACCACTTTAGACAACGTTGTGGGGGGGGGGGAGGACTCGCCCCCTGGATCCACCACTGCTCCCACTAATCTTTGTTCAGTCGACATTTCAAAGAGAATAAGTACAATTTATTGTTTTTTACTCCTCAGACCAAAACACAGGGAGTTATAATTTTTTTTATGTTCTTCTTCCTGGGCGTTTGCTTACTGTAATTTTCACAGGCTCGCAGCACCAACTGCAAATATATTCCTTGCACCTCTTTCATCGCTGCTCTAAGCGTTCTTTAATACTCTTTGCTTCATCGTATCAAACAGTTCGTAGTAACGAACTATAAGTAGAGAGCGACCCGGCTCAATAGTAACCGAAACTCTAAAAAAGGAATTTTGATACCAATAGATACATCAAAAGAATCAGATTTTTATGCTGATTTCAAATATATAAATTTCATCAACTTTAGTCTTAGACATCAAACCTGATGGTGAAGTTACAAATCTGAGAAAATTTACCTTATTTTCAAAAAAAGGGGTAAACACCCCCTAAGAGTAATAGAATATTAATGAAAATCAGACCATCAGATTCAGCATATCAGAGAATCCTACTGTATATAAATCAAACAGTTCGTGGTAACGAACTGTAAGTAAGGAGCAACCTGGCTCAATAGTAACCGAATCTCTAAAAAACGGAATTTTGATACCAATAGATATATCAAAAGAATCAAATTATTATGCTGATTTCAAATATATAAGTTTGATTTCAGTCAAACCCAAAAAAAGTTACGCGCCTGAGAAAATTTGCCTGATTTTCAAAAAAAGGGGGAATCACACTCTAAAAGTCATATAATCTTTATGAAAATCACATTATCAGATTCAACATATCAGCGAACCCTACTGTAGAGGTTACAAGCTCCTGTCTCCTGTTTTCCCAGGGGGGATCGTAAAAACCCAGAGGTCCTAGAATATCGCGGGAGGCTTCATTCGAACGAAAATTAAAAGTTCTAGTGCCCTTTTTAAGTAACGAAAAAAATGGAGGTTAACTAGGCCCCCTCCCACGCTCATTCTTTTCCCAATGTCACCCAATCAAACCTTTAAGATAGCGATTTTGTTCAGCATGGTCGAACAATATAATAACTATGTCTATGAGGATGACACAATCCCCCACAGTCCCCGGGGGAAGGGCTGTAAGTTATGAACTTGGCCCAATGTTTACATATAGTAGGCCTATTGCTTATTGGGAAATATACAGACGTTTTCAGGGGGGATTTTTTCTGGTAGTAGGGGGGGGTGGATCGGGGGCTACATTGGAGGATCTTTCCATGGAGGAAGTTTTCATGGGGAAAGAGACATTGCTATGAAGGGGGCGCCTGATTTCCCAGCATTATTTAAAAAACGATCAGAAAGTTTTCAACTGAAAAACTTTTCAACTGAAAACTTTTCAACATCAAAACTTAAAACAAACAAAACCTATTACGTATATGATTGGGTTTGCCCCTAGTCAATACCTAGCTCTTTACGCTAAACTTTTTATAGTACTTTCATAAGAGCTATTTATCCTAATTAACGGCCTTTGTGATTAAGGGGTTTATTTTTAAAGAATTGGAACAAAATTCGAACTTTTGCGTAAAGAGCGTTCTGTTGACTAGAGGGGGGGGGGGACCGCCTAACATACGTAATATAATGTACGAATATAGAAGTTCGTTACGTAAGTTAATTCGTAAGTTACGTGTATTTATTACTAATAAAAACGTTCATAAACAAAATTAAACAACTTTCGAGAAAGCCATTTAGCAAAAGTAAAGTTAATATGCAAATTTCGTTTCAAATATTCATGTACGGAGAGCCAAAATAAAAACCTGCATGAATTTAAAAACGTTCAGAAATTAAATAGTAAAAAAATGAAGTTTTTTTTTAACTGAAAGTAAGGAGCGACATTAAAACTTAAAACGAACAGAAATTGTTCCGTATATGAAAGAGACTGTCCCCTCATCAACGCCTCGCGCTTTACGCTAAAGTTTGACTCTTTCTCACAACTCTATTTTTAAAACAATAAAAAAACTTTAGCGTAAAGAGCGATGTGTTGAGGAGGGGACAGCCCCTTTCATATACGGAATATTTTCTGTTCATTTTAAGCTTTAACGTCGCTCCTTACTTTCAGTTTAAAAAAACTTGGTTTTATTTTTATTTAATTATTGCTGTAGAAGGCAATTTTCTTTCAGCGATCACGTAAGAAAAAGAAAAAACAATTAGTCGAATTAAATACCAAGTTAGACTCTAGTTAAGGATAAACATTGGTGTAGACTGACCGTAAAAAATATTATTTGCGCAAGAAAACGCAGATTTTTATTCAGATGAAAATTAGAGTTTCTATTAGTGTTTCCAAATTAGTGGCCATTAGTGTTCCTTCTAAATACTTGTCCAATTAACATTTTATTATTATTATCCTTTAGGTTTGATTATATCCAACAAGGCCGTACCCTGTATTTTTTTGAGGGGTTTTACTAAAAAGGAATTTCTGGGGGGGGGGGGGGTTTACACAAAAAATATTTTTATATCCATTTTTGTTACGTTTCTACGAGTCAGACAATTTTTTTTTTGGGGGGGGGGAGGGGTTCAAACCGGGTAATCCCCCTCCCCCCGGAATACGGCCCAAATATCCAAATATTCAAGGAACACTCAAACAGGCAAATTTCAAACATTAGCGGAAGAAGGTACTTCCGGTGCCCCGAGTTTTCTCAATGCTTCTTTTTCACCATAGTTTACCAGTCTTCGGAAGGGGTGATGCACTTTCAACCCCCCCCCCCGAAAGAAATTGCTGCGTCTCTGCCTGCAATCAATATTTTAGAAAAACATTTATATAGACAAAACTTAAATTTGACACAGCAAAAACTGTGTTAAATCATCCTTCGCCCCGTTTTACTGCTCTAAACAGTGCACTCGTTTTAGTCAGTTCACCACCACTTAGCTCTCATAATATCTTCAAATTACATTTTAAATCGCATTCTTGTGCGGTTCCTGGTACTTTTCAATTAGCTGGTACCCACGCGATATATTGTATAGGGAAGATGCTAAAGGAAATTAGTCAAGCGGGATCTGCCAATAGAGAATTGGATCGCAAACCGTGGTTTGTCATTGCGTTTACAATATTTAAACTATTGTTTTTTTGGGGTTTAGGAGGAAAAAAGGTACCTAGGTTATGTTAGGTTACGTATTTAATGCATGCTATACTTTACCCCCCCCCACCCCCTTAATGTTCAAATATATAGCCCAAATTTGTTTCTAAAGTATTATATTTTCATCATATTTTGTTTTATTTCATTAACATTAACCAAACTTGACTTCTAGCGTGGGTACCAGCTAACTGAAAAGTGCCCATTTCCTATATCCCCTCCCCATTCATGAGGGCTGCATGTTCACATTCTGCAAACGAATATACAAAATTAAAACATTTATACTCGTTTAGTATCATCAAAACTATAATTATAGGATTAACCATTAGTCAGAACTATTTAAAGGTTAACCAAGGGGTTATTCATATGAATCTAAATAAGAGAGTGATTTGTCGAATATACTGGCATTAATTTAGTGATGATCTGTATGGTGAAACCGTGGGAAACCAAGATGAATCCGAAAATACTCGGGATCATAAAACACTATAAACATGCTGGGTTCTCCCTCGTTTAAGATTCCATGGGCCTCAATAGTTTGACCATTCCGTAATTACAGGTTAAAATACCCTAAATACTTTCAGTTCGAAGAAATTGTGTTGGTCCAATAGACAAATTTAGCTATTATATAATTAAATGTAGTGTGGATATGGCAATGACTTTTTCCTATATGTAAGAGGGGTGTTATTTAATCGCTTATACCTCTAAGAATTATTGAGCCGACGTTTGCAAGTTTGCATGAATTTTTGCAACTAGGTTTGCAAATATTTTTGTAAGAAGTCCTAAACCTATTAGACTTGTAAATACTAATATTTTAAACGACGAAAGTCATGACCAGGTGGAAATGATGGAATTGGATGGAATGATGAAATTGATGACAAAAGATGGAAATGATTATTAAAATCCCTACTTTAACAAAAGTGGTTGGATCCAAAATTCAAGGTTGTTAACAATTATCGCAGCTATCACAACTATCGAAACTATTGAAACTATCACCCCAAAACTACATCACTGTTCTACTGCACTTAAGGCCAAGACAGACGTAGCGCTTTAGAAAAATTCAGAACATTTTCTTGTTTACCTCTGATCATCATTGTGTAGACTTTCTCTTGAAAAGTTTTGATTTCTTCTAAAGTGCCGCTACATCTGTCTTGCCCGTTGACACAGTATATTGGCAGTGTTTCATCTTGCGGCAGCTTGGATTTAAGAAAATTACCCTTTCCGCATGCTCAATGAAGTAAAGGCACGTTTGAAGGGTGAAGTATTTTCGAATGCCCCTCTAAACCATGTCAATCTTATAATTTCTCCAATTACTCCCGACTACGCACAACACAAAATACCTGCTCACAAGTCTGGTGCAGTGTCTCCACCTGGTCCCTTAGAGTTAAGCTGGGGCTTGGCGTAGAAACTAAGACCCGGAATGGAAAACTCATGGGATGTATATGTTCATCAGGCGAACATTGTAAGGTAGTACTAAAGGTGAGACAATACTAAGATATAAATACTGAGGGTACTTAATGCGGTAGGAATAAGTGAAGCAAAGAATACGGTGCACAAACTTGATCATTAAGGAAAGAAATGGAATCCTTGCATTTTTCCGAGAAATTGCTTAAGGTTTATTTTAGGAGTAGAGGTCACAATTGATGTGTCCAGCGCAGCTCTTCCTAAAGCAAAGTGGATCGATCCCATTTAACGCGTATCATAAAAGAGCAGATTAGGTGATTTGGGTAGATGGTTAAGATAGACAAAGATTATGTCCGTAGAATATTTTTGATGTGCCCATTGACAGCAGTTGGGGAAAAGGCTTTCATCCTCAGATTAGGCGAAAATAGGATACAAAATAATCCAAAGCTTTCTTCGGATTTAACCAAAGCCAAAGCAACAGACAGAGTGGAATTCATCCTCAGATTAGGCGAAAATAGGATACAAAATAATCCAAAGCTTTAGATTTCTTCGGATTTAACCAAAGCCAAAGCAACAGAAAGATTGGGATGGCGGAGGAACGTTCACCAGTGCATCAGGTTCAGGATATTGCAAAAAACCTGTAGCAACCTATTATTAGTGCGTTAGTAGTTATTTTCCCGTTTTATCCCGGTTTTGTGCACTAAACATTTCAATTCCCCACAAAAAATTTCATCATTTTCAATCCTTACATAATCTTCTTTTTTGGCTATTGACGGGACATAAAAAGCTCCCGTACCCTCAGTGAGAAAAGTTTAAATGGGTAGAACTTTCAATAAAGCTTCAATAAAAACAACTATCACCCAAAATTTTCGACTTCATATTCGAAATTCTTTCTCACCAAAAAATCAAATTGCAAGGAGAAAATTTTTTTTTTTTTTTTTTTTTTTTTTTGTAAAAATAAATTCGGTAAAAACGAATAAATTAGAAAAAAGGACAAAACAAACATACCTTAACAAATGATCTATTGCAAGAAGTTTATTCGACTTACGCTTTAATAAAAATTCTTGTTGGGTGAACCTTTGCTTAGATAATTTTGTTTTATTATTTTTCTTTTTTCTTTGGTTTTCATTACTTTTACTTTTTGTTTTTTGGCTTCACGTTGAAAATATTCCTCGATGTAAAATCAAATATTTGAACTGCAATTATATAAATGTTAACTTTCTTTATTAAAAATTTTACCCATTTTTGTATAACTTCAAATACTTTTTCCTTTTTTTCCCTTCTTTTTTAATAGAATGGCAGCGATATCTAGAAAAGGATTTATATGTGCCCTAATATATCTAATGTTCTTTAATAGCCCCCTCAAATCCTGCATTTGGTGAGCTGTTCCTAAAAGAATTGTCAGTTTAGATCAGAAAGCTATTATAGAGTACCAAATGTCAAATTTTAATCATGAAGATAATATGCAAGAATTTCTGAGTAATGTCCATCATGAAGATCATCCTCAATGAATTCAAAGTGATTGGGTTCCAATCCCATAAAAATCAAATTAAAAACATAAAAATGTCCTTATTCTGATGGACTTGTCGAAAAAGGATATGATCAAAAACGAAATGTAAGAAAGATGCAAAAGCCTATTTATAATCCATAGCTACATAGTTCACAAGTCTTAGCTATGCAACAACAATGAATATTAAATTAATGGCTGTAGTTATCTAGGCCTATTGGTGGTATTTGCATATGTTTTCAAGTCTGAAATATGACTCAACATTTTAATTCTTTCTGGAGTCCTCACTACATATGCTTATGATACCGCTGAAGTACTTTGAGGAGTTAGGACGACAATAAATAGCTTTACTCCCCCAAAACATGTTTTTTTCACTTTTGTCACTATCCAATTAGAACTTCCAAACCTCAATATTTTCATAAATTTAATTAGAAATCTGCACAGGCACTAGATGTAAGATTCATGCTAAGTGTCCCCTGCTGAAGATAAAATATGTAATAAAAGTATTAAATTTTGCGACATTCTGAAAAGCCTAATAATTTTTAGAAAACTCTTTTTTCGACCGCTCCCCAAACAATTTTTCTAAATTACCCCCTATCGAGAGATTAATATGGCTGTCCATGTATATTCAAATCAAATAAATTTACCCATCGGAAACTGCAGAATTTCTCTATTTATCTAATTTTTTTGTGTTCTTTGAGGTAGCAATTGAGGAAGAAGTATCTCAAATGACCTCTTCAGATGCCCAATAATACAACAATTTAGCGCAAGGATGCCCAAGGAGGATGGGATATAAGGGGGGGGGGGGGAATTACGTCAAAAGCCCAAAAGTTAGTAACGTTTGAAAAAAGTACTTTTTATTATATAGACCTTTTATTCAATTCCCCTTACGGAAATATTTTTCAGGAGTCACTGTATACATGTCCTTTTTAATGTTCCAAGAAAATGCCACTCATTTTTGATAAAAGCTTTATCTCATTCAAAGAAATTTTTAGTTCACAAATGTTTTAAAGGTGAAGGGTGCTGTCTTCTTGCCCTCATTGGTCACCCTCATGTTTCTAAAGAAACTGTGAGTTTCCTAGACAGACAGAATATTAATTGATTTTCAAATATTTGAAGCTTATTACTTAGTGTACTAGCGTTTCACTAAAGTTTTCATACATTTTAAACTGTACATCCAATTGCAAAAATGAACAGCAGAGGTAAGCACGCTCTATTGACAAAAGAAATGATAATGCTTAAATTATTTTATAAAATAATTAAAATTATTTAATAATTTTAATTAATAATAATTTTAAATTATTTAATAATTATAAAATTATTATTCTTAATTTTTTATTTATCATGGGGGCAGTAGTACCCAAATGTTAAGAAAAAAAGCCGTAGTGTAACCTTCGATTCACGCAACTGCGTTTATCTTTCTGCTAAAACGTGAAGCTAAAACACAAAAAAGTAAAGCTAAAAACTGTAAAACTGGGTGTATCGGATTCAGTAGATTCCATTTATTTCTATAATGAACATATTTTTAAACGGCTCAGTCGAAGTATTTAAAAACAACCCTTGAATAGTCAGGATATATGTAATTGCAAGGGAAAACAAATGAAATCTGACCAAAACACCAAAGAAATTCTACTTATTGCATGAAATGCAATTTTATGAACCCAGCTTTAGCATTATACGTAACCTCCTGTTCCAATCCAATAAGGTAAAGAGTAGAGAGCCGGAAAGATATTTTTGAATAGGGTTTTTCCCTGAGAGTTTTTAAATAAAATTTTGTTCTTAATATTGATTTCTACTTTGTTGTATATAACTTGTAATTTTTAATATGAAATATATTCCTTTTTACTTTTCTTGCTTAAATGACATTAGGCTTTTAAGAGCTAATGAACTACCAGAAAATTTTAGCGAGATATTTATAATTGAAATATCTCGTTATAAAAAAGGAGTACAAAATGTGAAAAAAAATGCTCCCACCCATTCCCCTACCCGTAATAGCGTAATAAAGGTTTTAGTAATCGCACTGTATGCCTGCCGCACTGAGCTGGGTGCGTATATGAGTGGGGAGAGGGTGTCAGTCTAAGCCATTCTATCACGGGCATCTAGTTGTTCTAGGATATCCACAGTTTCCGTATACTTGGCATATATTTTTGTGGTTTTGACGCATCTAGTTGCGAAATATATACTTTCAAAGTAAACTTCTGTGTGCGTACCGGAATTGACTGCCCCCTTTTTTAAATGTAGCAAAATTTAACTGACCCATAAGTTATTACCTATATGATAGACTTATATTTTGTTTATTATCATATTGAATGATGAGCTACGAAAAAAGTCGCTTTTAACCAATAGAGACCTAAAACAATATGAAGTTGCAGCTTATTAAAACAAAAAATATGTGAGAAAAAATGGAAACAACAGAGCAACGAGAACGTTGCGGTGCAAATATGCCCTAATAGGAAAACACTAGGATACCCCAAGCTCATACAATAAAATTACGTTTATAAAACCAACCCCTCTATACAGTGTACACTCCGCGAATGCCCCTTGTTTTGCCACTGATCTTTCTGCGTTGTGGAAGTAATAGCCCTTCTTGCCTTCTTGTTTAGATAATATTTGCAACAGTTTCAGCAGTAAGTAATTAAGTAAGTAAGTAGATACATAAATGGCACATCTATAGGGTATGACTATACCTTAAAGGTCTGTCCCGAGAGCCCCCTCCTGGAAATGTTTACAAAGGAAAGTCCAAATAGAAATAGATTCAACTCCATCCCCAAAAAAGATTATTCAATTCAATAAAATATTTTAATTCACTAAAAGTGTTTACTTGTACTTAAATTATTTTTAACTAACCATCAGGAAATCAGAAAATCGTCTGGTAACTTGAACATCTAAGACCTTACCCACAAGTAAAAATAAAGGAAGTTTAACCAAGAATTTTGATCTACTTTTGAATTCCAAAAAGCAAAGTTAGCTTATTACTCCAGATTAGGACTGACTCAGTCTACTCAGGCTACGTTAGACATGGGTAGAATGTAATAGGATCAAAGATACATCACCATTTCTACAGGGACGTAATTTTCTATGGGGTAGGGGGGTAACTGCACCTTCCATACCCCAGTTTCACCCCCCAGCTAAATTTAGTTTCTTCAAAAATTTTTAAAATAAGCCTGCGTAATTCAGAGAAGCGGGTCAGTTTCTTCAGTATTTCTTTGCATCTATGGTATTAAATGGCTCATTTTTGATTTTTCACGATCATTTTCAGTTGACCTGGAAAGTTTGGTCCACCTTTGCCCCGCCCCCCCCCCAGGATTTCGACGGTATTACGCCCCTGTATTTATGGGAAGATCAATTAGAACTCAATTGTATTGCCACAACCAGGCGTAGTTTATGCCCTCCTAGGAAGGGATAAAACACATCTCGATAGACAGATCACACACAGAAAATTTTTGGATAGTAAAGGGTTACAAATGAGGGGTTCCATCCCTTTGGAGACGAGAGGCTCTTATTTCCCTCTCTAGCTTTCAGCTCTCGGGCGCGTTTGCTTGAATAATGGGAAGTAATATATTAAATAAGTAGTATCCAGTAGCAAATTAAAGTTGTTCGGGTAATTAATATGCGTCAAACAAAAGGGCTTAAATGACATACCGGAAAGAATTTCAGGAACAAAAACAACTAATAAAACTACGCTAAAATTGTTTATAAACACTTACCTTTCCTTGTACATTTAAAACACAGTCAGTCTATTTAGATGAATTCAAAACTCATGCTATAAGGATATGAACTTGTAATACTCAATTGTAACTGACCTTTTGATATAATCACACTGCTCAAATCTTTGTCCAATGGCTTTCTGCCGCGGGGATTTCTAACAGAATCCTCAGTAGCCTCTTCAACGTCACGGAATCTGCGTGGGTGAGTACCTAAGCAGTGTCTCAGGCAGTATATCCAAACTGGAGGAAGCTCAGTGATAATAGTTACTTCAGGACCGCCCACTGGTTGAGGTCATTGTTGCCATGGGCTATGGTACTTTTGGCCAGAACTGATCATCAGTTTTTATCCATGTCAATAAACATAAGCAGTATTGCAAGTTTGGAATCACAATTTTGGAAAGGACTAGAAAGCTTATACTAATTTAGTCTAATCGACAAACTTCAATAGAACTAGATCCGAGACCAGCTCTGAAACACTAATACGAAAATGCTACAGGATTTGCTCCGACGAGAGAACGATTAAGAATGCACGGGTTAGATCATGGTTAGACATTAGAACTTTTAAACCGAAGAAAACTTCAGTGCTAAACAGATTATATGCAGTAAAATAAAAAGTAATTAAGTAAAGTAATGTCAATAATTCACCAGAAAAGTTGTAGCTGCTCAGAAGTTCAAGATATAACTACAAAGCGCAAGCTTTTACACCCCTAAGATTTCAAAACTTTAGCAAATTTAGTAATGGTCTCCAATGCTTTTCATGTCTTTCGCCTATTTTTCTAATTAGTTTGTCTCGTCAAAAAGCATACCCCTCTCTTCAAAGGATAAGCCTGATTGTACGTGCCCTATGTTCACTATCCTTACTTTTCACATTATGAATTGATTTGGCAATTTGTGGTAACCTTCAGTTAAGATCAAGATCACTGGCTATACCTAGGATTATTTTTAGCTAATATTAAATAAAAAAACAAGTTTTTTCAACTGAAAGTAAGGAGCAACATTAAAACTTAAAACGAACAGAAATTATTACGTAAATGAGAAGGTTGCCCCCTCCTCAAGACATCGCTCTTCACGCTAAAGTTTCTTATTGTTCTAATTAAACGACCCTTGTTTTTCTGGAGTCGTTATTGATGAACTGGAACAAAAAGTCAAAGTTTAGCGTAAAGAGTAAGGTATTAATGAAGGGTCAACCCCCTTCACATACGTAATAATTTCTGTCATTTTAAGTTTGCTCCTTACATTCAGTTGAAAAAATTATTTATATTCTGATCCTTTTTTGAATAATGCAGGGGAATCTGGCTCCCTCTGTACGGTGCGATCCTCTAGACAATTTAATACCGGTGAAAATTTATCCCGAACAATTAACCATTAACATCTCTACGTGTAAAATTGAGCCGGATAAGAGAAAGTAAGACAAATAAAAACAATTTCATAAGAAAATTCTGGAAAATTCCCGAGTGCAAAATTTCACCTGTAAAGTTTACCCTCCCCCCGGAAACTTTGCTCCCCATGGAAAATTGTCCCTATGGAAAATCCTTCGGCAGAATCCCCCCAGCAAATTCACCCTTCCTCCACTCAAAAAGTGTATGCACACTTCCCAATAACAAATACTATCAGTAAACAATCTGCAAGTTTCATAGCTTAAAGATCTTTCCCCGGGGGGGGGGAGGGGTCATGCTATCTCCAACGACATAGTTTTTGGACGTTTCAACTATGCGGAACAAAATGGCTATTTCAAAACTTTGATCAAACTAATTAGTCAAAAAAAGGGCGTGGTAGAGGCGCTAGATGTCTTCCAATGTTTTTGGTCACCTGAAAACGGCAATAGAACTTTTAATTTCCGTTCTATTGAGCCATTTCCCGATATTCTAGGATTACTGGTTCGATACGATCATTCCCGGGG
This sequence comes from Artemia sp. Qi Xiang Cuo, assembly GCF_049724085.1. Classification (NCBI taxonomy): domain Eukaryota; kingdom Metazoa; phylum Arthropoda; class Branchiopoda; order Anostraca; family Artemiidae; genus Artemia; species Artemia sp. Qi Xiang Cuo. The sequence goes on from NC_142798.1 coordinate 29,347,166, forward strand.
AACAAAAAAAAAAAAAAATAACAACAACAAACAAGTAGGCCTAATCTTTCTTTTGGCAAAAAATTCAAAATTCCACATTTTTGAAGATGAGGGATTGAAACCTCTACAGTAAAGTTTTCTGATATGATGAATTTAATGGTATGATTGTTGACTTTTAGGGTGTGTTTCAACCTTTTATCGATAATCAGACAAATTTTCCCAGGCTCGTAGCTTTCGATAGGAAAAACTAAACTTACCGAATCTTATATATTTGGAATCAGCATAATAAGCCGATTCTTTTGATATGTCTATTGATATCAAAATTCCGGATTTTAGAGTTTCGGTCACTAATGAGCCGCGTCGCTCTTTACTTACAGTTCGTTACCACGAACTTTTTAAGCATTAAAGGATTTATTTTTATCCTTATTCTCATTACACATAATTCTTATTCGAAATATCATGCACATTTATCAGATGCACATTTCAGCTGTTTATTATTTCTGTTTACACTTTGATTAAGACCTTTTTCAAACATAATTTATTTATCGCCTTGTTTTTAACTTAAGGATGTCAATCAAGTGTAAACCTCTTTTTAAGTTCTTTCTATATGCCTTTTTATCCTGGCAGATGTGATGGTTTACGTAAATTCCAAAGATAGACGATAAACGTTGGTACATGGTCTTTATTAAATAACGTGAGAATACACATAGAGAAAATAAGGTAGCACAAAAACAACTAGCTAAGACGGAGGCGAGAGATGGACTGCCTTTAGAAATGAGCGAAGAATGTAACTTTCCTGGAACGGAAGTTCCAGCCCTGGGAACGACCCCCTTCCCACGACTAGCTTTTAGTCCCAAGAGCTCCCCCCCTGGACCGCTATCGTTGACGCATAAATGCCCAACTAACTAAGAAAGGAGATACCCGGAAATGCTTCTCGAATTGATGTTAAATACTTTACACAAGGACGGACAAATCTGTTACATGCATACTTTTAGCGTTGTACGTCTACAGGGTCGCAGGCTTTTTTATCTTTGATATATATATATATATATATATATATATATATATATATATATATATATATATATATATATATATATATATATATATATATATATATATATATATATATATATATATATATATATATATATATATATATATATATATATATGTGTGTGTGTATTTCATCTAAAGTACAGACGAAGATTCAGTTTGATTGGATTAATCATCCAAGTTTAACTTTGGCCTTACAAATTTTTGCAAAAAGCAAATGGGACATTATGATGATTACTCTTAAAGACATACTCTCCTTCTCTGACTTTGCACAAAAGTGCTTAGTTCTATTTGAAACTTAAAGGGTTAAGGGGACCAAGGGAGTTCTTTCCTACCCTCCGTATTATAGTGTTTGGATTCACCTAAAATTTTATAGGCAGGCGATTTGTAGGCAAGCATCGTATTCATCTTCAGGGGTTAAGAGTTACATAAATATGCTAATCTGTCTCAGGTTTATTCATTCCTTATGTGTTTCAGGGTGGAGAATTTATCTTCATGCAAGTGGCTACATAAAGACCATAAACAATAAGCCAACGCAGCGACATAGTTTCGCCATTGTTAGTGAAGTGTTGATGTATCTTTGATGATAGATAGAATTAAATTCTTCAACCATGAAATACATCAGAAACAAACAATGGCAACTATCTTTAGAGGCGACGCACAACCTTAGCTTGAACATGCTGCATTATTAGGAATAACAGCAAAAATTAGGATTGGTTTTTATATTTTGGGGCAAAAAAATGTAGAATTAGCTTATATAGACGGTGCATTTTATATGTGGTCACACTGATTCAGCTTCAGGGAACAAGAAATAAAGTTACTTTTAAGTAGAATGACAGTTTCTGAGACTGTCTGTAAGGAACGAATTATCGTTTTTGCTTTAAGATAATTTCTTCTTGGAAAATGCAAATTCAAAATTATGAAGGGTCACTATCTAGAGTGTTTAATCAATGGCAAAAAAATAAAACCACAGTATAAATATTATAGAATATATATAATATAATATTTATGCTGTGAATAAAACCAAAGCGTCGCTTCCCCAATACTTCAGTCAGGGAAACTAACCAAAAGCTGCTCCAAGATTTCTCCTGCAAAGTCTATTACAACACAGATGTTTTGCCACGCTGTTGTAGCCTGCTTTATCCATATCTCCTATAAACTATGCTAATAATATCTCCCTGTTGGCTCATATGTGCCTTGTTTTTTTTTTTTTTTTTTTTTTTTTGTGCGTGCGTGCGTTTATTTTTTAAAGGGAATTTAATAAAAAACTTAATTTTTGGATTAAGTTTTATTTTATCCCTCCCCTATATTATAAATCAAATCGCAAAAATTTTAGAGGGGGCAATCTATAATAATTTATCAGCTATATTGCCCTTTTAATATTATTGGTGTCTTAGTTGATCCAGAAGCCCCACATCAGATAAGATTATCAAGATCCCAATGTTAACCAAAACGCATGGTAAGTCCCGCTTGTCTCTAGGGAGGCAACATAATCCATGAAAATCATGCGGGAACAAAGGTAAAAAATTATTCAAATAGCCCATTTCAAAACAAAGGATTCGTATATCTTGGAAATCCGAAAATGCCCGGATTTTTAGTTTGTAATTGAGAGACTCAAAATGAAGCCTTTGGCTCTAAGCTCCTATCATACCTAAACCCCAGCATCATTAGTATAAGCACTTTATTTTTTTTTCGAGTAATGTTCATTCAGGAATCCTTCAGGGAATAATCCAATCATATTAAATATTATTAATTAAAAAATTTTAAGATAGTAGTGTGACTGCGCTAAATCAAAACATAATCAGTATACGTTTCAAAAACGGCGTTTATATTCACTGAAGTTGATTTTCAATGAGTTTTGAAGGTCAATAATTTCAAATAAGATGCTAAAATTGAAAATTTGAGTGTCCTAAAAGAAAATACAGTGAGGGTTCTAGAAATTTCAGTGATGGTCCAACTCTCATAATAAATTATTTAAAAGATTTTTCAGCTTCCAGATTAGAAAATTGATGCTAAAATTGCAATATAGGAAATCCAAAGCCGAAACACGACAGGTAGGTCTACATATTTAACGAACTGTTGGATTTCTACAAAATTTTGGATTGATGGTCTGGTTTTGTGGTAGCTAATCCACTGGTTCTAGAAATTTCAGTGATGGTCCAACTCTCATAATAAATTATTTAAAAGATTTTTCAGCTTCCAGATTAGAAAATTGATGCTAAAATTGCAATATAGGAAATCCAAAGCCGAAACACGACAGGTAGGTCTACATATTTAACGAACTGTTGGATTTCTACAAAATTTTGGATTGATGGTCTGGTTTTGTGGTAGCTAATCACAAATTTGACGCCAAAGCTGCAATATGAATGTCCTAAAATAGAATATACTATGTAACCTTAATTTTTCAAAATTACTTCCCATTTCCATCACAGTTTGTATCCACTGATTTCTGAACTTGCTGACTACAATGCGAAAATTGCAATATCTAAGTCTAAACTCAAAAATATGGTTAGCACATATTTTCACAAAAGGTATTTCATTTCCCTAAAGTTGGTATTTAAGTGTTTATTTAAGCCGGTTCGTTGAAATATGAGGCTGTATTCGCACTTTCAGCGTCTTAAAAGAGAGCACACTAGTGTTGCTGCACATTATTGCAATAAGGAAGTCCAGTGCCGAAATATGGTAAGCACATATTTCACATCTGGTGCTCAATTTTGTTTTGAAGTTGGTATTTAAGGAATTTGGAAGTCACTAATTGCAAATATATAGTGACGATTGCGATATACATATCCTGAACAAAACACCATTCTCTGTAAAGTACAGTTTTCATAAATGCCGTTCTATTTCCATTGTCTTGTTTGCACTGTGGAGTTTGCAATGAAGGATTGCTTATTATTGCTTATTGCTTATTAGAAGGATTGTATTAAACATTACAAACCTGAAGTAATATTATAATATAGAAATTTAGGTACTTTCCCATTATATGGGCCTCTCTTAAAAGCCAAGTTTGGTTAATGCTAATGAAGAAAGATAAAATAGGATGAATATATAATAGTTTAGAAGCAAATTTGGGCTATATATTTGCACACTAGGGGGGATGGGGGTAAAGCATAGCATATATTAAATGCTTAAGCTAACCTAACCTAGGTATCCCCCCCCCCCCTAAACCCCCCAAAACAGTTTAATATCGTATACGCAATGCAAACCACGCTATCATTGCCTAGTCTACAGCGGTTAACATGTCAAAAACGGGTTTTATCATTGCCTTCTCTACAGCAGTTAACCCTAGAGGTCCATATAATGGGAAAGTACCGAAATTTAAAGAAATACATAGAAAATAAACATCTCATTAATTGTGTTTGCTTTCTCACAAAGCTCCATGTGTTTTTTTATGCGTTAGCCAGACTGCGTGCTAGTATAAACTTAGTAAAGAGTAATGTGTCTTTCATGTACTATATACGTTGTTATCTGACCATATTATATGGAACAGATTGAAAGAAGTTCGATGAGGAGTCCTGGAAAACGTCATCTTAAATTTAATCTTTATTAAGGGATTTGCTCTTCAACTCTACTTAATCTATTCAGTCTGAATAAGGAAAGCCTCCCATTTTCAGGGAAAATCAGGATCTATTTTCGTCTATTCTTGTCTAAACAAAATATTTGGCTCTTTTCACAACTTTAAATTTATATGCTAAGGTCCATATCTCACAGTAAAGCCTCTGAACACCGAACTAGACTAGTGCGGTCATTTTAATAATGCAAATACTAAAGGCCTCAATTACGCTTTACTAATTTAATAGAGAAATAAGGCTTATATGCCAAGAACAAAGGTAAAACATAGCTACATAAGCAAGCTTTAGCAACGATGAATGAGACTGATTATTCCAAAATCCTTTACAACAAGAACTTTTACACACTCTGATAACCAGGCTGCCTAGGCAATGTCCAATAAATAATTTAAATCCTCTCTCCCATCAGTTTTTATTGCATTCATCCCTTATTTTGATTTTCCCAAAGTTAAAAACAAACAGCCTGTAGAGGCCAGATAGTTGTCACCCATCACATTTACCTAGACTATGACTAATAGAATTAGGCACAGAAACGAGAGAGTAACCTTCGGGCCTGTACCTCATACCGCCTGAAAACTGTCAGGTTTTTATATTTTCCAATACTTTCTAGACATTTTTTATCTTACACTTTAAATAAAAGTTCAAATAGGGATAAAATCCTTTTAATAGACAGTGATGATAGAAATTCACAAAAATACCAGATATTTCGGTCACATATACAGTGACCGTCATCAAATTATCTACATCTTACACTTTTGTTCCTGTTCTACACATTTTTTATATTGCACCTGTTCTGCACTTTTTTTTAATCTTCTCCTTTCCTAAAATGCCAACTTCCCCACGAAATAAATACCCTGTGTACGTGTTTATAACACCGGTTTTTTGCCCTCTATATATTGTGCAAATGTATTAAGAACATAAACAGAACCAAGCACAATTTATTGCAAACTATGCTAAATTTTCATGTAACTATTCAAACGCAGGTTCTTTGCTTCCTGGGCTGTCTGAACCATCACAACCAATTTATAAAAGCAGAATGATATCAGGAGCATAATTCAAAGATCTTGGAAAAAAATAATCTGCTTTACTTGCCTTTAGATATATATTTTAATTTTTCAATTTTTTTTTTTTTTACCACTATAGTACATTCTTATTGCGATGTAGCTTAATGATTATCTAGTAGTAATGGAAGTAAGAAATAGTGTAAATAACTATATACATGTCCATGAAAACATTTTGTTAGTTTTTTTATTTGTTTTTAATAAGGGAAGATTTATTAGATGTTCAAATTGCTGATGCCTTCTGGTGTTGAGTGCAGCAGATACAACAATTACTCTAATTAACGCCCTAAGAGGAATTCTTACCAAGATAAAGACAATTCCAGGAGGTAGGGACTATGTATTTTATATTTATGAGTGAGTTCAATTTATGAACTAGTTCACCAGTTTTCACCAGTATGTTCACCAGTTTTTTAGAAGAAAGTGCAAAACTCCTGCGCAACGAGAACAATAATTTTTGAAATATAATTGAATTAAAGGAAAAATTAGAAAATAAAGACACAATGGCTCCATCCTCCTTTGAAAATCGTAGACCGTACTCTAGTGTTGTGAAAGGTCCTGAAATCTTTAGCATCATTCTTGAGTCTAGTCGTAATGAGGCAATCAATCACTTAAGAAAAGGAAACCCCCGGTAAAAATTGTACAAAACATTAGCAAAATAATCAGAAATGTATCAGGAAATGTTCTGCTATAAAAATCAAACAAGGCCGAGAAGTTAAAATTATTGTTGAACTTAGCTCGAAACAAGACTTGAATAATGCTCTCTGTGTTTTGAACGGCGCTCACAAGTATGCGAGAAAAAGTATCAGTGTAATTTTGGAGATGAGCCAAAAAATCAGAGGACAAATTTTATGTAGAGGAGGCCTCAATTTTGTTTTTTTACACCTACATTGCGAAGGTTATATTAACCTTATACGATGCGCCAATTGTTGCCTTTTCCGCCACAAGAAATCTGAGTGTAAGTGCAGTGATTTTACCTGCTTTTGGTAAATGGCCAACCATGACTACAATGAATGTACTAGACCTTTTACTAGCCGTCTATGTTGTCGTTCGTGATTTACGCAACAGCTCAAATGTGAGCCATATCAATCATACGATTAAAAAAAAAACGGCCCAATTTCCCGAGAAATAACAGAACAATTAAAAAAAACAAAAAACGACGGTTACGCAACGTGAATGCAGAGCACATCACATGGAAATAGTTTATCATTTCTTCAGATTAATGTTTAACACTCAGAGTTTCTGAGTTTTATTCACCAGTAAATACAGAATGGAAATACAATACTCTTATTCCCCTCGAAAAGCTCCATGGCTAGGGATACAAGGGGGATGCAAAAAACACAATATAAACAACAACCAAAAAAAGAGAACAATAAGCAAATAACATATCATAGGCAGGGCAATCGAGCTGCCTAAGTAAAGAACGATGTTGGCACAATGTATTATTATTTTTTTCTTTATGCCAGAGCACTTCGTATCGAAGGAGTTGTCATAGAGACTTCGAAAAGGGCTCATTCAATTCGAAATTGGAGTGGCTTGTGCCCTTTTTAATAGTCGAAAGTGATAGGAAGGCAACTAACACCCCTTCCACGCCCGCCATTTCACGAAACACGTCCAATGAAAATTTTGAGAGAGCCATTTTGTTCAGCGTAGTTGATTTCCAGATAGAAATTATGTTTTTGAGGAGGACACTCCCCCACAGCCCTCAAAGGTTTTAAGTTATGCCCTGGGGGCGTATAAGAACGATGTTGGCAATATGTATTATTTATTATTGTTTTCTTTTAGAGCAGGGCAATTGTTATCAAAGAATTTATCGTAAAAACTTCAAAAAGAGCTCATTCAATTAGAAACTGGAGAGACTTGTACCGTTTTTGTTGGTCCAGAGTGATTGGAAGGCAACTAACACCCCTTCCACGCCCGCCATTTCACGAAACACGTCCAATCAAAACTTTGAGATAGCCATCTTGTTCAGAGTAGTTGATTTCCAGATAGAAATTATGTTTTTGAGGAGGACAATCCCCCACAACCCTCAGGGCAAGGGTTGTAAGTTATGTCCTGGGGGCATATAAGGTTTTTATAGGAAGCGGTATCGTAGAAACTTCAAAAATGGCTAATTCGATTGGAAGTTCAAAGGGCTAGTGCCCTTTTGAATAGTCGAAAGCGATTGGAGGGCAACTAACCCCCCTCTCACGCCCACCTTTTTCCCAAACAACTCCAATCAAAAGTTTGAGATAGCCATTTTGTTCAGACTAGTTGAACTTTCTAGAAATCAGGTATGTGAGGGTGAAAATCCCACCTCCTCCCACAGCTCTCAGGGCAAGGGTTGTAAGTTATACCCTGGTGGCATATATGGTTTTTATAGAAAACGTTGTCGTAGAAATTTGAAAAAGGGCTCATTCGATTGAAAATTCAAAGGGCTTGTGCCCTTTTTAATAGTCGAAAGTGATTTGAGGGCAACTAACCCCCCTCTCATGCCCACCTTTTCCCCAAACACATCCAATCAAAATTTTTAGATAGCCATTTTATTCAACGTAGTTGAAAGTTTTGGAAATTAGGTCTTTAAGGATGACAACCCCTCCCCCAAGCCATCAGGGCAAAGTTATGCCCTTGGGGGCATATAAGCTTTTTATAGAAAGCGATGTTGTTGTAGAAATTTGCAAAAGGGCGGAAATTTCTTGGTAGTTTCACCAAGCGTCAAACTACCACAAATCAGTATCGATAAATAAATGAAACCCAAAACGAACAGAAATTACAGTAAATAACCGAGTCAAACTCAAAACGGGCAGAAACTAACGTGAGTTGGGCTCAGAACCCCTATGCCTTCCCAAGGCCAGAACATAATTTGCACTTTACTGAAAAAATACAAATGAATGTGCAGTGTAACGAACTTACAGTTCGTTACAACGAACTGTTTGAAAACTGCAAACCGAGCCAATTTAATAAACCAAATAACATTAATATTAAAAATATCAGAAGAAGATAACTCTTGTAGTTTATATTGCATTTTGGTTCGTTCATTTTCAAAAAGTTTACACTCAAAAAGATTATGATATAAAGTCTCTTCATGACCACAATCACAAGTGAAACAGTTAATTAATTTTATCAATTCTAAATAAAAATTAATCCAATTTACAGTGACCGGTAACGAATTGCCAGTTTATAATTAGGAAAAGTGTTTAAAACTTGAAGAGGGTCAATGGGATCAGTAAAAAACTGAAGGGTCCAGGTCTTAACAGCTTGGCAAAATAACTCATATCACTTCATATATAGGTTGTTGTGTAATATTTTCCTAATCATTTAAAGTATTTGGCATAGAAAAGGAATTACTTAATGCATAATTTACTTGCGAGTCAGTATAATATGTATGCTCATTTAATTTATGGCTATTTAATTATTTAGGGATGGCCAAATAATCAGGCCTTCTTCTCTTCACATATCTGGTGAGAGCTATCTCTTTGGCTCTAAAGTGGATAGGAAGGCATCCTGTTAAAACCGTTATTCTCTCCTTTTTAGCGGATAGAATAGTTTTGGAAATTAAAACCATAGAAATTCTTTGGACAGAAACTAACTGTTTTACAATTTTATTTTTATTCAGCGATGCCAACCATGCAGGTATTGCATATAAAATGGTGGATTCAATAACAGCTTTAAATAACTTTCTTTGGGCAATGGTCTAAGACCCCAAGTGGTTCTGGCGGCACATAACAATTTTGTCGATTATCGTCTGGTGACTTTTAATTTACTTTCAACATGGTCACTCCAAAGCAATTTTGTATCCAAAATGAAGCCCAAGTATCGTACTTTATCACTTATCTGTAATCAATGACTTAAAAACCGAATATTGATCTGGGGAATTGCTCTTTTCTTCGTAAAGATGATAGCTTTACTTTTATTAACATCGAAATTTAATTTATTTTCATGTGCCTCTTTTTCCAATAGTGTAAATACCTTTTTAGCTGTACGATCTAGGATTTTCACATCATTAGAAGATATTGATACGCAGATATCATCAGCATACGCTTGTAATGAGCAGCACGTCTTTTAGAGAATTAAATAAAAAAAACTAGTTTTTTTAACTGAAAGTAAGGAACGACGTTAAAACTTAAAACGAACAGAAATTATTCCGTATATGAAGGGGGCTGTCCCCTCCTCAACGTCTCGCTCTTTACGCTAAAGTTTTTTTATTGTTTAAAAAAATAGAGATGTGAGAAAGTCAAACTTTAGCGTAAAGAGCGAGGCGTTGAGGAGGGGACAGCCCCCTTCATATACGGAATAATTTCTGTTCGTTTTAAGTTTTAACGTCGTTCCTTACTTTCAGTTAAAAAACTTGTTTTTTTTATTTAATTTTTGAACGTTTTTGAATTAATGCAGGTTTTGATTTTGGCTCACCGTACATGAATAATTAAAACAAAATTTGCATATTATATTTGGTTAAATGGCTTTCTTGAAACTTGTTTAATTTTATTTACGAACGTTTTTATTAGTAATAAATATACGTAACTTAGAATTAACTTACGTAACGAACTTCTATATTCATAAATTTTTAACACGTATATTAGGGGGTTCGCCCCCTAGTCAATACCCTGCTCTTTAAACTATAGTTCGAATTTTTTTCCAGTTCTTTAAAAATGACCTCTTAATCACAATCAGTTGATCAGTTGAAAAACTTTTTTTTTTAATTTAATTCCTGATCTTTTTCTTTAATAATGCTGTGAAATCCGGCGCCCCCGTCATAGCCATGTCCCTTCCCTCATGAAAACTTCCTTCATGGAAAGATCCTTCCATATAGCCCCCGACCCTCTCCTTCCCCCACCTACCAGAAAAAATCTCCTCTGAAAAAGTCTGTATACTTCCAAGTAACCAATACTATATGTTAGTAGAAGGGCCTTATTGACTCCCATGTGGCACCCCTGCTGCCACCTACAACTTTTTTTGCACCCCAAATAAGGGCATAGCCTCTCTAGGGAGAAAGATTACGTAATGGGGTCAATGACCTAAATTTCACAACAACAACAACGACCTTGACATTCGCTGAGAGCGTGCACTTACAACAACAACAACATCGACCTTGGAACACCTGTGCTGTCGACCTCAATTCACCTATCGTGAATCAATAATTCCCCTTAGAAACAACAAATTAATTTCCCTTTCTTGACAGATCAATCAATCAATGACATCATCTGTCAGACTTTAAAAATTTTCGCCTAGAAACGATTCTCCAGGAATAGATCCAAGTCATTAATGTCTTTGCCTCGGGAACAACTCTTATGGTCGAACTCCAAAGGATATTAATAACCAAAGGCCACGGAAACAATTAGACAAGAAACATCTTAGCGATGAATTGTTTTAGCGCTGGAATCAGGTTTCCTATTAATTTGAAATGCGTTAGCACAGAGATGCCAATAACAATGGAACACGCTGAATTTACGTTTAGGGATAATTTGGGCGAAACCGTTTTAGACAGGTTATGGAACTATTTCGGCGAAACAGATAGAGACATTTTAAAAGAAGATTTTGAAGAGATTTTGGAAGAGGTTTTGAGTGTGGTCGTTATAATACACAAGTTTCATTTGAACAGTGTTGTGAGGTCCTCTAACCCAACCCCAAAGGGTTCCAATCCTCCTACCCCAACCCCGAAGGAAGCCCCCGGTCCTCAAAGCCCCCCAAACTCCCAAAGGCCCTCCACCGGTCCCCCAAAGGCCCACCCAGACCCCCAAAGGCCATCCCCAGGCCCCAAATTTCCCCCCCGGCCCCCACCGGCCCCCCCGGACACTCAAAGGTCCCCCAAGCTCCCTCAGGGCCACCGGCGCCCCCAAAGGCCCACCCCAGACCCTCAACGGCCATCCCCGGGCCCCCCAAAGGCCCATCGAGTTCCCAAAAGACCAACAGGGTCCCAAAGGCCCTCCACCGGTCCCCAAATGGCCCCCCGCCTCCCCACTGGCCCCCCGGACCCCCAAAGGCCCGCCCCCGGCCCCCAAAGGTCCACCGGGCTCCCAAAGGACCAATCGGTCCTCAAGTGCCCCCCACACCCCCAAATGCCCTCCATGTGCCCCAAAGGCCCACCCCCGGTCCCCAAAGGTCCCCCCGGCACCCAAAGGCCCTCATGGCGCCCCAAAGGCCCACCCAGACCCCCAAATGCCATACCCGGCCCCCCAAAGGCCCATCGAGTTCCCAAAAGACCAACAGGGTCCAAAAGGCCCTCCACCGGTCCCCAAATGTCCCCCAGGCTCACAACTGGCCCCCGGACCCCCAAAGGCCCTCCCCCGGCCCCCAAAGGTCCACCGGGCTCCCAAAGGACCAATCGGTCCTCAAGTGCCCCCCAGACCCCCCAAGGCCCTCCCAGTGCCCCCCAGGCCCGCCACCGGTCCCCAAATGTCCCCCCGGCCCCCACAGGCCCACCCGGTGCCCCCAAGGCCCCCCCCGACCCCCCAATGCCAAACCCCGACCCCCAAAGGCCCATCGAGTTCCCAAAAGACCAACAGGGTCCCAAAGGCCCTCCACCCGTCCCCAAATGTCCCCCAGGCTCCCAACTGGCCCCCGGACCCCCAAAGGCCCTCCCCCGGCCCCCAAAGGTCCACCGGGCTCCCAAAGGACCAATCGGTCCTCAAGTGCCCCCCAGCCCCCCCAAGGTCCTCCCTGTGCCCCCAAGGCCCTCCCCCCGTCCCCCAAAGTCCCCCCGGCCCCCAAAGGCCCTCCCGGCGCCCCCAAGGCCCACCCCGACCCCCAAATGTCATCTCCGGAACCCAAAGCCCATCCCAGTAGTGTTTGGGTGTGGTTTACCTTGTCACAGTTACATTTTCTTGATTTTTCAAAGTTCATTCTGAATTTCTTTCGTTGAAATGCAAGAGTTGGAATATTTCAGTAGAGTTCGGTTGTGGTTTACCTTATCACAGTTACATTTTCTTGATTTTTCAAAGTTCATTATGAATTTCTTTCATTGAAATGCAAGAGTTGGAATATTTCAGTAGTGTTTGGTTGTGGTTTACCTTGTCACAGTTACATTTTCTTGATTTTTCAAAGTTCATTTTGAATTTCTTTCGTTGAAATGCAAGAGTTGGAATATTTCAGTAGTGTTTGGTCGTGGTTTACCTTGTCACAGTTACATTTTCTTGATTTTTCAAAGTTCATTTTGAATTTCTTTTGTTGAAATGCAAGAGTTGGAATATTTCAGTAGCGTTCGGTTGTGGTTTACCTTGTCAAAGTTACATTTTCTTGATTTTTCAAAGCTCATTTTGAATTTCCTTTGTTGAAATGCAAGAGTTGGAATATTTCAGTAGTGTTTGGTTGTGGTTTACCTTGTCACAGTTACATTTTCTTGATTTTTCAAAGATCATTTTGAATTTACTTTTTTGAAATGAAATAGTTGGAATATTTAAGTAGTGTTTGGTTGTGGTTTACCTTGTCACACTTAAATTTTCTTGATTTTTCAAAGTTCATTTTGAATTTATTTCGTTGAAATGCAAGAGTTGGAATATTTCAGTAGTGTTTGGTTGTGATTTAACTTGTCACACTTAAATTTTCTTGATTTTTCAAAGTTCATTTGAATTTATTTTTTTGAAATGCAAGAGTTGGACTATTTCAGTAGCGTTTGGTTGTGGTTTACCTTGTCAAATTTAAATTTTCTTGATTTTTCAAAGTTCATTTGAATTTCTTTCGTTGAAATGCAAGAGTTGGAATATTTCAGTAGTGTTTGGTTGTGGTTTACCTCGTCACAGTTACATTTTCTTGATTTTTCAAAGTTCATCTGAATTTCTTTCTTTGAAATGCAAGAATTGGAATATTTCAATAGTGTTTGGGTTTGGTTTACCTTGTCACAGTTAAATTTTCATGATTTTTCAAAGTTCATTTTGAATTTCTTTCGTTGAAATGAAAGAGTTGGACTATTTCAGTAGTGTTTGCTTATGGTTTACCTTGTCACAGTTACATTTTCCTGATTTTTCAAAGGTCATTTTGAATTTCTTTCGTTGAAATGCAAGAGTTGGACTATTTCAGTAGTGTTTGCATATGGTTTACCTTGTCACAGTTACATTTTCATGATTTTTCAAAGCTCATTTTGAATTTCTTTCGTTGAAATGCAAGAGTTGGACTATTTCACTAGTGTATGCTTATGGTTTACCTTGTCACAGTTACATTTTCCTTATTTTTCAAAGACAATTTATAATTTATTTATTTGAAAATAAATATTTTGAATAGTTCATAATTGTTTGTTTGTGGTATAAATTGTCACAGTTACATTTTGATGATTATTCAAATTTGATTTAGAATTTCTTTCTTTGAAATGAAAGAGTTGGAATATTTGAGTAGTGTTTGGGTATGGTTTACCTTGTCTCAGTTACTTTTTCTTGATTTTTCAAAGTTCATTTCGAATTTCTTTCGTTGAAATGCAAGAGTTGGAATATTTCAGTAGTGTTTGGTTATGGTTTACCTTGTCACAGTTACATTTTCCTGATTTTTCAAAGTTCATTTAGAATTTCTTTCGTTGAAGTGCAAGAGTTGGACTATTTCAGTAGTGTTTGGTTATGGTTTACCTTGTCACAGTTACATTTTCCTGATTTTTCAAAGTTCATTTTGAATTTCTTTCGTTGAATTGAAAGAGTTAGAATATTTCAGTAGTGTTTGGTTGTGGTTTACCTTTTCACATTTACATTTTCTTGATTTTTCAAAGTTGATTTTGAATTTCTTTCGTTGAAATTCAAGAGTTGGAATATTTCAGCAGTGTTTGTTAGTGGTTTACCTTGTCACAGGTACATTTTCTTGATTTTTCAAAGTTCATTTGAATTTCTTTCGTTGAAATGCAAGAGTTGGAATATTTCAGTAGTGTTTGGTTGTGGTTTACACTGTCATCGTTACATTTTCTTGATTATTCACAGTTTATTGTTACTGTCCAGTTTTTAACTACTACATGTTGACTATTTCAGTAGTGTTTAGTTATTATTTACATTGTCACTGTTACATTTTCTTTATTTTGTAATGTTAATTTTTAATTTCTTTGTTGAAATTCAAGAGTTGGACTATTTCAGTAGTGTTTGGTTATGGTTCACCTTATCACAGTTACATTTTCTTGATTTTCAAATTCATTTTGAATTTCTTTCATTGAAATGCATGAGTTTGAATATTTCACTAGTGTTTGGTTCTGGTTTACCTTGCCACATTTACACACATGTATAAACATGTACACACATGTGCTTATCATGAGTGCTCATGATAAGTTAACCTAACCTTTTCCGGTGAGTATGGTTAGGTTAGACTAGATTAAGTTAGGTTACATTAGGTTAGGTTAGGTTAGCCTACGTACGCTTCACTTAGGTTAGCTTAGGTTAGGTGAGAGACATGCCCTAAATTAGGTGTATGATTAGGTTAGGTTAGGTTAGATTAAGTTAGGTTAGGTTAAGTTAGGTTAGGCTAGGTTAGCCTACGTACGCACGCGTACGTAGGCTAACCTAGCCTAACCTAACTTAACCTAACCTAACTTAATCTAACCTAACCTAATCATACACCTAACTTAGGGCATGTCTCTCACCTAACCTAAGCTAACCTAAGTGAAGCGTACGTAGGCTAACCTAACCTAATCTAACCTAACTTAATCTAGTCTAACCTAACCATACTCACCGGAAAAGGTTAGGTTAACTTATCATGAGCACTCATGATAAGCACATGTGAGTACATGTGTATACATGTGTGTAAATGTGGCAAGGTAAACCAGAACCAAACACTAGTGAAATATTCCAACTCTTGCATTTCAATGAAAGAAATTCAAAATGAATTTGAAAATCAAGAGAATGTAACTGTGATAAGGTAAACCATAACCAAACACCACTGAAATATTCCAACTCTTGCATTTCAACGAAAGAAATTCGAAATGAACTTTGAAAAATCAAGAAAAATGTAACTGTGACAAGGTAAACCATAACCAAACACTACTGAAATATTCCAACTCTTGCATTTCAACTAAAGAAATTCAAATGAACTTTGAAAAATCAAGAAAATGCAACTGTGACAAGGTAAACCATAAGCAAACACTACTGAAATATTCCAACTCTTGCATTTCAACTAAAGAAATTCAAATTAGCATTTAAAAATCAAAATAATGCAACTGTGACAAGGTAAACCATAACCAAACACTACTGAAATATTCCAACTCTTGCTTTTCAACGAAAGAAATTCAAAATGAGCTTTGAAAAATCAAGAAAATGTAACTGTGATAATGTAATCCATAACCAAACACCACTGAAATAGTCCAACTCTTGCATTTCAACGAAAGACATTCGAAATGAACTTTGAAAAATCAAGAAAATGTAACTGTGACAAGGTAAACCATAACCAAACACTACTGAAATATTCCAACTCTTGCATTTCAACGAAAGAAATTCAAAATGAACTTTGAAAAATCAAGAAAATGTAACTGTGACAAGGTAAACCATAAGCAAACACTACTGAAATATTCCAACTCTTGCTATACAACGATAGAAAAACAAAATGAGATTTGAATAATCAAGAAAATGTAACTGTGACGAGGTACACAACAACTAAACACGACTGAAATATTCCAACTCTTTCATTTCAATGAAATAAATTCAAAATGAACTTTGAAAAAACACGAAAATGTAACTTTGACAAGGTAAACCACTACAAAACATTACTGAAATATACAAACTATTGCATTTCAATGAAAGAAATTCAAAATGAACTTTGAAAAATCAAGAAAATTTAACTGTGGCAAGGTAAACCACAACCAAACACTTCTGAAATAGTCCAACTCTTGCATTTCAATGAAAGAAATTCAAATGAACTTTGAAAAATCATGAAAATGTAACTGTGGCAAGGTAAAACACGACCAAACACTACTGAAATATTACAACTCTTGCATTTCAACGAAAGAAATTCAAAATGAACTTTGAAAAATCAAGAAAATGTAACTGTGACAAGGTAAACCACAACCAAACACTACTGAAATATTCCAACTCTTGCATTTCAACGATATAAATTCAAAATGAACTTTGAAAAATCCAGAAAATGTAACTGTGACAAGGTAAACCACAACATAACTCTACTGAAATATTCCAACTCTTTCATTTAAACGAAATAAATTCAAATGAACTTTGAAAAATCAAGAAAATGTAACTGTGACAAGGTAAACCACAAGCAAACACTACTGAAATATTCCAACTCTTGCATTTCAACGAAATAAATTAAAAATTAAATTTGAAAAATAAATAAAATTTAACTTTGACAAGGTAAACAACAACCAAACACTACTGAAATATTCCAACTCTTGCATTTCAACTAAAGAAATTCAAATGAACTTTGAAAAATCAAGAAAATGTAACTGTGACAAGGTAATCCAAAAGCAAACATTACTGAAATATTCCAACTCTTGCTTTTCAACGAAAGAAATTCAAAAATGAACTTTGAAAAATCAAGAAAATGTAAATGTGTCAAGGTAAACCACAACCAAACACTAGTGAAATATTCCAACTCGCGCAATTCACCGAAAGAAATTCAAAATGAACTTTGAAAAATCAAGAAAATGTAACTGTGACAAGGTAAACCACATCCAAACACTACTGACATATTCCAACTCTTGCATTTCAACGAAAGAAATTCAAAATGAACTTTGAAAAATCAAGAAAATGTAACTGTGACAAGGTAAACCACAACCAAACGCTACTGAAATATTCCAGCTCTTGCATTTCAATGAAAGAAATTAAAAATGAACTTTGAAATATGAAGAAAATGTAACTGTGACAAGGTAAACCACGACCAAACACTACTGAAATATTCCAACTCTTGCATTTCAACGAAAGAAATTCAAAATGAACTTTGAAAAATCAAGAAAATGTAACTGTGACAAGGTAAAACATAACCAAACACTACTGAAATATTCCATCTCTTGCTTTTCAAAGAAAGAAATTCAAAATGAACTTTGTAAAATCAAGAAATGTAACTGTGACAAGGTAAACCAAAACCAAACACTTCTGAAATAGTCCAACTCTTGCTTTTCAAAGAAAGAAATTCAAAATGAACTTTGAAAAATCAGGAAAATGTAACTGTGACAAGTTAAACCATAACCAAACACTACTGAAATATTCCAACTATTTCATTTCAACGAAAGAAATTAGAAATTAAGTTTTAAAAATCATTAAAATGTAACTTTTACAACGTAAACCATAACAAAACGCTACTGAAATATTCCAAATCTTTATTTACATTGAAAGAAATTCAATTGAACTTTTAAAAATCAAGAAAATGTAACTTTGACAAGGTAAACCACAAGCAAACGCCGCTGAAATATTCTAACTCTTGCTTTTCAACGAAAGAAATTCAAAATGAGCTTTGAAAAATCAAGAAAATGTAACTGTGACAATTTAAACCAAAGCCAAACCCTACTGAATTAGTCCAACTCTTGCTTTTAAAGGAAAGAAATTCAAAATGAACTTTGAGAAATCATGAAAATGTAACTGTGACAAGGTAAACCAAGACCAAACACTACTGAAATATTCCAACTATTGCATTTCAACGAAAGAAATTCAAAATGAACTTTGAAAAATCAAGAAAATTTAGCTGTGACAAGGTAAACCACAACCAAACACTTCTGAAATATTCCAACTCTTGCATTTCAATGAAAGAAATTCAAATGAACTTTGAAAAATCAAGAAAATGTAACTGTGACAAGGTAAACCACATCCAAACACTACTGAAATATTCCAACTCTTTCTTTTCAACGAAAGAAATTCAAATGAACTTTGAAAAATCAAGAAAATGTAACTGTGACAAGGTAAACCACAACCAAACACTACTGAAATATTCCAACTCTTGCATTTCAACAAAGAAATTCAAAATGAACTTTGAAAAATCAAGAAAATGTAACTGTGACAAGTTAAACCACAACCGAACGCTACTGAAATATTCCAACTCTTGCATTTCAACAAAGGAAATTCAAAATGAACATTGAAAAAGCAAGAGAAAGTAATTGTGACACGGTAAACCACAACCAAACACTGCTGTAATATTCCAACTAATGCATTTCAATGAAAGAAATCCAAAATGAACTTTGAAAAATCAAGAAAATGTACCTGTGACAAGGTAAACCACAAACAAACACTACTGAAATATTCCAACTCTTGCATTTCAACGAAAGAAATTCAAAATGAGCTTTGAAAAATCAGGAAAATTTAACTGTGAAAAGGTAATCCATAACCAAACACTATTTAAATAGTCCAACTCATGCATTTCATCGAATGACATTCAAATGAACTTTGAAAAATCATGAAAATGTAAGTGTGACAAGGTAAACCACAACCAAACACTACTGAAATATTATAACTCTTGCATTTAAACAAAAAAAGTTCAAAATGAACTTTAATAAATCAAGAGAATGTAAAAATGAAACTTTAATCCTTGGACATACACTAATGAAATAGTCTAAATATTGAACTTCAATGATAGAAATTCAAAATGAACTTTGAAAAATCAGGAAAATGTAACTTTGACAAGCTAAACCATAACCAACCACAACTGAAATAGTCCAACTCTTGCATTTCAACGAAAGAAATTCGAAATGAACTTTGAAAAATCAAGAAACTGTAAATGTGACAATTTGCATCAGAGGCAAACGCTAGTTAAATAGTCTAACTCATGCTTTTCAATGAAAGAAATTCGAAATGGGCTTTGAAAAATCATGAAAAAGTAACTGTGACAAGGTGAACCATAAGCAAACACTACTGAAATATTCCAACTCATGCATTTCAACGAAAGAAATTCAAATTGAGCTTTGAATAATCATGAAAATGTAACTGTGACAAGGTAAACCACAACCAAACACTACTGAAATATTCCAACTCTTGCATTTCAACGAAAGAAATTCAAAATGAACTTTGAATAATCATCAAAATATAACTGTGACAAGGTAAACCACAACCAAACACTCCTGAAATATTCCAACTCTTGCATTTCAACGAAAGAAATTCAAAATGAGCTTTGAAAAATCATGAAAATGTAACTGTGACAAGGTAAACCATAAGCAAACACTACTGAAATAGTCCAACTCTTGCATTTCAACGAAAGAAATTCGAAAAGATCTGTGAAAAATCAGGAAAATGTAACTGTGACAATGTAAAACATATCCAAACACTACTTAAATAGTCCAACTAGTGCATTTCAACAAAAGAAATTCAAAATGAAATTTGAAAAATCTTGAAAATGTAACTTTGACACTGCAAACAACGACCAAACACATCTGAAATATTCCAACTCTTGCTTTTCAACGAAAGAAATTAAAATGAACTTTTAAAAATAATGAAAATGTAACTTTGACAAGGTAAACCACAACCAAACACTACTGAAATAGTCCAACTCTTGCATTTCAACAAAGGAAATTCAAAATGAACTTTGAAAAATAAAGAAAATTGAAGTGTGACAAGGTAAACCACAACCAAACACTTCTGAAATAGTCCAAATCTTTCATTACAACGTTTTAAATAATATAAGAACAAATTATTATAACGAAAAATAAACAGTTTAAACTGAATACTCTAAAATACAATAATGTATTATAAAAAATCTTGACTTTAGACGACAGAAATTAACTATGAACTTTGAAATATCAAGAAAATTTAAGTGTGACAAGCTATATCTCAACCAAACACTACTGAAATATTCCAACTCTTGCATTTCAATCAATGAAATTCAAAATGAACTTTGAAAAATCAAGAAAATGTAACTGTGACATGGTAAACCACAACCAAACACTTCTGAAATATTCCAAATCTTGCATTTCAACGAATGAAATTCAAAATGAACTTTGAAAAATCAGGAAAATGTAACTTTGACAAGCTAAACCATAACCAAACACCACTGAAATATTCCAACTCTTGCACTTCAACGAAAGAAATTCTAAATGAACTTTGAAAAATCAGGAAAATGTAACTGTGACAAGGTAAACCATAAACAAACACTACTGAAATATTCCAACTCTTGCATTTCAACGAAAGAAATTCTAAATGAACTTTCAAAAATCAAGAAAATGTAACTGTGACAAGGTAAACCATAAACAAACACTACTGAAATATTACAACTCTTGCATTTCAATGAAAGAAATTCAAAATGATCTTTGAAAAATCATGAAAATGTAACTGTGACAAGGTAAACCACAACCAAACACTACTGAAATATTCCAACTCTTGCATTTCAACGAAAGAAATTCAAAATGAACTTTGAAAAATCATGAAAATTTAACTGTGACAAGGTAAACCAAAACCAAACACTACTGAAATAGTCCAACTCTTGCATTTCAACGAAAGAAATTCAAAATGAGCTTTTAAAAATCATGAAAATGTAACTGTGACAAGGTAAACCATATGCAAACACTACTGAAATAGTCCAACTCTTGCATTTCAACGAAAGAAATTCAAAATGAACTTTGAAAAATCAGGAAAATGTAACTGTGACAAGGTAAACCAAAAGCAAACACTACTGAAAGAGTCCAACTCTTGCAATTCAACGAAAGAAATTCAAAAATGAACTTTGAAAAATCATGAAAATTTAACTGAGACAAGGTAAACCACAACCAAACACTACTGAAATATTCCAACTCTTGCATTTCAATGAAAGAAATTCAGATGAACTTTGAAAAATCAAGAAAATGTAACTTTGACAAGGTAAACCACAACCAAACACTACTGAAATATTCCAACTCTTGCATTTCAACAAAAGAAATTCAAATGAACTTTGAAAAATCAAGAAAATTTAAGTGTGACAAGGTAAATCACAACCAAACACTACTGAAATATTCCAACTATTGCATTTCAACGAAAGAAATTCAAAATGAACTTTGAAAAATCAAGAAAATTTAAGTGTGACAAGGTAAACCAAAACCAAACACTACTTAAATATTCCAACTATTGAATTTAAACAAATTAAATTAAAAATGAGCTTTGAAAAATCAAGAAAATTTAACTGTGACAAGGTAATCCACAACCAAACACTACTGAAATATTCCAACTCTTGCATTTCAACAAATGAAATTCAAAATGAGCTTTGAAAAATCAAGAAAATGTAACTTTGACAAGGTAAACCACAACCGAACGCTACTAAAATATTCCAACTCTTGCATTTCAACAAAAGAAATTCAAAATGAACTTTGAAAAATCAAGAAAATGTAACTGTGACAAGGTAAACCACGACCAAACACTACTGAAATATTCCAACTCTTGCATTTCAACGAAAGAAATTCAAAATGAACATTGAAAAATCAAGAAAATGTAATTGTGACAAGGTAAACCACAACCAAACACTACTGAAATATTCCAACTCTTGCATTTCAATGAAAGAAATTCAGAATGAACTTTGAAAAATCAAGAAAATGTAACTGTGACAAGGTAAACCACAACCGAACTCTACTGAAATATTCCAACTCTTGCATTTCAAGGAAAGAAATTCAGAATGAACTTTGAAAAATCAAGAAAATGTAACTGTGACAAGGTAAACCACAACCAAACACTACTGGGATGGGCTTTGGGTTCCGGAGATGACATTTGGGGGTCTGGGTGGGCCTTTGGGGCGCCGGGAGGGCCTTTGGGTGCCGGGGGGCCATTTGGGGCCCGGGGGCGGGCCGTTGGGGCCCCGGGAGGTCATTTGGGGGTCGGGGGGGCACTTGAGGACCGATGGGTCCTTTGGGAGCCCGGTGGACCTTTGGGGGCCGGGGGAGGGCCTTTGGGGGTCCGGGGGCCAGTTGGGAGCCTGGGGGACATTTGGGGACCGGTGGAGGGCCTTTGGGACCCTGTTGGTCTTTTGGGAACTCGATGGGCCTTTGGGGGGCCCGGGGATGGCCGTTGAGGGTCTGGGGTGGGCCTTTGGGGGCGCCAGTGGCCCTTTGGGAGCTTGGGGGACCTTTGAGTGTCCGGGGGGCAGTTGGGGGCCTGGGGGACATTTGGGGCCTGGGGATGGCCTTTGGGGGTCTGGGTGGGCCTTTGGGGGACCGGTGGAGGGCCTTTGGGAGTTTGGGGGGCTTTGAGGACCGGGGGCTTCCTTCGGGGTTGGGGTAGGAGGATTGGAACCCTTTGGGGTTGGGTTAGAGGACCTCACAACACTGTTCAAATGAAACTTGTGTATTATAACGACCACACTCAAAACCTCTTCCAAAATCTCTTCAAAATCTTCTTTTAAAATGTCTCTATCTGTTTCGCCGAAATAGTTCCATAACCTGTCTAAAACGGTTTCGCCCAAATTATCCCTAAACGTAAATTCAGCGTGTTCCATTGTTATTGGCATCTCTGTGCTAACGCATTTCAAATTAATAGGAAACCTGATTCCAGCGCTAAAACAATTCATCGCTAAGATGTTTCTTGCCTAATTGTTTCCATGGCCTTTGGTTATTAATATCCTTTGGAGTTCGACCAAAAGAGTTGTTCCCGAGGCAAAGACATTAAGGATTTGGATCTATTCCTGGAGAATCGTTTCTAGGCGAAAATTTTTAAAGTCTGACAGATGATGTCATTGATTGATTGATCTGTCAAGAAAGGGAAATTAATTTGTTGTTTCTAAGGGGAATTATTGATTCACGATAGGTGACTTGAGGTCGACAGCACAGGTGTTCCAAGGTCGATGTTGTTGTTGTTGTAAGTGCACGCTCTCAGCGAATGTCAAGGTCGTTGTTGTTGTTGTGAAATTTAGGTCATTGACCCCATTACGTAATCATTCTCCCTAGGGAGGCTATGCCCTTATTTGGGGTGTAAAAAAAGTTGTAGGTGGCAGCAGGGGTGCCACATGGGAGTCAATAAGGCCCTTTTACTTATGTTAACATTGAGTAAAGTTCATAACTTTCAGCCCTCCCCCTGGGGACTTTGGGGGATCAAGTCATCCTAAAAGACATTTTTATCATACTTTCGACCATGCTGAACAAAATGGCTATCTCAAAATTTTGATCAGGTGACTTTGGGAAAAAATGAGCGTGAGGGGGAGCCTAGTTGCAATCAATTTTTTTTGGTCACTCAAAAAGGGAACTAGAGCTTTTAATTTCAGTTCGAATGAGCCGTCCCAAGATTTTCTAGGACCACTGGGTCGATACAATCACCCCTGGAAAAAAAAAAACAACAAAAAAAAAAACAAATAAACAAATAAACGCATCCTTGATCTTTCTTCTGGCAAAAAATGGAAAATTCCATATTTTTGTAGATAGGAGCTTGAAACCTCTACAATATGGTTCCCTGATAAGCTGAATTTGATAGTGTGATTTTCGTTTAGGTTCTATAGATTTTAGGGGGTCTTTCCTCCTTATTTGGAAATCAGCCACATTTTCTCAGGCACGTAATTTTTGATAGGTACGATTAAACTTAATGAAACTTATATATTTGAAATCAGAATTAAAATCTGATTCTTTTGATGTATCTATTGGTATCAAAATCCTGTTTTTTAGAGTTTCGGTTACCATTGAGCCGGGTCGCTCCTTACTTACAGTTCGTTACCACGAACTGTTTGATTAATACAACGGTTTTAGAGAATTAATAGAATCTTGTAATGTATCAAATGTTTTTGGTGACAATATATCTTAATCGTTATATAATGCAAATTCGAACTGACCTTGAATCTAGCGGTGAAGAGAGGTTTCAATTGAGCGGTCATTAGAGGTAAACCATTTGTCAAAGAGCATTTCTCCAGCTTCCTTGTACGATTCAGCGTACATACCGTTATCTTTTACAATGTGAATAGGAGATACTAAAGAGGGGTGGCTAGAGCATATTCTACGTATTGTACTCCAGGGGTCTAAGCTGCCTTTATTTTTACAAAATCTATTCCAAACCTTAAGTTTTGACTTTTTAATTTCATTCGCATATCACTTTTTTCCCTTTTTGTAGAATTATAATTCTCCTCAGTTACGTGAATTTTAAATTCTATTATATGCTCTTCTGTAATTTTACCTTAATTTGGTTAGTTCTGGGGTTCTCCATCTTGCATACTTGTTGAGAATTATGTCTTTTTTCTCGGGTATTGCAATTTTAGTTCTGACTTGTATCATAGTTTTAAGACTTTCAACACATTTGTCAATATCTTGATTATTTTCAAAGGCATGGAAAATATTAAAATGTGTTTGCCAAATGTATTCTGATTCGCTTTCTTGTAGTTAAAATGTGGAACAGTCATACCTACGCTTGAGGAGTCGTCAATAATATACTTTAACTTAAAAGGAATGCAATAATGATCTGAAAGACTGGGACATTTTAACACTTTCCAATCATAAATATCACGGCACAGAAGATTTAAGACGGGGTTACATTCCAATTCAATCCCAACTCATCTCTATTATTAGAACTAAACTAAGGAGGAGTTTTGGAATTAAGATCTCCACCTAGCATTAATGCAGGTGTATTTCTGACTCTCTCAATCGAATACAGACATGAAGAGGGATTTTTTTATGAAGGAGGACAATAAGCTGACACAACTGTGAAGGTCTTTTTACGAGTATAAATAGGATCTACAGCCCTTTTGTTCGTTAAGAAATCATTATGTAAATCCGCTTTCAGCGGGCTTTTACCAAAATTTGCTGCGCTATAAAAATTTTTGAAGGATAAAATTTAGAAAAACAACGGTAATTTGGTGGTACAGAAGAGCCTTTTAAATTTTTATTTACATATGACTCTTGAACAAAAATAATATTTAGTTTAATCACCTCGTTATTCTTATGCAATTTTATACAAAATTTACCAAGTGAAATACCAATTAATGTAATCAGAGGTGATTGTTGTTTCATTTCAAGGCACTGGCTGGTTATTGTTTATTTTGACTTTGTTTGAAAGTGGGCCCCTCTGGGTTTATATTTCTTGAAGAAAGAGGCCCTTGCGAGTAAGTTTTCGTTCGATGTTTTTTAGAGAAGATTTAACACATTTGAAAGAATGTACTGTTAGTATTAAGGAATTTGAAGATGATGGCTATTACGAAGGATTATTTCGATCAAAAGCATCAAGAGCTTGTGCAGTTGGTGGCTAGTCTAGAACAAGGAATTAGTGCTCTCCGCCAGGATAATTACCCTCTTTGGTAGGAAAATTGCGTTTTGAAATCAGAGCTAATCATACGCAGCGCGATTGCGCTGCCTAAGTAAAGAACGATGTTGGCACAATGTATTATTATTATTATTTTTCATACCAGGGCACTTCGTATCGAAGGAGTTGTCGTAGAAACTTCGGAAAGGGCTCATTCGATGGGAAATTGGAGTGGCTAGTGCCCTTTTTAATAGTCGAAAGTGATTTTAGGGCAACAAGCCCCCCCCGCCCATCGTTCCCCTAAACAAATCCAATCAAAAATTTGAGATAGCCATTTTGTTCAGCGTAGTTGATTTGCAGATAGAAAATATGTTTTTGAGGAGGAAACTCCCCCACAGCCCTCAGGGCAAGGGTTTTAAGTTATACCCTGGGAGCATATAAGAACGATGTTGGCACAATGTATTATTTATTACTTTTTTTTTCATTAGAGCAGGGCACTTCGTATCGAAGAAGTTGTCATAGAAACTTCGAAAAGGGTTCATTCAATTGGAAATTGGAGTGGCTTATGCCCTTTTTAATGGTCGAAAGTAATTGAAAGGCAACTAACACCCCTTCCACGCCCACCAATTCCCGAAAGACAGATGTTTTTTTCTCCTTCACTTACTTCCAACTAGTAAATTTTGCCTATTCATTGCTTTCCTTTGTTTCTTTGTGCTATTAAATAATAAAAAAATAAGTTTTTTTAACTGAAAGTAAGGAACGAAGTTAAAACTTAAAACGAACAGAAATTATTCCGTATATGAAAGGGACTGTCCCCTCCTCAACGCCTCGCTCTTTACGCTAAAGTTTTTATTAATAAAAAAATAGAGTTGTGAGAAAGTCAAACTTTAGCATATAGATCGAGGCGTTGAGGAGGGGACAGCCCCTTTCATATATGGAATAATTCCTGTTCGTTTTAAGTTTTTACGTCGTTCCTTACTTTCAGTTAAAAAAAACTTGTTTTTTTTTATTTAATTTCTGAATGTTTTTGAATTAATGCAGGTTTTGATTTTGGTTCACCGTATATGAATAATTAAAACAAAATTTGCATTTAATTTTACTTTTATTTGGTTAAATGGCTTTCTCGAAACTTGTTTAATTTTATTTACGAACGTTTTTATTAGTAATAAATATACGTAACTTACGAATTAACTTAAGTAACGAACTTCTATATTTATATATTTTTAATACGTATATTAGGGGGTTCGCCCCCTAGTCAATACCTCGCTCTTTAAGCTAAAGTTTGAATTTTGTTCCAATTCTTTAAAAATTACCCATTAATCACAAAGGCCGTTATTTAGAATAAATAGCTCTTATGAAAGCACTAAAAAATCTTTGGCTTAAAGAGCGAGGTATTGAAAAGGGGGTGAACTTAATCATATACGTAATATTTTCTGTTCGTCTTAAGTTTTCATGTTCCTCCTTACTTTCAGTTGAAAAACTTGTTTTTTATACATTTAATTTCTGATCTTTTTTTTTAAATTATGCTGGGAAATCCGGCGCCCCCGTCCTAGCAATGCCCATTCCACCATGAAAACTTCCTTCATGGAAAGATCCTCCCACATAACCCCTGACCCCCCCCTCCCCCCCACTACCAGAAAAAATCCCTCCTGAAAACGTCTGTATACTTCCCAATAACCAATACTATATGTTGGCATTGGGTAAAGTTCATAAGTTTCAGCCCTCCCCCTGGGGACTTCGGGGGATTAAGTCATCCTAAAAGACATAGTTATCATACTTTCGACCATGCTGAACAAAATGGCTATCTCAAAATTTTGATCGGGTGACTTTGGGGAAAAAATGAGGGTCAGAGGGGGCCTGGTTGCACTCCATTTTTTGGTCACTTAAAAAGGGCTCTGGAACTTTTAATTTCCGTTCCATCTCCCGCAATTTTCTAGGACCACTGGGTCGATACGCTCACCCCTGGAAAAAAAACAACAAATCAACACGCATCCGTGATCTTTCTTCTTGCAAAAAATGCAAAATTCCACATTTCTGTAGATAGGAGCTTGAAACCTCTAAAGTAGGGTTCCCTGATACGCTTAATATGATGTTGTGATTTTCATTAAGGTTCTATAACTTTTAGGGGGTCTTTCCCCCGTTTTTCAAAAATCATCCAAATTTTCTCAGGGGCGTAACTTTTGATGGGTAGGATTAAACTTGATGAAACTTATATTTCGCTTTTTACGCTAAAGTTTGGATTTTGTTCCAATTCTTTAAGTATGACTCCTGAAACACAAGGGTCGTTTTAATTAAAACAATAGGAAGCTTTTGTAAAAGTACAAAAAAAAACTTTAGTGTAAAGAGAAAGGTGTTGAGGAGGAGGCAACCCCCTTCATATGCGTAATAATTTCTGTTTGTTTTATGTTTTAATGTTGCCCCTTACTTTCAGCCGAAAAAAACTTGTTTTTTTTTATTTAATAGCACACTTGAATCGAAGAAATAGACTGGGAGTTGTACAAATGTTTGTTTTTTTTTCCTTCATTTACTTCCAACTAGTAAATTTTGCCTATTCATTGCTTTCCTTTGTTTCTTTGTGCTATTCAGTATTTTCTTCACCTTCTGATATTTTGTGCTGTCTTTTGTAGATTAGATAGTGAAATACTCGGTACAGGTTTAGTCACTGAGGAAAATCATTTATTTGCGCCAAAATCTGTCCGAAAACAGGCATGAAAAAGAAAAAAGGTGGCGCATTGTCTTTCATGAGGAACAGGTGCCTAGTAAAACTATAATTCAACATATTCACTTAGTAGGGTAGCTTCAGGTACCCTTTACATAATGTCATACGATTCTTTTCTCAACTGAGAGTTTTTAACATTAGCAAGTTTGGCTATATAGGTAGAAACTTAATCAGTTTGCTGACGATACAGCCACTTATACTATATTGTCCACAAATTACGGTCCCGTCAACGTTTGCTCGGAGCTTAAAGCTGATCTGGTGGCAAAATTCTTGAGCCGATGTATGACAGGGTGGTATTTATTGAAATTAGACAACGCATTTACTTGAAAGTTAGTACTTTGTAAGAAGAAATTATGAAAACTTATCTTTTTGTGCCATGGTTTGCCTAAGTGACAATATACCAAGCAAGACAAGCTAGACAAGCAAGTATGCACATAGCTTGGCAAAATTTTGCAAGGGCGAGATGTTTTATTCTGCACCACCAAGGGCCCATTTTCACAAGGACAGGAGTTGAACTCATGATCACCTCCCATTCTCGTGATAACAGCCATCTGTTCAACAAAAAGGTAGGTTTTTCAATACAGTCATACTCTGGTCTCAAGGAAGAGCTGAACTAGAATTAATCGTCAAGTCCAATAAGATACTGACGACAGCAGGAGGGAAGCGAAAACATACTTTTGTTTAACAAATACTGCGTGAAAACATAGTTTCACGTAGATGGATGACTTCCATCCAGCTCGTATCCTCGTGAAAATGTGTTCAAAGTCAATTGAAATTGTCTATCCAACAGAGTCATCTGTTAGTTCCTTCGATTGAACTTGGTTAAGCTCCAATAGCTTGAAGCTCCAAAAGGTAAATCGCTCACGGCGTATTGGGAACTTTTGACATTCCCAGGTACTAGTAGAAGGGGTCTTGCTACACTAAACAAACAACAGGGCGCCCTTAACATACTAAACTAACAAGATCACAGCCAATCAGAGGCCTACAATACTAAACTAACAAGATCATTAACCTCCAAATCACATAGTTAGATATACGACCGAGAGCGACGAAACTAATATCCCTGAAATTTCAGCATTGAAATTATGTAACTGCTATATCACAATTTGTTCACGCTTCGAGGATAGGGGATGATTTGTAATTAATACAGACATGAATTACGTTGAACTTATCGTGTACTTCGATTGTGTAAGAATTTGTGACAGAAAAATCAATAGGCTTCATAGGAATTTAAAATGTATCTGTGCACAGTTGCCAGAACAAAAGGAAACGTCAGAGATTAATTGACATTTTAGGGGAATTATTTGGGGGGAAACTCTGTGGTCGCTATAATAGACATGTACACAATATGGGATGTGGGCGATATAAAATATTGTTTTTTGATAATGGATTATGCTAAAAAGTTGAAAGTAATAGAGCCATTGGTGTCAAGATGACGGTGTGAATTAACCTAAATTTACTTCTGGACTCTGTTCTGTATAATATACAACTATCATTTAAGCAGTGCTGTCAATATAAAAAGCTGATACTAATAAGGATGTAGATGCCAAGAAAAGAATTTTAATAAGGAAAAATGAAAATTCAGAACAATCCTTAGAAATCCATAGAAATCAACTAGTGAGACGATTATGAGTATGAACCATCAAGGACTACAACCACAAAGAACCTCAAACACCAAAGTCCTCTCTACCAAACCTCCAAGGGCCCCCCACTCCAACTTTTTGGGCCCATCCTCCCATTTTTATACTTTTTTAAAGTTTTTTTTAATTTTTTTTATTTTTAACATGATAATTTTATTTCAATATTTTTTTTACATGCCTTAGAATGACATAAAACATACTTAAAGCACAAGAAATTCACTTTTAAGCTAGATTTCTTAACGTATGTAGATGTTTGTTGTTTGAAACCTGTGATTTGGGGCGCATGGTTTAGAAGAAAATAAAAAAAGCTTCCAATTCAATTCTTAATTTCCCAAAGACATAAAAGTTTAAAGTTCTGTTCTAAATTTTTCTTTTTCATTGAGAAAATTCAGAAGATGGAGAATACCCACAACCATAGTATAACTTTTTTCTCTCTTATACGGAAAAATTTAGAACAGAACTTTAAGTTTTTTATGTCTTTGGGAAATTAAGAACTGAAGTGGAAGCTTTTTGTTATTTTCTTTGGAAAAATTAGGATTGAACTGTAAGTCTTATTTGGTAAAATTAAGAATTGAGCTAACTTTTTTCTCTTCTTTAAGAAAATTCAGAAGGGAACTTTAGCATTTTCGCACTTCTTTGAGAAAACTCTGAATTAAAGTATAGCTTTTTTTTATCTTCTATGAAAAATTTAGAGCAGAACTTAAAATTTTTTCTTCTCTTTGATAAAAATAAGAACTGAAGGGGAACCATTATATTTTCCTGAAAAAATTAGAATTGATCTGTAACTTGTTTCTTTTCCAATCGGAAACTTCAGAAGAGACCTTGAATTCATCTTAAGTTCGTTGAGAAGATTTAGAACTAAAGTGCATCTTTATTTTTTCATGGAGAATATTCAAAATCTATTATCATGTTTTTGCAAGCTATTTGTACTATAACAGTAACATTCTTAGATACGTTCATGATGGAACGTATCTGTATTGATCTCAAGTGGCTATATATTGCAGCGAATTCCTAGTAGTAGTTCTAATTCATGTTTTTTGCAATGCATTTGTACTATATCTTAAACATTTTCAGATATTTTCTTGATAAAACGTAGTTCTATTGGCCTCAGGTGTCGTTATGTTGCAGTGAGTTGCTATTAGTAGTAGTAGTATTTCATGTTTATGCATGTCATTAATGCTATAATCTATAAATGTTCTAATAATTTCTCAATAATACGTACTTTTTTTTACCTCAGATGGCTTAGTAGTAAAGTAAGTTGTTAGTACTAGTAGTATTATCATGTTTTTGCAAGCCTCTCTTACTATACCTTCAGCATTTTCAGATATTTTCATGATAAAACGTATCTGTATTGACCTCAGGTGTCCTTATGCTGGAGCAAGTTGCTAGTAGTAGTTCTATTTCATGTTTTTTGCAATCCATTTGTACTATATCTTAAACATTTTCAAATATTTTCTTGATAAGGTCTAACTGTACTGACCTCATTGTCCTTATATTGCAGCCAGTTGCTAGTATTAGTAGTTGTATTTAATGTTTTTGCAAGCTATTAAAAATAAGGTCTATAAACTTTCTATCAATATGTTAAAGAAACGTATTTTTGTTGATCTCAGGTAGCCTTGAACTACAGTAATTCGACATCACAAGTAGTGTTATTATTTTTTAGCAAGCCTTTCTTACTATACCTTCAACATTTTCAGATATTTTCATGATAAAACGTATCTATATTGACCTCAGGTGGCTTCATGTCACAGTGAGTTGTTAGTAGTAGTTCTATTTTCATTTTTTTTGCAATTCATTTGTACTATATCTTAAACACTTTCATATATTTTCTTGATAAAACGTAGTTGTTATGACCTCAGCTATCTTTATGTTGACGTGGGTTTCTATTAGTAGTAGTTCTATTTCATGTTTTTGCCTGTCATTCATACTATAATCTATACTCTTTCTAATATTTTCTTAACATAGCATACTTTTGATAACGATAGTGTTTAAATTTAGGATATAGACTTTACACGGGAATCAAATATTTCAATTTCAGAAGCAATCGCTTTTCTCTGGAAGTTTAACACTTGAACCATGAGATGGTCAGTGTCGAAAATTATTTTGGACAGATGAAATAGCTTATTCATCCCCCTCCCCCCGAAAATGTCCTTAGCACTTTGTACTCTGCAGGTTACGTATTTAATATAATACTAAATACATCGAACTGTTTGAAGAAAAAATCAAAATGAACTTCTACTTTCAGAACTCCTTAACGAAGCCAAAAATGCAACATTATCCTGTTAACCCCGGTGACATTGTCAAATATGTGAGATGTTATTGGTGTAAACAAAGGAAGTTTAATTTTATATCCATAGATTGGAGAAGGGAAACATCTCTTTATAAATGCAGGAAGTGTAAAAAAGACACAGAAATTTCCGCTGATCATCATGATAAAACTGTCTATATTACTGTATAGAATAAATGAAATTCAAGTAAAAATTCTTGCATTTGGACCTTTGAGTAGTGAGAATATTAAAAAAGTCATAGAATTTTATTTGAAATCTCGAAAAAACGCTTTTCGGTAGAACATTCACCGATCAATTGAAAATTTACCATAATGATAATAGTGATTTCTTATTTATTTTAACATTCCAACGTTGTAACGATAGTGCGAATCTGGTACTGCACTAAAATCTTCTTTATTCTGAAACATTCAACTGAAAAATTTAGAAAGTCGTAATTTTCGGGTATGAAAAAACCTGAGATGGGTTCAGGTGAACCCAACTTTATTAAAATAATCAATGTTATTAATAAAATCAGATTTTTGTAAACTGAGATGTTCATATTTCTAAAAATTGAAATCCAGTTTTATAAGGAAAATATACAAAAATGTACCCAACTTAGATTCGTTTAACTTCACTAACATGATCTTCATATTTTATTTTTAAGTTTCAGGAGGCACAATCCGTTTTTGACGATAGTCAGTGGAGGGATCTAGAATTAAGTGTAGAGAATGAGGTTACAATATCCAATATAGAAAAGTCACTAACCTGGGGGGAGAAAGATGAAACTCCAGAAACATTGCAGCTGGCAGAAGATGATAATACTAGGGAGCATCTCCCCCCACCCACTAAAAGACGGAAAGAAGCTATTGTTGAGGATATGCAGCTGGATGAAGATACTATGGAGTTTCTCCCTCCACCCACTAAAAGACGGAAAGAAGCAATAAAGGAGACATTTATCAATGATGAAGATGACATCACCATCGAGACATCACCATCGGTTGAAGATGATAAAGTCATAATCTTAAAAAACTATTGAGTGTATAGATTTATGTGTAAATGCATTATTTCAATAAAACACTTTTTTATATCTAGAAAATTGTGTCTTTTAGAATCACGCGATAGTCTTACAGATAAAAACATAGTGAAATTCATAACATGGAAAAAACCCATCTTTATTTAAAAAATATTCAAAAATGAACCCAATTATTAAAATGAAATCAAATATTATTAATAAAGTCAGATGTATTTTAAACATGGATGTTCTTATTTCTGAAAATTACAATCCAATTTATTAGAAAATCGAATATTATTAATAAGACCAGGCATACACCTGGGAATGGTTAAGAAACCTAACTAAGAAAATGTTATTAATAAAATCAGATGTATTTTAAACATGGAGGCTTTTATTTCTGAAAATTGAAACCCAGCTTGATAAGAAAATCAAATATTATTAATAAAACCAGACATAAAGGTTAGGAAATCTAGCTCAGAAACGTCCAAAATAACAAACTAGACATCCCAAATCATGAGTTTCATGCAACAGACATCTACGAAAGGTTAAGAAACCTAGCTAAGATAAGTCTAAATTATTAAACCAAACATCCCAAATCATAGATTTCAGACAACATATTCCTATGACAGGATAAGAAACCTAGGTCAGAAAAGTGCGAAATAGTAAACCATGCGCCCCAAATCACAGGTTTCAGAAAACACACATCTACATACGTTAAGAAATCTAGTTTAAAAGTGAATTTTTTATGCTTTAAGTATGTCTTATGTCATTCTAATTAATGTAAAAAAAAGTTGAAATAAAATTAGCATGTTAAAAAATGAAAAAAAAGTTCAAAAAATAAACTTCAAAAAAGTATAAAATATTGGGGGATGGGCCCAAAAAGTTGGATTGGGAGTTGGTGCCTTGAAGGTAGGGGAGAGAGGACCTTGGTGGTTGAGGTCCTTGGTGGTTGCAGTCCTTGATGGTTCGTACTCATAATCGTCTGACTAGTTGATTTCTAAGGGTTTCTAAGGATTGTTCGGAATTTCCTTATTAAAATTCTTTTCTTGGCATCTACATCTTTATTAGTATCAGCTTTTTATATTAACAATACTGCTTAAATGATAGTTGTGTAATATACAAAACAAAGCCGAGAAGTAAAGCTAGGGTAATTCATAATGCCAGGTTGTCCCCAATTACTCTATTCCTTTCAACTTTTTAGCGTAATCCATTGTCAAAAAACAATATTTTATATCACAAACATCTCCCATTTTGCACTTTCCTGTTATAGCGACCACAGAGTTTCACCCCAATAATTCCCCTAAAATGTCAATTAATCTCTGAATTTTTTTTTGTTCTGGCAACTGTGCACAGATACATTTTAAATTCCTATTAAGCCTATTGATTTTTCTATCATGAATTCTTACACAATCGAAGTACACGATAAGTTCAATTTAATTCATGTCTTTATTAATTACACATCATCCCTTAACCTCGAAGCGTAAACAAATTGTGATATAACAGTTACGTAAATTCATTGCTGAAATTTCAGGGATATTAGTTGCGTCACACTCCCGTTAGTATTTCTAGCTCTGTGATTTGGAGGTTAATGATCTTGTTAGTTTAGTATTGTAGGCCTCTGATTGGCTGTGATCTTGTTAGTTTAGTATGTTAAGGGCGCCCTGTTGTTTGTTTAGTGTAGCAAGACCCCTTTTACTGGTACCGTAAATTTGTTTATGTTTGTTTATGTATGTTTGTTTTGCTTATATAAAGTTTGTTCAGTGATAACAGTGAAGTACAAAGAAAAAGAAAAAAAAACATTACAAAAAAAAGCAAATAAATAACTATACAAATATCAAACAGCATAAAGCAAGCGAATGAGACGGTGACAAGGGCCAAGCCTTAAGTGCGCTTCAGGAATAAGTTACTGTTGATGATAGCACAGAGCACACATAATATCAGTAGAATCAAACTAAGCGATTAATTTTCTATTCCGGTAAAAACGTGGCAAATAAAGAGTAAACCTGCAATACCGGAAATAATAAATACGGATTTGATTCAGATTGCTTTCTTAAAGCAAAGGGTAAAGACCAGATATAAAGAGTAGTAGGGTCACAAAAAGTCGAATAAAATTATACAAGACCACACCTATTATAACGACCACGATTTGCAACTATCTTAACATAAACCATTTTTAATTTATCGTTAATGTCAGATAAAGTTTTCCGCAACAGAGCTGAAACTGAATTGCATACTGAAATCCCGAGCCACCTCAGACTAAGAACACGGAGATTAAAAACAAATAAACAAATAAATAAAGAAAAATACATAAATAACGACAATGTAGGTCACCCGTACCTAATGTATCATTAAAGGACAAATATCCATATTTACCTCATTTAGGGATAAACCAATTTTTTGAAAAGACGAAATTGAATTTATTTTCCTAATATGAAATTAGGGTTTATCCAGAAATATTTTTAAAGATATCTGCTGATAGAGTTGAGCCATAGCGACTCGGATATTCCCTCGGACATTCTGGCTAATTGAGTTTTAAGGTGACTTTGCTCAAGACAACAGGGAGTTATGATATGCTGCAAAAACTTTTTGCTAAAATTTGCATTTTGCTAAAAAATTAAAATTTTGTGGTGCTATTTTTATAGACGAACAGACATCAGGGCTGAAAAATTGAGTCCCATATATCCCAGACCCCTCCCCCGTCAATATACCTTAGAAGAAAACTGCGAAGTGAAATACGACAATCCAAAAAAAGACATTTGAGCATTCTCTTTTAGATTCAGCCCCGACCCGCAATCCCCCGTATCCAAACATTTGTATACAAACAATAGTAATTGAAACTCTAAGAAACAAAGTCTTGATAAGAAGGGCTATATAAAAAAGTTGAATTTTGATGCTGATTCAAAATATATAAAATTCCTTAAGCTTAATGTTACCCATTAAATATTACGAGCCTGAAACAATTTACCCAATTTTTTAAAAAGAGGGAAAACATCCCCAAAACTTCAAGTGATCTTAATGAAAACCCCACTGTCAGATTCAGTATATCAGAGAACCCTACCGTAGAGGTTTTAAGCTCCTATATACAAAAACGTGGAATTTTACATTTTTTTTCCAGAAACAAGATCACGGATTGATTTTATTTATTTGTTTGTTTGTTTGATTTTCTTAAGGGTGATCGTATCAAACCATTAATCCTAAAAGATCGTGAGACGGCTCATTTGATCGGAAATCAAAAGTTCAAGTTCCATTTTCAAGTGATCAAAAATATTGGAGGTCAGATAGCCCCCCCTGTCACGCCCCTTTTACCAAAGGTCGGCGGATCAAAATTTTGAGATAGCCATTTTGTTCAGCATAGTTAAAACGTCTAATAACTAGGTCTTTGACGATGACTGGACCCCCCACAGCCCTCGGGGGAAAGGCTCCAAGCTACAAGCTTTGTCCATTGTTTACGTATAATATTGGCTATTCGGAAATATATAGATATTATTCAGAAGGAAGATTTTTCTGGTGGGGGGGGGAACATGTAAGGATCTTTGCACGGGGGAAATGTTTGTAGGAAAGAGAATTTTCCATGGAAGGGGAGCTAGATTCCCTGCATTATTCAAAAACCGATCAGAAATTACATAAACAAAAACAAGTTTTTTCAATTGAAAACAAGGAGCAACATTAATACATAAAACAAACAGAAATTATTACGTATATGAAGGGGGTTGCCCGCTCCTAAATACCTCGCTCTTTGCGGTAATTTTTTCTGAACTTTTGAAAAAGCTAATTATTCTAATTAAAACAGCCCTTGTGTTTCACCAGTCATTCTTAAATAATTGGAACAAAAAGTCAAACTTTAGCGTAAAGAGCGAGTTGTTGAAGAGTAGGCAAAACCCCTCATATACATAATAATTTCTGTTTGTTTAAAGTGTTAATGTGGCTCCTTGCTTTCAGTTGGAAAAAACTTGTGTTTGTTTTATTTAATCACTCTTAGATTAATAATAGAGAAGTACCTGAGTCATTAGACTCCTTTATCCGTCAGTCTTAAAGATAATTAAATAAAAAAAACAAGTTTTTTTAACTGAAAGTAAGGAACAACGTTAAAACTTAAAACGAACAGAAATTATTCCGTATATGAAGGGGGCTGTCCCCTCCTCAGCGCCTTGCTCTTTACGCTAAAGTTTTTTTATTGTTTAAAAAAATAGAGTTGTGAGAAAGTCAAACTTTAGCGTAAAGAGCGAGGCGTTGAGGAGGGGACAGCCCTTTCATACACGGAATAATTTCTGTTCGTTTTAAGTTTTAACGTCGCTCCTTACTTTCAGTTAAAAAAACTTGTTTTTTTATTTAATTTTTGAACGTTTTGAATTAATGCAGGTTTTGATTTTGGCTCACCGAACATGAATAATTAAAACAAAATTTACATATTATATTTGGTTAAATGGCTTTCTCGAAACTTGTTTAATTTTATTTATGAACGTTTTTATTAGTAATAAATATACGTAACTTAGAATTAACTTACGTAACGAACTTCTATATTCATAAATTTTTAACACGTATATTAGAGGGTTCGCCCCCTAGTCAATACCCTGCTCTTTAAACTATGTTTGAATTTTTTCCAGTTCTTTAAAAATGACCTCTTAATCACAATCAGTTGATCAGTTGAAAAACTTGTTTTTTTTTATTTAATTCCTGATCTTTTTCTTTAATAATTCTGGGAAATCCGGCGCCCCCTTCGTAGCCATGTCCCGTCCCCCCGGACCACTGCCGGCATGGTCTGATCGGTCCCTTTCGCGCCCGACCCGCTCCGGCCCCCACCGCCCCGAAAAAATCTCCTCTGAAAAAGTCTGTATACTTCCCAATAACCAATACTATATGTTAACATTGAGTAAAGTTCATAACTTTCAGCCCTCCCCCTGGGGACTTTGGGGGATCAAGTCATCCTGAAAGACATTTTTATCATATTTTCGACCATGCTGAACAAAATGGCTCTCTCAAAAGTTTGATCGGGTGACTTTGGGAAAAAAATGAGCGTGGGAGGGGGCCTAGTTGCCCTCCATTTTTTTTGGTCACTTAAAAAGGGCACTAGAACATTTAATGTCCGATCCAATGAGCCATCCCGCGATATTCTAGGACCACTGGGTCGATACGATCACCCCTGGTAAAAAAAAAACAAACAAACAAACAAACAAACAAACACATCCGTGATCTTTCTTCTGGCAAAAAATACAAAATTCCACATTTTTGCAGATAGGAGCTTGAAACCACTACAACAGGGTTTTCTAATACGCTGAATATGATGGTGTTATTTTCATTAAGTCTCTATAATTTTTAGGGGATGTTTCTCCCTTTTTTCGAAAATCAGCCAAATTTTCTCAGGCGCGTAACTTTTGATGGGTAAGATTAAACTTAATGAAACTTATATATTTGAAATCAGAATTAAAATCTGATTCTTTTGATGTATCTATTGGTATCAAAATCCCGTTTTTTAGAGTTTCGGTTACCATTGAGCCGGGTCGCTCCTTACTTACAGTTCGTAACCACGAACTGTTTGATGAGCAAGCGTTTGCTTCAGTCGGTAGAAGGGCTTTAGCGAAGATCCTATCCTTGCATGGTATACCTAATAAATGCATTGAAGTGTACATTAATAATATTGCCCTGGTTAAGGTAGGAAGTGACGTTAATAGCTGATTTCGTATTGAATCAGGAGATGAACGTGGTCTCGTTCTATATCCATT
The DNA here is from genome assembly GCF_049724085.1 of Artemia sp. Qi Xiang Cuo. Classification (NCBI taxonomy): domain Eukaryota; kingdom Metazoa; phylum Arthropoda; class Branchiopoda; order Anostraca; family Artemiidae; genus Artemia; species Artemia sp. Qi Xiang Cuo. The sequence continues at coordinate 29,386,159 of NC_142798.1, forward strand.
CATATGGATCATTTTGGTGGCCTTTGTCATAAGGAGCACAGCATAGGCTATGGGAGAGCCCGGAATCAAATGAGGAATTGAAACTCTTCTAGACTTAGATTATGCTGACAAGTTCAAAGTTCTCAATGAAAATAAACAAATTTTTGGTGATTTTGAGGGCTTAGGGTGCAAGAATAGGTCTGAAAATGAATGTAAAGACGACTGAGTTTTTAAGACCAGGAATAAATATAGGTGAAGAGGTGATGTTGGGTAACGAGAAGATCGTTCAAGAGGACAGCTCCACTTACCTAGGTAATATTACTAGTAAATATATTCAGAAAGTTCAATGAGGATGATAAAAGTAGAATAGCCAAGGCCCAGGTTTTTTTTTCACAGCCGAGAAAAGTTTGGAAGAATAGGAAAATAAGTTTGCGAACCGAGATTTGAATATTAGAAGCTACAGTGATCACAGTGGTCAAGGATGGTTCTGAAACACAGGTAGTCTGAAAGACGAAGGAGGATTTGTTAGATGGTTTCCAGAGAAATTGTCTACGGATCGTTTTGGGTACCCATCCCACTTACCATATTTCCAACAGTAAGCTTGTGAAAAATATTGTTTAATTCCACTTTCTAGGGCTATAATGAGAGAAAGGTTCAGATGGCTAGGACACGCTCTGCGGATGAAGGATGAGAGATTAACAAAGATCGTCTTTGTCGGCCAATCATCTAGGGGGATGTGTCTGGGAAAATGGTGGGCGTGAGAGGGGCGTTAGTCTTTCTACAATCACTTTCAACTATTAAAAAAGGCACTAGCCCTTTCAATTTCCAATCGAATGAGCCCTTTTGAAGTTTCTATAACAACGCTTTCAATAAAAACCTAATATGCCCCCAGGGGATAACTTACAACCCTCGCCCTGAGGGCTGGGTGGGGGGGGACTGTCATCCTCACAGACCTAATTTACAGAAATTTCTACTACGTTAAACAAAATGGCTATCTGAAAATTTTGATTAGATGTGTTTGGGAGAATGATGGGCGTGAGAGAGGGTTTAGCTACCCTCCAATCACTTTCAACTATTAAAAAGGGCACTATGCCTCTCAATTTCCAATTAAATGAGCCCTTTTTGAAGTTTCTACGACAACGCTATCAATAAAAACCTTATATGCCCCCTGGGCATAACTTACAACCTTTACCCAGGGGACTTTGGGGGGTTAGTCATCCTCAAATACATAATTTCCAGAGCTTTCAACTATGTTGAACAAAATGGCTATCTCTAAGCTTTGATTGAATGAATTTGGGGAAATGAAGGGCGTGAGTGTGGGGTTAATTACTCTCCACTCACTTTCGACTATTAAAAAGGGCAATTTTAATTTCCAATCAAATGAGCCCCTTTTGAAATTTCTACAACAACTTTCTATAGAAACCTTATATGCCCCCAGGGCACAAATTACAACACTTGCACTGAACGCTCTGATGGGGTTTTTATCCTAAAAGACCGAATTTCCAGAACTTTCGACTACGTTGAACAAAATGGATATCTCAAAATTTTGATTGGATATGTTTGGGGAAATGGTGGGCGTGAGAGGAACAAAATGGCTATCTTCGTGGAACAAAATGGCTAACAAGAAATTTTGATCGGATATGTTTGGGGAAATGGTGGGCGTGGAAGGGGTGTTTGTTGCCTTCCAATCACTTTCGACTATTAAAAAGGGCACTAGCCATTTAAATTTCCAATCGAATGAGTCATTTTTGAAGTTTCTACGACGACGCGTTCAGTAAAATCCTTATATGACCCACAGGCCATAACTTACAACCCTTGCCCTCAGGGCTGTGGGGGAGTGTCCACCTCAAAATCATAATTTATATCTGGAAATCTAAAACACTGAATAAACTCGCTATCTAAAAATTATGATTGGATGTGTGTAGGGAAAAGGTGGGCGAGAGAGGGGGGCTATTTGCTCTCAAATCACTTTCGACTATTAAAAATGGCACTAGACCTTTAAATTTCCAATCGAATGAGCCCTTTTTCAATTTTCTACGACAAAGATTTCAATATTAACTTATATGCCCCCAGGGCATAACTTATAACCCTTGCCCTGAAGACTGTGGGGGTAGTGTCCTGCTTAAAGGTATAATTTCCTGAACTTTAAGTGCGTGGAACAAAATGGCTATCTCAAAATTTTGATTGGATGTGTTTGGGGAAATGGTGGGCGTGGAAGGGGTGTTAGTTGCCTTCCAATTACTTTCGACTATTAAAAAGGGTACATGCCATTTCAATTTCTTATCAAATGAGCTCGTTTTGAACTTTCTACGACAACGCGTTCTATACAAACTTTATAAGCCCCCAGGTCATAACTTACAACCCTTGTCCTGAGGGCTGTGAGGAGGTTTTCATCCTCAAAGACGTAATTTTCAGAACTTAAAACTACGTTGAACGAAATGGCTATCTCAAAATTTTGATTCGATATGTTCGGGGGAATGATGGGCGTGAGGAGGGGGGACTAATTGCCCTCCAATCACTTTTGACTGTTAAAAATGTACTAGCCCTTTGAATTTCCAATCGAATGAGCCTGTTTTGAAGTTTCTACGACAAAGACGTTCTATAAAACCTTATATGCCCCCAGGTCATAACTTAAAACTCTTGCCTTGATGGTAATGGGGGAGTGTCCTCCTCAAAAGCATAATTTCTATCTGAAAAACAACTATGCTGAACAAAAAGGGTTATCAAAATGTTCTTTGGATATGTTTGGGGGTATAATGGGCGTGAGGGTCTAGCTGCCCCCGAGTCACTTTCTTCAATCAAAAATGATACTAGCCCTTCGATTTCCAATAGAATGAGCCTGTTTTGAAGTTTCTACGACAACGCCTTCTATAAAAACCTTATATGCCCCCAGGCCATAACTTAAAACCCTTGCCAGGGGATTGTGGGGGAGTGTCCTCCTCCAAAACATATTTTCTATCTAGAAATCAACTACGCTGAACAAAATGGCTATCTCAAAATTTTGATTGGATGTATTTGGGGGAATGATGGGCGTGGGGGGGCTAGTTACGCTCCAATCACTTTCGACTATTAAATAGGGTACTAGCCCTTTGAATTTCCAATCGAATCAGCCTGTTTTGAAGTTCTACGACAACGCATTCTATAAAACCTTATATGCCCCCAGGGCATAACTTAAAACCCTTGCCCCGAGGGTTGTAGGGGAGTGTCCTCCACAAAAACATATTTTATATTTGGAAATCAACTACGCTGAATAAAATGGCTATCTCAAAATTTTGATTGGATGTGTTTGGGGGACGGACAGGCGGGGGGGGGGGCAGTTGCCCTCTAAAAACATTAGACTATTTAAAAGGGCACAAGCCACACCAAATTCAAATAGAATGAGCCTTTTTAGAAGTTTCTACGATAACACCTTCGATAAGAAGTGCCCGGGTGGAGAAAAGAACCAAAAACACATTGTGCCCACATCGTTCTTTACTCAGGCAGCGCTACGGCGCTGCCTATGATATAAGACTACTTGCTTATTTGTAATCTAATTTGTCCCTATTTCTCTATTATTTCTTCACTTTACTACCTATTTGTCTTGCCTCTTACTAGACGTTCCATAGCTTTCCACTTTTATAATTCCTCACATACATAATTTTTTTCTCCTAGTACATTTTATCTACCTTTTTCCTAAAAACTTATATTTTCACTCATACGATTCTCCATCCATCCCTTCCTCCTCTTTTAAACGTGAATGGAGAAATTTCAATGTTTATTCTACTGTTTATCATATAGTAAGAACAATAATAAAAATAATAATAATCCTTTAATTACCCACCGTATACCAAAGGATTATAATGGAGCACCGCAAAAAGAAAAAAGAAAACAGCTTCTACATTAGCTTTCACAAAAATAATGGGACGACGCTCGAATGAATGGAGGTGAAAAATGGCTTCTTACTAGTCAAACTTGGAGCACTGAATGATCCCATGTGCTAGATCATTGCTTGAAATATTGCTTGCCCCAAGAAGGGGGCAAGCCTTCAAATAAGAGATAATTTCAAGCAATGATCTAGCACATGGGATCATTCAGTGCTCCAAGTTTGACTAGTAAGAAGCCATTTTTCACCTCCATTCATTCGAGCGTCGTCCCATTATTTTTGTGAAAGCTAATGTAGAAGCTGTTTTCTTTTTGCGGTGCTCCATTATAATCCTTTGGTATACGGTGGGTAATTAAAGGATTATTATTATTTTTATTATTGTTCTTACTATATGATAAACAGTAGAATAAACATTGAAATTTCTCCATTCACGTTTAAAAGAGGAGGAAGGGATGGATGGAGAATCGTATGAGTGAAAATATAAGTTTTTAGGAAAAAGGTAGATAAAATGTACTAGGAGAAAAAAAATTATGTATGTGAGGAATTATAAAAGTGGAAAGCTATGGAACGTCTAGTAAGAGGCAAGACAAATAGGTAGTAAAGTGAAGAAATAATAGAGAAATAGGGACAAATTAGATTACAAATAAGCAAGTAGTCTTATATCATAGGCAGCGCCGTAGCGCTGCCTGAGTAAAGAACGATGTGGGCACAATGTGTTTTTGGTTCTTTTCTCCACCCGGGCACTTCTTATCGAAGGAGTTATCGTATAAACTTCTAAAAGGGCTCATTCGATTTAAATTGGGTGTGGCTTGTGCCATTTTTAATATACTAAATTTTTTGTAGGGCCCGGGCCCCCCCCCCCCGCCTATCCGTCCCTCAAACACATCCAATCAAAATTTTAATAAAGCCATTTTATTCAGCGTAGTTGATTTCCAAATAGAAAATATGTTTTTGAGGAGGACACTCCCCCAAAACCTCAGGGCAAGGGTTTTAAGCAATGCCCTGGGGGCATATAAGGTTTTTATAGAAGGCGTTGTCGTAGAAACTTCAAAACAGGCTGATTCGATTGGAAATTCAAAGGGCTAGTACCCTATTTAATAGTCGAAAGTGATTGGAGCGTAACTAGCCCCCCCACGCCCATAATTCCCCCAAATACATCCAATCAAAAGTTTGAGATAGCGATTTTGTTCAGCGTAGTTGATTTCTAGATAGAAAATATGTTTTGGAGGAGGACACTCCCCCACAATCCCCTGGCAAGGGTTTTAAGTTATGCCCTGGGGGCAAATAAGGTTTCATAGAAGGTGTTGTCATAAAAACTTAAAAAAAGGCTGGTTCGATGCGAAAATCGAAGGTCTAGTACCCTTTTTAAGAGTCTTTATTGATTGTAGGTCAACTAGCCCCCCCACGCCCATCGGTTCTCAACACACATCGCATCAAAAGTTTGAGACAGCCCTTTTGTTCAGCGTAGTTGATTTTCAGAGACAAAATATGTTTTTGAGGAGGACACTCCCTCACAACCCTCAGGGCTAGGGTTTTAAGTTATGACCTGGGGGCATATAAGGTTTTTATAGAAGGCGTTGTCGTAGAAACTTCAAAACAGGCTCGTTCGATTGGAAATTCAAAGGGCTAGTGCCCTTTTTAATAGTCGAAAGTGAATGGAGGGCAACTTGCCCCCCCCCACGCCCATCGTCCCCCCAGACACATCCAATAATAATTTTGAGATACCCATTGTGTTCAGCGTAGTTGATTTCCAGATAGAAAATATGTTTTTGAGGAGGACACTGCCCCATAACTCTCTGGGCAAGGGTTTTAAGTTAAGCCCAACGGGGCATATAAGGTTTTTATAGAAGGTGTTGTTGTAGAAACTTCAAAACAGGCTCATTCGATTGGAAATTTCAAAGAGCTGCTGCCCTTTTTAATAGTCGACAGTGATTAGCTATATTTTTTGTTGTTGTTGTTGTTTAGACCAGGGCACTTCGTATCGAAGGAGTTGAGGGCTACTAGCCGCCCCCCCACGCCCCTCATTCCCCCAAACACATCCAATCAAACTTTTGAGATAGCCATTCTGTTCAGTGTAGGTTAGTTGATTTCCATATAGAAAATATGTTTTTAAGGAGGACACTCCCCCACAACCCTCAGGGTAAGGGTTTAAGTTATGCCCTGGGGGCATATAAGGTTTTATAGAAGACGTTGTCGTAGAAACTTCAAAAAAAGTTCATTCAATTGGAAATTCAAAGGGCTAGGGCCTTTTTAATAGTCGAAAGTGATTGGAGGGCAACTAGCCCCCCCCCCCTGCCCCGCATTCCCCCAAACACATCCAATAATAATTTGAGATAGCCATTTTGTTCAGCGTAGTTGATTTCTAGATAGAAAATATGTTTTTAAGGAGGATACTTCCCCAGAGCCTTCAGAGCAAGGTTTTGAAGTTATGCCCTGGGGGTATATAAGGTTTTTATAGAAGGTGTTGTCGTAGAAACTTCAAAAAAGGGCTCAATCGATTTGAAATTCAAAGGGCTAGTGCCCTTTTTAATAGTCGACAGTGATTAGCTATATTTTTTGTTGTTGTTATTGTTTAGACCAGGGCACTTCGTATCGAAGGAGTTGTCGTGGGAACTTCAAAAGAGGCTCATTTGATTGAAAATAGAAAGGGCTGATCCCCTTTTTAATAGTCGAAAGTGATTGGAGGGCAACTAATCCCCCTCTGACGCCAACCCTCACATTTGCTCATTATATTTAAAAACTAAATGATGCCTTAAGATTAAATCAAAATGCACTGTGTTAATGCTAATTCCCAATAAGGCATCTCAGCAGTATCCCTAGAACGACTGAGGGTATTATGTTCAAACTTCGGGCCCACTTATGCTCTTGAAATTTAACCAAATCAAAATAGCGTAAGATGTATCCAAGCTATCAAAGAAAGTAAACAAATTTTTTTTGCGAATGGTATCAAGTTTTCCATTTCAGGTCAACTAGAGGAGGTATGAAACTAAATTAAACATTACTATTTGTGTCCAGTAATTTAAAGGGCTGTATGTTGTTAAAAATTGCTGAGAATTTTTCTCCAGCATACAAATAGCAGGTCAAACAATAATTAAAAAAACTTTTTCCACAAAATAAGTTTTTCAAAGAAAAGTAAAGAACTCCATTAAACAAAAAATGAGCAAAATTAAAACCAAATAATCTGCCAAGCGTGAAACGACCACAAATCAGCATTGATAAATAAATGAAACCCAAAACGAACAGAAATTACAATAAATAACCGAGTCAAACTCAAAACGAGCAGAAAATAACATAAGTCGGGCGCAAAACCCCTGTGCCTTCCCAAGGCCAGAACAAAATTTGCACTTTACAGAAAAAATACAAATGAATGTGCATTGTCAGTTTAATATACATATAGTGATATTTAGTAAGCAAAATGTTAATATTGTTTGGTTTATTAAGGTTATAAAAGTAAAAACATTTATATTTTTTTCAGTAAAGTGCAAATTTTGTTCTGGCCTTGGGAAGGCATAATGGTTTTGCGCCCAAATTATGTTAGTTTCTGCTCGTTTTGAGTTTGACTCGGTTATTTATTGTAATTTCTGTTCGTTTTGGGTTTCATCTACTAATCGATGCTGATTTGTGGTAGTTTCACGCTTGGTAGATTATTTGATTTTATTTTTGCTTATTTCTTTGTTTAATGGAGTTCTTTACTTTTTTTTCGAAAAACTTATTTTGTGGAAAAGTTTTTTTAATTAATTCGTAGAAAACCAATTCTTTTGATGAATCAACTGTTAACAAAATTCCGTCTTTTAGAGTTTCAACAATTATTGGCCCGAGTCACCCCTTGGTTACAGTTTGTTATCCCGAAGTGTTGGACTTATTCAAGGCCAATAAACTGTGATGCAAAAAATCGCCACTCACTTAAAGATAAACCGCCAGTCCATTGCCATACAATGACTTAAAGTAAGCATTGTCGTCCAATGGGGATAGGGGGCATGCCTCCTCGATCCCCCGCATAGATCTTGAAAAATACCTATCGTTTTAAAATTATTAATATTCCCTGGTGATGACAAGTCTAATTCATAATTTGTAATTTATTTTCTCAAAGCAATTTAAGAGTGAATTCGCGTTAATGATTAACAGGTATCTTAATTTTACAGATTTTTCAGTACTTAAAGGGCATCTCTTGCTAAAGGTTTTGCTAATTTTCAAATACAATAGTTGAAATGAAACAGATAAAAATTGTTTCAAGCTTCTTTTTTCTTTAAATCGATGATGTCGGTGCTTGTTAATACAAACTTATTAATAATGAATCCCATTGTGTGATTTTCATCAAGATGGCTTGACCTTTTCTGAATGCTTTCCCTTTTTTTCGAAAATCAGGAATATTTTCTCAGGCTCGTAGCTTTTGATACGTAACATTAAACTTAAAGAATTTTATATATTTGGAATCAGCATAAAATTTAGTTCTTTTGGTATATTAATTATTATCAAAGCTACCTTTTTTTTTAGTTTTGGTTACTATTGGGCGAGTCTCTCCTTACTTACAGTGCGTTATATCCGAGGGGTTAACAACTGGGCATTTTGAGGGACACCTGGAGGCATGAGGCACGGAGGCACGCTGGAGGCATGCCTCTGGAGGCATGGCGGAGGCATTAAAAATGGACAGGGAAGGAAACTTACAACATATTCCAAAGGGCACAATATGTAAATATATACAGCTTGCCTGTTATTTGGTATCTGTCGAATATTTCATCACATTCAAAAGCGATATTTTAGAACTTGGAAAAAATCATTTACGGGTTTATTTGGCAAGGAAAAGAACCCCCAAGACTGAAAACAACCAATATGTACCTAAAGAAGAAGAACGGAGGACTGCAAGTTGTTGCTATCCATGAAAAAACTAGGTAACCCTACGATGGCACTGATGGTGTATCTTTTTTCTATTACACATGCAGAATTGCCACCAGCTCAAAAATAAAATTCCGATTTTTCTTTTAAAAAAAATCCCGAAATTTCAAAAAAAATCCCGGAACACAGTTTTTAAGTTATACAACATAGGGCTGCGCGGTGATGACGTAAAAAGCAAGGTGCAAAATTCAAGGTACCGTGAAACGTGGTTTGTAGTTGTAACTGACAACTGATTGTCAATATTCCTAGTATTATTTCGACGTGAAAACGTTCTGGTGGATTAGTAGGATATACGACAAATATTTTAGGCCAAAAGAATTCGCCAAAGTTCCGAAAAAACGTGTCTACGCATCCACGTTTCATCGTTATTTGAATTTCCCGCCCAAGAATTGACTTCACGCTTCGCAGCCCTATTCAATATGGCTTGGCCAGCGGTAAAAGTTGCCTTTTATCACGTCTTCACACATCCCTTTCCCTTTTATCATACCTGCTTTTCTGTTTAGTGGCTGTACCAAGATGCACCCTTGGATTTTGGATTCTTAATTGTACTTAAAAAAAAGGAATCTGCTGCTTTGACACGAAAGAATCCGGAAGAAACACAGATCCCTTTTTCCTGAATGTACTTAGAATCCAACTTTCTTGGTATTAAACCCAGGCCTTTGGGTATTTGAGGAGAAAACTGTAAAGCAACAGTCAGAAAAACTTTTACTACCGATTTATTAGTAAAAAGCGCTAAGTAAAGCAACCAACTAAAAAAAATAACTAGTTTCTCTGATATTTATTGGTACGTTTCAGTAGTCATCTCGATAATCACAGCTCAAATGACAACCCTAAGAAACTGGACAAATGAGCTTCAGTAAATCAAACTAAGCTCGGTTAGCACAAGTATAAACGCTAAGTCTTCTACTACTAAGTCTTCTACTGAGCATAACAAGATTTCCGATGGTATTCATCGCTTTCGCTGCCCTAGATCTCGGAATGCATTCGAGACTCATAAAATTATATCAAGAACTCAAGCAAATGGGGGACGAGGGGCACACGCACTTGAACTGGAAGAACCAGCCCCGCCGTGGGTGGCCTCCTCGTCCGTAGGAGACATGGTTCAAGATTCTGTTCAGTTCTGTGCCCTCATGCACGTCGGTATTAAGGTTATTTTTGGTTTTTTGTTTATGGGTTGGTTGTATTTTTTTTTTTTTTTTTGTTGATTAAGGTTGATCGTAAAAAGGGCTGAAAAAAAGAAACAAAGAAGGAAAAAAGTGCCACCGCAAGAATGTGTTTCTTGTGGACGGAGGACGCCCAGTCTACGGGAGAGCAAATAGTTTTTTTGTGTTAAAAAATTTTAAAGTTGTAAGAGTAAGCCTTTTGGAAGACCAACTTTAAAATTCGAATTCGTATTAGTGAAAATTGAAGGATATGAATTTTAAGAAATTGAAGTAAAAATGCCACTGGAAAAGCGTCTCCTAGAGGGGGAAGGGCACCCTGGAACGGGGGGAAACGATAGATATTTGGCAAGAAAAAAGTTAAATTGTAGTGTGCCTTCATGTCCACTAATACATTGACTAGTATATAATATTTTTTTTTTTAAGTTTAGGTGATAGGATAATGTATAAAGTTGTAAGATTTATATTTTTTTGTATTAAAATATCACCGAGTGGAGAGGAGGAGGGGAGGGAACAAAAACAACTACCTGTGAAAAATGTTAAACAAAATTCCTTCTGTTGACACACAGAACATGGCGATGGTGGTGGTTATGGTCTTGAGGTCAGTTTTGGGTTTAGGTGCCATTTTTAACATGATGATTGCGATGCTGACGAGACATAAAAAAAGTGGAACCCTTTCTTCTGGATAAATGAATTCAGCTTTGTAAAGACGTCTGAGTCAAAGCCAAAGACAATGTTGGTGCCGATTTCCATAGAAACGGGCTCTGCTAAATGCATGATATACAGGCTGGAGTCACAGTAACCCTGGTCTACCAATGTGGCAGTTAATGTGAGATCAGCATTCAGCCGGAACCACTGGCACAGAATTCCTATGTCGTCAGGGAAAGGCATCGCCATATTCTGCGTGTCAACAGAGTGGCATCTTCGCCCAGACAAGTAGCCAAACTGTATGACCCGCCCAACCAATACTCTCTGTCCCCTGTCAACCGGTCTGTAAACGCACCATTCACCGATACGCAATTCCGATTTCACACCGACCTCTGCATTGGTTTGTGGCGACTCACGTAGTCCTACTCGTCGGCCCTGGACCATCACCTGTTTTAATCGGTTATTACTCAGCTTCTCAGAGCTCTCCCTCAGAAGCCACAACAGCGTGGATTTTTTTATTGGTGTTATGGAGCCGTCAGAAGTTTTGACAAGACAAAACCCAGAATTCTTCATGTTCACCACAGGCTCACTAACCCAATTTTTCTCAACTTGGTGTTTCACACAGTGAGCAATCACTGGCAAATCTTCAAAGATACCGTCACTTTCCGAGCCCGATTCAGTGTCAGTTGCGGAAGCCTTTTCCTTCTTATCGAACAGAGTAATTTCCTCTTAGTCATCGTCTGAGTCACTGTCGTGAAGTACAGAAAGACGAACATTCGGTACTTGGTGACCGAAAGCAGAAAGTACGTCGTCGGATATCAAGGCTTTCATTATTCGCTGGCTTTCAATACGAGCTCACCCTAGCTCGAGCTTGATTTCATCGTCCCCGGGCAAAGAAAAATACTCGCTTGGCCTTGGGCAAGGACAACTGTTCATTAGAATATTGAGCTTCAAAATCCGTTATACTTTCATATCGACGAATTCGATGTAGAAGCTGGAGGAACGAAAAATTTATTACAGTACTGTAAGTGCTGGTTTGAGACCGCATCTTCCTAAAAAAAATCTTCACACGGTTGGCTATTCATGTCGGAGAGTTTGAAAAGACGTTCGAGCCCAATCCGTTTGAATCGACGAATAAGAAGCACTAAGGAATGCATATTTATCTCTAGGCAATGGTAAAGGTTTGTGGTAATAAAATTCTCGTTCAAAGCATAATGTCCACTTTTTAGGACCCAGGATCTCCAATGTCAAACGCAGTAAACAACACGACCAAGTAAAGATAACCTCTCAAGAGGAGAAAGTTTGCCGTCGTAAAAAACACGCCGTACGCTTTCCATAAGCCAAAGATAAAACTGTGTTCCTTCGCTTCCAGGAACACGCTGTTTCAGGTGTGCCGGAGGCACGGAAGCACGAAGGAAGGGACACCTGTGACGGTCAGTTATTAGCCCCTCGGTTATCCCGAAAATCTTGATATTTGCAAAAACAAAACATAAAAAGTAGTTTCAGATGTGCAAGTAAAACAGTAAAGTCCAAAGATTTTGCATTCTCATTTTAGTTATTGATTAAATGTCTGAATGGCTTGAATGCAGATTACATATCGTTTCTTTTGTGGTCTCTGCTTAATACTCTGTAGACATGAATTTGCACTCATGAAATGGTTCAAAAATTGTCCACTGTAAGAGTTAATTTAAACTAAAGGTTAATGGGTGATAAATATTAAAAGGAAAAAAATACCATGAAAGAGAGAATTCCTGCATGACACTGTCAATATCCCATTGCTACTTACTTCTGAGGAGTGTCACCGTTGTCATGTATCAAAAGAATTTATGAAATTAAGATATGATAAATGTCATTTAACGACTAAAATCGAAAAGTCATCTATCAAATGAAGGTTGTGGGGTGTTAAAATGAAATCCAAGCACTTATTAGATGTTAAAGAGAGCGTTTAATTTCATTGTAAAAAATGTATGGATCATTTCTTAATTGACATTTATTGTCCTTTATTAAACTTTGTAACCTGCTGAATGGCGGGGGGTGGGAGTTACGAGTAGGTAGATTAATTCCTCATAACAAAAAAAGAATAAATGTATATATCTTCACGCTGATGTAAAAAAGGGCACTTATTAAGAATCCAGAAAACACGCGAAGAACCGCATATAGAATCTAATGAAATCGTAATGAAAAACAAATTTCCGCTGCCTGGTGAGGCATTGCTTGCTCCGTTAAAAATGTTTAAACTTTAGTTTTTTGGAATTGAAGGGGAACAAAAAAGTACCTAGGTTAGGTTACGTATTTAATATATGCTATGCTTTACCCCGACCCCCCCCCCCTAATTTGCCAATATATAGCCTAATTTTGTTCATAGACTATTATATTTTCATCCTTTTTTGTATTATTTCTATAGCATTTACGAAACTTCACTTCTTGCGTGTTTTCTGGAATCTTAATAAGTACCAAAAAAAAAGGATTGATGTAATCTTTAAACTAACGTAAAAAAAAGTATATAAATATATATAATCTGATGTAAAAAATACATAGTGGTGCATCTTATTAGTCATCTCATCATAGCAAAAGCTTCAAGCCCTACTGACCATGGGCGCCCATATGGGGGGCAGGGGGCTCCGCCCCCCCCCCTGGCTGAATGATGCTACCTTATTTTTATATTTTTGTCCTGAGATTTCTATTATATAGCATTAAAAGTGCCAATTAAATGAAGTTTGCCCCCCCCTGGAATTCAGCTTATGGGCGCCCATGCTACTGACAGATCCTTCTACCTGGAAATCTTACTACTAGAAGAGATGTACCATCGTGGTGGCCCAAACCTACTACCTCCTGCATACTAAACAGAAAACTAACTCTACTTTAGAGCTACAGTGGCACGTCCTTTCAGGCATTTCATCATAGCCAAGGTCAAATTGCCACTGACAGACTTATCAAACAAAAATAATTTTAACATATCTTTGCCACTCATAATAATTCGAGGTAAATTTAATATGCGGTTTTTTTCAGCAATAAAGCACAAAACTAATCAGCACTACACGAAACACCCCCAAACAATCAAAAGATCCTAATTAAAATGACACCATAATATTGAGCATGCCCGAGAACCCTAGTGTAGAGGTTTCAAGGGCCTATGTGCAAAAATGTGGAATTTCGCCTTTTTTGCATGAAGAAAGATCACGGATGCCTGTTTATTTTATTTTATTTTTTAGGGGTGATCGTATCAAACCATTGATCGTAGAAGATTAAAAGAGGGCTCATTTGATCGGAAATCAAAAGTTCTAGTGCCCTTTTTCAGTGACCAAAAATATTGGAGGCAGCTCATGGGCGCTTATGTGGGGGGGGGGGGGTCAGAGGGCGGATGCAGCCCCCCCCCCTCCTGGCTGAATGATGCTGCCTTATATTTCATATTTTGTTTTGAGATTTCTATTATACAGCATTGAAACTGCCGATTAGACCAGGTAAGCTTCCCACCCTAAAATTCAGCTTATGGGCGCCCATGGAACAGCTAGCCCCCCTCCCATGCTCATTTTTCCCCACAGTCACCCGATCAAAATTTCGAGATAGCCATTTTTTCAGCATAGTCAAAAAATCTAATAACTAAGTCTTTGAGGATGACTTTACCCACAGTCCCCGGGGGAAGTACTGCAAGCTGTGAACTTTGCCCATTGTTTACATGTAGTTATTGGTTATTGGAAAGTATACAGATGTTTTTGAGGAGGGGTTTTTCTGGCCGAGTGGGGCTACGAAGGAAGATCTTTCCATGAAGGTTTTTTTCGTGGGGGAATTAGATTTTCCAGCATTATTTAAAATTTGACCAGAAAGTAAATAAAAAAAAACAAGTTTTTTCAACTGAAAGTAAGGAGCGATATTAAAACTTGAAACAGACATAAATTATTACACATATGAAGGGGGTCGCCCTCTCCTAACCACCTCACTCTTTACGCTTAAGTTTTTTTTTTAGAAATTTTAAAAGAGCTTATTATTCTAACTAAACGGCCTTGGTGATTCAGGAGTCATTCTTAAATAACTGGAACAAAAAAAACATCTTTAGCGTAAAGACCGGGGTATTGAGGAGAAGGAAACCCCCTCATATACGTAATAATTCCTGTTCAATTAAGTTTTAATGTTGCTCCTTACTTTGAGTTGAAAACTTACTTTTTTTTAATACAGTCAGGCATATGACCTTTCTAATGATAATGACAGTTTGACATAAGACCGGTGGCATCAATTGAGGAGCAGAGTGCCTGTGTTCCTTAGATTTGTTCCCTCCCCCCTTATATTTTGAATATCCACTTGCTAGAGAGGATACTACATCAATTTATCCTCGAATATACAGGCCCATCTCTTGCGACAAAGTTTTTATAAGTCCAACGATGGAGGCACTTAGGCAATGTTCTTAAAATGGATGACAACCAAGTATCAAATTTAGCACAGTGTTGCCTAGGGATTGCACAGCAAGAGGATTCTGTTATGGATATAGCCCCAGAGGTATCCTTAGTTTCACTTAACATAATGATCAGCAAAACCTTGTCAACCTTTTTCAACTTCAATGGGGTGACATTGTCTTAAAAGTAACTCATAAGGATGACTAAGGTCTCCTTCTTGATGTCTGGGGTACCTCCAATGACCTTAGCCAAACTAAGGTCTAATGTAAAGAAATGGGCTGGTGTAAGCATGAGGAAAGGTTTGAAACAGTATGGAAGCTAAACCATGCTGTAGAATAGTAACACAATCTAATTCTTGCAGTAACATACCATAGAAAATTCTTAGCTAGTTATTATTAGATACGTGAGTAGTATTTCCTTTTGGGGGTTCTCGTCTATGGGTGGGCAAGGGCGTAACTGCAGTATTTTTATTGGGGGGGGGGGGCAAAGGAGTGTTATTGAAGTAGGTGATATTCAAGCAGTAGTGAAGAAAAGTAACTATTTAACGAACATGCTACTTGGTAAATTTAAAAACATTACGCAATACATTATAAACAATTGAAAAGTCAATTGAAAAACACACATTTAAAAGTCATAAATATAAGTGTTGGTGATTGGCTTTAACTAAAATTGTCAGCCATAAACTGCTGCAGACGATAGTAGTATAGAGTAAAGAAGCTCTCGGTTGGGAGAAGGCAAATGTCGTATACACTCGGCTTTTTTTCAGCCAGATTCACGACTAATGCCGCAATACATATCCCCCCTCCACTTCCCCCAACCCCAACGCCCAGCACAGGATGCTCAGTCTGATAATTGAACCAAGATCTATTCTAATAGCCCCGGGTATTTCGCTATTCATTTGCTCGTAATTTTGAATGGATTTAAATCATTAGATTTAATGACTCAGTAAGATTTAATTTGTTGTACTAAACTTTTAATACGTGATTTACAGAAATATTATTTATGATTTTTTGATAAATTGATATTTTATGGGTTCGCCGATTTATAGGCAGCGCAATAGCGCTGCCTAAGTAAAGAGCGATGTGGGCACAATAATTTTTTATTTTTTTTAGACCAGGACACATTGTATCGAAGGAGTTGTCGCAGAAACTTCGAAAAGGGCTCATTCGATCGGAAATAGTCGACGGTGATTGGAGGGCAATAAACACCCCTTCCAGGACCACTATTTCTCCAAACACGTCCAATCAAAATTTTGAGATAGCCAGTTTGTTCAACGCAATTGAAAGGTCCAGAAATTATGTCTTTGAGAATTACACCCCCCCCCCAGCCCTCAGGGCAAGTGTTGTAATTTATGCTCTGGGGGTATATAAGGTTTATATAGAAAGTGTGATCGTATAAACTTCAGAGGGGGCTCATTGGATTGTCGATCAGAAGTTCCAGTGCCCTATTCAAGATTCAGAGCAATCGGAGGGTGGATATCCCCCTCCATACACCTCTTATTTCCCCAAAATTAAACTGATAGAAATTTTGAGATGGTCATTTGTTGTCTTAGAAACTTCAAAAAAGGAGCATTCGATTGGAAATTGAAGGAGCTAGCGCCACTTTAAATAGTCGAAAGTGATTGGAGAGCAATTAACCCCCCTCTCACGCCCACCATTTCCCCAAACACATCCAATGAAAATTTTGAGGTATTCATTTTGTTCAGCGTAGTTTAAAGGTCTGGAAATCATGTCTTTGAGACTGCCCCCCCCCCCCGCCGCCCGCGGGGCCCGAGTTGTAAGTTATGCCCTGGGGGCATATAAGGTTTTTATAGAAAGGGTGGTCGTATAAATCTCGGAGGGGGCTCACTGAATTGGTAATCAGAAGTTCTAGCACCCTTTTTAAGATTCAAAGTGATCAGAGGATGGATACCCTCCCCCGACATCTCGTATTTTCCCAAAATGTATCTAATAAAAATTTTGGGATGGTCATTTGTTGTCATAGAAACTTCACAAAAGGCCCATTTGATTTGAAATTGAAAAGGCCTTTTTACAGTCAAAAGGGATTGGAGAGCAACAAGCCCCCCCCCCCTCCGCCACGCCCATCAATTCCCAAGGGTATCTAACCAAAATTTTGAGATAACTGTCTTATTCAGTGTAGTTGAAAGGTCTGGAAATTATTTCTTTGAGGATGACACCCCCCCCCCCCCCCTCAGAGCCCTCAGCGCAAGTGATATAAGTTATGCCCCGAGGGAATATAAGGTTTCTGTAGAAAGGATGGTCATATAAATTTCGGTTAGAATTGGCCTCCCTCATTTGTTTGTGAGGTTGATAGTGAGTATGTATATTTGTGTGAGTGGAATCGTGTTAGTTGGTAACAGGTTTTCTAGGTTTTTTAATATTAAGCTGGGTGTAAAACAAGGCAGCACTCTTTCTCCTAAATTGTTTAACATTTTTATAAATGATATTGTTGATTATCTAGAGAATAGATGGGCTCCGAATGTTAGTCTAGGGACCCATAAACTATCACTACTATTATTTGCAGATGATATTGCCTTGGTGGCTAGCACACCGCAAGATCTGTAGACGCTTTTGAGTCTTATAGATGATTATTTGCAGATGAAAAAACTAAGGCTGAATGTTGAAAAGAGTGAAGTTGTTATTTTTAAAAAAAGGAAAACAAGTGGCGAAGATAATTATAAATTTAAATTTAATGAGGAACTTAAAGTAATTAAAAGAATAAAATATTTAGGATTTGTTTGATCGAAAAATGGAAGTTTAAAGAGTCATGTTGATGAATTAATTAGTAGAGGTAAAGTGGCCATGTCTGCAATTTTTAGAAATCCGACGATAATGGGAATTAAAAACCTAAAAATGCACAAAAGAATATTTAATAAAAAAATTTTACCAGTATTAGAGTATGGAGCGGAGATTTGGGGCGGAGAAGCGGCACAGAAGTTGGAGTCCCTCCAGCTCCAGTATTATAAAAGACTATTTGGATTACATCAGACAACTCATTCACAGGTTCTGAAAGATGATATGGGCCTGTTTTCGTTAAAACTACGTAGGTCTATTTTGATGCTTAGATTTTGGTTGAAGATCATTAGGTGCAATGAAGACAGACTAGTAAGTGCTGCTTATTATCAGATGTTGAGCTATGATTCGAAAAGGTCGTGGCCATCCCAAATTAGGTCATTACTAGAAAGTGTGGGAATGGCTTACTTATGGAATGACGGTCTTGGTTCCCCTGATCTACTGACAAATTTAGTAAGCCAGGTACGATTTATCTTAGAGGGTCAAGAAATTCAGTATTGGCAAGGGCTGGTTTTAAATTCTGCTACATTGAATCATTATAATCAGGTTAAACCTAGTTTTGGAGAGGAAATTTATTTTAAATTCAATTTACCGGCTACGATTTTATGTCGATGGATTCAGCTTAGTGCGAATCGTCTTCCAATCCAGAGTAGACAAATGGTGTTCGACAGAGGGATAGTACATCCTGATGGTCGGTATGTGTGTCCTCTTTGTAGGGATGAGGACGAAGATTTGGACCATTTTCTCAGAAAGTGCCCGGTGCTCTCTGATTTAAGGGAAAATTACTTACATGGGATTGTTTTGCTGCTTCCAAATATATTACAAAGTAGTAATCCAACCACAATATTTCGTATTGGTGCGTACATAGAGAAGGGATTAAAAAGAAGGAAATGTTTTTACAATTAATTATTATTAATTATATGAAATTAAAGTTATTTTTTTTGTATTTTACCAGAAGGTATTTTTCGCTATGTATTCATGTTAATGTGTGTTTGTAATTTGCTCTGTTGTAATTTTTCTATTTTCATATTTTTTTTGTGTATATGGCTCTTGGGCTTTTTGAAATACACGATCTATCTATCTATCTATCTATCTATAAATTTCGGAGAGGGCTCATTGGATTGGAAATCACATGTTCAAGTTCGCTTTTTAAGAGTAAAAGTGATCGGGGCAGCCATCCCCTTAATTTGTATTTTCTAAATATGCATTCGATAAAAAATTTTGAGACCATTTGTTCAAAAATAGTCCAAAGATCATATAATAAGGCCTTTGGGGTGGACAGAATCCCGCAGAGTCTGGGGGTAAGGAGTTACGCCCCAGGGTCATATAAGGTTTGTATGGAAGGGGCGGTCGTGTGAACTTTAGAAGAGGCTCATTTGATCTGGAATATATAGTTCTAGTTATCTTTTAAGAGTCAAACATGATGGAGAGCAACTAGCCCCCCTCCCTGACATCATCTTTTCCCAAAACGCATTTGATTGAAATTGTGAAATAGCTATTTTGTAGCCAACTGTCCAAAAATCATATAACAATATCTTTAGGGTGGATACAATCTCCCAGAGCCTATTGGAAAGGATTGTAAGTTATGCCCAGGAGCATACAAGGTTTTTATGGAACGGGTAGTTGTATAAACTTTGGATCAGACGGAGCTCATTTGATTGGAAATCGGAAGTTTTAGTACCCTTTTTAAGATTTAAAAGTGAATGGAGGGACGCCAGTCCCCGCCGCCCCCCCCCACCTATCTGTTCCCAAAACTTATCCGATCGAAATTTTCAGAGAGCTATTTTGTTCAGCATTTTTATTGGAGGGGCAAGAGGGGTCCGTATCTGGATAATCAAAGGGCATGGGATGTTTAATATTTTTTCTTAACATTATTGGGGGGCAACTGCCCCCCTTGCCACCCCCAAATGACACCCCTGAAAAGGGAGATGATCAAACAGGCAATATTTGCATGCTACCAATACCACGATAACTAACACCACTACTACTACCACAATACTCCATTTACAATATTAAGGGGAAATTTGAACTAAATCAAAAGACGCTATGTGCATGCACATTGTCAAAATATTGTATCTCAAGATTATATTTGGGTATTAAGTTGAAACTTTCAGAGAATACTTAAAGGGGAAGATCTTCTCACCAAAAGGCAATACGTGCACACTACTGCTAATACTACTGTTACTGCTACATTTACTACTACTACTACTTCTATTGCAGCTGCTTGTAAGGCTAATCGGATTGAGATGAAAATTTTAAGAAGCATATGAACATACAGGTTATCAAAAGGACATAAGAGGAATGTTATAGCAATGGCAAATTGTATTAATTTGAAACTTCCAGGACTGGATTAGAGGAATGTTCCACTGACCAAAAGGCAATAGGTTAATTCTACTGCTGCTAGTAATACTACCGCTTTTCAATACCACTACTCAATACTACTACTGTGACTACTATTATAGCTATGCCTAAGGCCACGAAGGTGACATTTTCAAGAAATTTTGAGGGGGGCTGAATCAGAACACGCCGTCTATAAGTTGTCCAAAAGATGTAACAGTAATATGTTAGCAGTAGTTTGGTCTGTGAAGTTGAGAATAATATGGATTGACGTGAGGGATGTTGAACTAACCACCATACTATATTTGCAGGTTAATACTAGCGTTATTACTCATACTACTGCTACTATGACTGTTTGTTTTGCTTGTGTTGCTGATGTTGACACTAAAGCTTACGTTACTACAATTAATACTACAGCTTCTATTACTACTACTACTATTAAAACTAAAGACATTAAAGGAGAAAATTTTGGGATATAGAGAAACTGTATGGAACCAAATCGAAACAGACTATGCCCACACAGGTTGTCAAGCGGACGCAACAGAAACGTTTCAGGAATGGTTGATGGCATGTATTAAGCTGAAACTTTAAGCGTGTGTTGTAGTGAATGTTAAAAAAAACAAATATGCTATGCGCATACTGCAACTATTGCTGCTACAACTATTGCTACTGCGCAAGCCAAGGGTATTAAGGTGAGGCTTTTAAGGAATTAAATTATAAAAACAATTTTTTTTTAACTGAAATGACTGCTAAAAAAAAGGCCCTTTCAATTTCCAATCAAATGAGCCTTTTTTGAAGTTTCTACGACAACAAATGGCCATCCCAAAATTTCTATTAGATAGATTTTGGGAAAATATGAGGTGTGGAGGGAGGGTATCCACCCTCCGATCACTTTGAATGTTAAAAGGGTACTAGAACTTCTGATTACCAATCCAGAGTCCCCTCTGAAGTTTATACGACCACCCTTTCTATAAAAACCTTATATGCCCCCAGGGCATAACTTACAACCCTTGCCCCGAGGGCTGCAGGGGGGGGGGGTTCATTCTCAAAGACATGATTTCCAGACCTTTAAACTACGCTGAACAAAATGAATACCTCAAAAATTTCATTGGATGTGTTTGGGGAAATGGTGGGCGTGTGAGGGGGCTTAATTGCTCTCCAATCAATTTCGACTATCTAAAGTTGAAACCCCAAGAAAAAATCCCTCCTGAAAACTTCTGTATACTTCCCAATAACCAATACTATGCCCTATATGTAAACATTGGGCAAAACTCATAACTTGAAGCCCTTCCCCTAGGGACTATGGGGGATTGAGTCATCCTCAAAGACATAGCTATTATATTTTTTGGCCATGCTGAACAAAATGACTATCTCTATAATTTTGATCGGGTGACTTTGTGAAAAAATGAGCATGGGAAGGGGCCTAGTTGCCCTCCGTTTTCTTAAAAGGATACTTAAAAAGGACACTAGAACTTTGAGTTTCCGTTTGAATGAGCACTCCCGCGTTATTCTACGACCTCTGGGTCGACACGATCACCCCTGGGAAAAAAATACTCCTGATCTTTCTTCTGGCAAAAAAATACAAAATTTCTCATTTCTGCAGATAGGATCTTGAAACCTCTACAGTAGGGTTTTCTGATACACTGCATTTGATGGTGTAATTTTCATTAAGTGTCTATGACTTTTAGGGGTGTTTCCTCCTTTTTCAAAAATAAGGCAAACTTCCTCAGGCACGTTACTTTTGACGGGTAAGTAAGAGAATCAAAAGTGACGTAACTTTTAACTTGATGAAACTTATATATTTGAAATCAACATAAAAATCTGATTCTCTTGATGTATTTATTGGTATCAATATTCTGTTTTTTAGAGTTTCAGTTACTATGGAGCCGGGTTGCTCCTCACTTACAGTTTGTTACCACAAACTTTTTGATATGTAGGCGGATACTGAACTAAATCAAAACGAACTATGAGCATGTGGACTTTCAAAAAGGTAACAAAGTAATATCTGAAGAACAACTTATATTATTAATTTAGACCTTTAAGGGTAAGTTTTGGGGGACTTTGGACTGGCCTGAAGGCTGCTAGTAAGACAGCCCCTTTCATATAAGGAATAATTTCTGTTCGTTTTAAGTTTTAATGTCGCTCCTTACTTTCAGTTAAAAAAACTTGTTTTTTTAATTTAATTTTCATCCCGTAAAAATGGGTTTTTCAACGCGTCTCGAGTTTGAGATATAAAAAGAGTCCGGTTAATAGAAGAGTATCAAAAACTTTTTCCACAAAACAAGTTTTTCAAAGAAAAGTAGCGAGCTCCATTAAACCAAGAATGAGCAATAATAAAGTCAAATAATCTTCCAAGCGTAAAACAACCACAATTCACCATCAATTAATAAATGAAACTCAAAACGAACAGAAATTACAATAAATAGCCGAGTCAAACTTAAAAAAAGCAAAAATGAATAGGGCCATGCCTTCTCAAGGCCAGAACACAATTTACGCTTTACTGAAAACAAAATACGTTTGAAATGTTTTCACTTTTCTTACTTTCATAAATAAAAAATTACCAAAAATTTAAGGAATAAATATCAGTATATGTCAATTAAACTGACAATCCACGTTCAATTTGTTTTTTTTTTTTGTTTTGTTTTTTTCAGTGGAACAGATGTACCAAATTTCATGACCAAACTACAACCAAATTCACCTACTTAGTTATGGTAGGAATATCATTATAAAAAGCACTAATCTCATATTCTCTTTCAATTTTTTCTTTTTCATTCAGGAAATTATATTCACTGAATATCTACCTTCTTATTCTTCATTTGTTCCATTTCTGTCCTATTTGCAGAGTAGAAGATCTATTCATTTCCACTTTTGAAAATTTTAAAACAAGACAATCTAATCTTGAGCCTATATATTTTAGGGACTAAAAGTACCATAAATATCAGGGGAAAATATATGACCTGAGCAAATGTAGCGAAACAGGAAGCATTTTTTTTTATTTTGCAATTAACTAGGCTCATGTTTTTACTTGATGAATAGGTTTCAAAGGTAATATATTTCGAAAAATACTAATGTGGAACATATTATGAGGTGTAATGGACCCATATTTTCCTTGTTTTCCTTATGTTAAAATTGAGCATGAATTAATTAAAAAAAATATCTGCTCAAAGTAAAGAGCAAATTTGACACTTAAAACAAGTAGCAGTTTTAAAGCTACTTAATAAATTTAAGTTTTTCCCCAAATTATTGGGGGGGGGGGCAACTGATCCTCTCGTCCCCCCCCCCACAACGACGCCAATGTGGGGGGGGGGAGGTACAATTTTAAAAAAATGCTAAAAATATGGAAATAATGGAATAAATCATAGGAAAAACCTAATAATTTTGAGATTTTAATGTGAGGTCTCTTTTTCCTGGCTTATGAAACTTGTGAGAGCCTTTAGAAGACACATAGCTCTTTTCAATTAGAAATTATTTTTTGTATCTATTATTTGTTTTTGATCATGGACTCCTGTAGTTTCAAACTCTTGATTCTTTAATCTAAGATAAAAGATCTTTAACTAAAAATCTCTTCTTTAATTCCATTTTGTTTTTTTCTTTTCACGATTCGTCCTCCCAACACAAGAAATATGGCTGACAAGATTATTATAAACGGAGCAATATCTAATAGTAGCTTTTAGCAAATCATACTACCAAAAAGTAACCAGATCTTCTATTAATCTAATTTTTTTACTGAAACTCGTGTATTATCGTGGTTTTGACACCATAGAGAGACCGCTCTCTCTTCCAGGGCGGAGAAACTATTCAAAAGACAAAAAATATTTACAGAAAAATATGCTTAAACTAAGATGTCTAATTTGATTGAAAGTAAGTCTAGATAAGAACACTGTCTGTGATGGCAACATCGAAACGCATCACCAACACTAAAAAGCAAGAGAACAATCGTCTGTGTATATCGGTCTTAATTATAATCCATCACAGGTAAAAAATGGACATGGATGATTTGTAATTTATGTTTTTGCTATTAATTACATACTAAGCGAAGAAATTGACATGGCCATGACAAATCATGCATATGAGAGCATTAATATATGCCGGTGTATATACATGATCTTAGGTGCGGTCTCACGCGAAGATGAAGCAGCCGATGAAGCTAGCGCAACATTTTGTCTGATTGGATGTCAAATTTTCTATCGTCCAACAGCCAAATGAATTGTAGATAGGGAATTTACATAAAATCATATTTATTTGCTATGTTAATCTTTATCCCTTTGGCAACAGTATTTCAGTGTCAATATCTACTTTGATAATGACCTTCTTACTTTTTTCTCTTCTTCTTTTGATCAACACATGTAAAAGTAGCCCTGGAAAGACTGTTCAAACCTTACAGTAGGCAAACAACGTACAATACTTTGGGTGGTCTCAGCTATAATGTTGAGGGATGCATCAGAGAATTTTTTAAGGATGGTTACGCCAAAATTTACTCTTCGGGTTTGACGCCCTTTTCATATGCAGTGAAGGCTCCTTCGGATAAATCTGTTGGGGTAATTATACATTAAACCCTCCCTGTGTAGACTTGAAGTCCAAAGTTTATTTTGAGGAACATGTTTAGAATACGCGTGCAATATATGTTTTGAAATTTGACAGCCCTAAACTTTTTATGGTTGCGACAGTTTTTAAGACGATACGGCAACTTTAAGAAATCGAAGCACTATGTTAACAAAATTGGTGCTGTAGTTGAATGAGCAGATGTTAAGGGGGGCAGTCCTTCCCATATTCAGCAAATCTGTGAATGTGGAGTTAAGGGATGTTGACGCCTCTTTCAGTCCCTCACTCTTTACGCAAAAGTTTGACTTTTTTCATAAATTCTCTAATGTAAAAGCAATGTGAGAATTTTTAAAATTTTTAGCCAGAATACTATGAGAATGACAGGGCATGTTTAATCGGATTTGCTTTGCACGACAAATTAAGACGGTTCAAATGTTTTAGGAGGTACTCGGTACATAAATATTTGGAATTACCAACTGGGTACTGTTGCGCTTAATGATACACACGAAAGAAGTCAAGTTTGGTTAATGCTAATCAAAAAAATAAAATAGGATGAATATATAATAGTTTAGAAACAAATTTGGGCTATTTATTAACACATTACGGGAATGGGGGGTAAAGCATAGCATATATTAAATACGTAACCTAACCTAGGCACCTCCCCCCCCCCCCTAAACCCCCAAAGAGAACAGTTTAAATATTGTAAATTCAATGAGAAACCACGCTCTTCGTTCAACTTAGATAGCAAGTACCCGCTTTACAGGTCTCCATCACTGCATTCCTTCTACAGTCTATAGCGCTGTGTACCATTACGCGCAACTGTACCACCAACTGAAATACGTATATCCCTTGCACACTAAAATGCTTACAGAAAAGCAGTGGATAGAATTTAACGTAAAAGACGCGGGGTTTAGGAGGGTGTCAGTCTCCTTATGGAATCATGTCATTCATTTTAAGTTTCTATTCCTTATATTAAAATATTTGGTTGCAACAGAATATAATAAAAGCAAAGATTATAGGTAACAATATATCGAAATTGGTTATAAATTATTCTTTAGCTGTACCAATTCTTTTGAAATGAGGCACTTACAAGAGGTCCTTTTTTCCTTTTTTTTAACAGAAAAAAGTTTTTTTTTTAACTTTCCGTCCTTTTTTAGCTAGTTTTCGTGCCTTTAGCTACATTATGTCTTAAAAACAACATTGCAAATGAATAGAGGAGACAGAGTAGCATTTTAAGGTATCCAATAAACGCTATTCAACTTATCTCACGAACATAAAAATATAAGTAAATATGAAAATAGGAGAATATAGGCAGGCTGTTCCTGTAAATGTAATACCCAAAAAGCATGAATGGAGCCTGTAATCTGCGTAGTCGTATTCTTCCTTTATTTAGATCAAGGAAAAATAAGCAATTAGTCTTCTATAGGAAATAAATCAAAATAAGTGCAAGTTTTTTTACATTATTTTTATTTTACCACATTTTGTTTAACAAAACTTAATTGTTACATAAATAAAACTACACTGCCAAAATGATTTTGTTGACGACAGTTGGCCAAATTAGATGTTCAGCCCGTAGAGGGATATACGTTTTTCCTGTTTAAGACTTGAGAGATATTTGCCGGCAGACCAATAAGATTGTTTGAATTTTTACTCTTACTTTGAAATCATGTTCGCAAATATCCCTGTGGTAATACCCCTGTAAATACCCCTGTGGTCGCCTTTGTGATGATCATCTCTCAAAATCTATGCTTACATATAATTTTTTTTTATGATAATGAAAAAAGCTCGTTAAGATATTACATTAAGTGCCTGTTCATTGGTATTTTGAATGAACTGGGTTATTGACCAGAAAAATATAAAATTGAAGACAGGACAACTGGTCTAAACTGAATCGCTTTGACTGGTCGATCGAGAATTTTTTTCATCTCTACCTTATATATTAGGCATTCCTCAAGCCACAAGTTTAAAATTTAATAAAAATCAGTATATGCTAGTATATGCAATTCAAGTGTAGCAGTCAATGATTTATTCTTTTATATTGTATTTTTTATTATCATTGTTCGATTACTGTTTTTTTCAACGGATTGTACGGAATGTCCATCAGTTAGTTATAATATAAAGGCCAATAGAATGAATTGAGAAAAAGACATTGATACAAATATTCTGGTCAAAGTATTTTAGGTTTTCTCTCTATTAAAAAAAAAAAACAAAAAAAAGTAGCTTTTGAACATTAAAATGCAAGATTTGTTGATACACTTAAAAAAATAAAGGGGGTTACCCCCTCCTCAAAACTTCGCTTTTTTACGCTAAAGTTGGGATTTTGTCCCATTTTTTTTCAGAATGATTCCTGAAACACAAGGGCCGTTTAATTAGAACAATAAGACGCTTTTTTAAAAGTAATTAAAAACTTTAGCGTAAAGAGCGAGGTGTTGAGGAGGAGGAAACCCCCTCATATATGTAATAATTTCTGTTCGTTTTAAGTTTTAATGTTGCTCCTTTCTTTATGTTGAAAAAAACTTTTTTTTTTTATTTTTTTTAATATATAGAGTTGGTTAGATATTTAATATAATGCGTTCTGCACGGCCTGATTTCCATAATTCTCTTTTGTAGTTTCCATGATTTTTGTTACTAAATTATTTTATTTTCATCATATCTTGGTATATTTCATCAGGATTAACATAACTTCACTTCCTTGCTGTGGTCGCTATAATACGTAAGTACTCAATTATCATTTTTGAGTTTACTTAATAAGTTTTATTTTCAAAATTATTGGAGGCAACTGCCCCCCCCCCCAAAATGGCGTCTATGGATGGATGGAAATAACCTATTTCTTTCTTCTCTACGAACATTCTTTTCGTATCTTATCATGCTTAGCCAGTGTGGTTTCACAAATTATCTGTGTTATCATCTTTGCGCAGTTTTATTTTCAAATTTAAATTCTCACATAGTCTTATTTTTTCTGCTTTTATCGCAAACAATTGTAAATATTCATGAGAATTCTTATTTCTTTCAAAAACTTTCCAGATTGAATGCGAAAATTTTAGATTGAGATTCGCCACAAACCACAGGCAATTTTCCGCCATTGCAATTTTTTGGAATCTGAGGGGTGGTTGTGCAGGAAAACCAAGTTTTAAGCATTCATTCTCTTTTTTTCACCGTGGTTGTATTTTATTTATTGGTTTTCATAGATTCTGTAATTACTTCAATCTTAGGAAGTCATTCTCCCCCGTCATAAATGATTTACTTGATATTAAGATCATTAACATTTGTCAAATTCAGCAGAGCACTATGATCGCTTAAATATTCCTAACTATAACATATATCAAGATTTCTGCAGAAGTCTATTTTCTAATTAGCTATGATCTCGTATTAGCTTCTGGATAAACAATAGTATTTTTTGTTACGCCCCTCATTCTTTCCATGCACCTATAGCGAGATGGAAGCGTTCATTAAACCAGTAGCTACTTTTATCTAGTAATTTACCATGCTAGCTACCGTGTTACATCTGCTTAGGGTAAAGATGTTCCGCCTTCCTGCTTACTTATTATGGCTTGAATCTCATTTCTGTGGCTTTGAATTTACTAATTATGATTTTCCTAAATAATACACTGATAATTACTTGCAGCAAAAGGAATCTTGAAAATTCTGCAAAGGACATTCTTTTTAAACGTTTATAACCATGAATTATAGAATATTTTTATCACTTTGGGTTTTGCAGGTTTGTTGTCTTTACTATGATCCTAGCGTATATCCCCGTAGAGTAGCATTTTCTTTTGAGGGGAGGGGGATAGGGGTAAGATCAAATATATTTTTTGGGGTCCCAGCTCACAAAACCTTTATTTGTATCATACTTTCGAGAAATGTTCTTATTGGAAAATATTTTATGAATAATTAAACCACAGGGGATTCGGTAATCTTGGTGCATTTCTCTGTCAACAATTGAAAAAAAAGACAGGAAATAGCTTTTATATTTTAGGGCTATATCCAGGAATTAAGGGGCTGCGACTGGAACATAACTTCAAAAGTAGCAACTTCTTAATTTGCAAAGTGTGTCCAAAGAGGAATTGAATCAATCAATCAGTTTATTCAATCAATAGATTCGCAACAAAAACACTTCAACATAGTCTCCCCCGCAAGGTTCTTTCCAGGAAAAAAACATTTTCCAGGATTCCCAGCTTTAAGAGACTCAACACAAGCGAAGAAAAGAATATATATATATATATATATATATATATATATATATATATATATATATATATATATATATATATATATATATATATATATATATATATATATATATATATATATATATATATATATATATATATATATATATATATATACATATATATATATATATATATATATATATATATATATATATATATATATATATATATATATATATATATATATATATATATATATATATATATATATATATATATATATATATATATATATATATATATATATATATATATATATAATCATCCACCTCACAAACCACAAACTAGGCAGACGACTGCCAGATGAATCAAAATTATTTCGAATTGCATTCTTCTTTAGAGGAATAATATTCCTCTTTAGTTATTTTTGTAGCTAGTCTAGAATGGGAGTCTTACACCAATCTTACCATGGAGCCATTACCCACTGGCACTCGCTGAGTTGAAGTCAGGGTTTCTTTATTGGAAATACGACTTGTTTTGAGTGCATAATATTTAAAGCTTCTGATTCTTAAATGTTACATTATATAACAGAAAAAAGAGAACCGTTTCGGCAAAATACAATTTTACCTCATGGAGGTAAAATTGAAGTAAAGAACGCTCCATGGAGGTATAAAACGCTCCATGACCGTTTACCTCATGGAGGAGGAGGGGTGTACTTTGGTCTGTCTATTATAACAATTCCTCCTTTACTAGGTTGTGGCGGATGCCGCAACCACGATCAATGCTGAATTCTGACAGACTTGTAAGAGTTTGAGGGAAAGCTTTGAAGAATAGGGGAAGCTTCTAAAGGTAATTCCTTAGAGAAGGCATACTCTATAAACAAATTATGGCTTAAAATGCCATTTGGTGCGATCACAGTACTTGCAAGTTGGTATAAATACTTCGTTCTAGCAAGGGAAATGGTTCGAACCCAATATACAACTATATCGTTAAGAAATTACTTAGGTGGATCGTACATGTACTTAGGATAGACAAAACAGGTTTTTCTATTAGTTTTACTAAGTGACCCTAAAAGTGAAGAGAAAAAACATGAACACCCTTAAATAAATCGAACAAATGCTCTAGAAGAAAATGTCAACAACACTTGGAATTTTGTGGGAGATAGCCAAAGCAGAAACAGAGCTTTTACTTTCAAGAGGTATTATTCCTGGACATGCATAAATGATTAATGAGGTCGCGGTTCTGTACAACTCAAAAGAAGTTAAAAAATTATCCATAGCATTTAGTTGGTAGTTTCGTTTCCCAGTAGTGACTGATTAGGCGGAATCTCGCCAGATCAGGCTGAACCGATTGGGGAAAGATCATTTCGACTAGTCAAAGCTAAAAATGTCTAAACATCCAGGCCACCCCACCTTTCGACACAGTTTGGCTTGTTGTCGGAAATTTAATTAAATCAACGTATTGAAAATTCTTTCGACTCACGTTATCCCCCGGTTAATTCATCTACCAAACTGCACTCATGTCCTAAAGAGCTAAGAACATATGCAAGACATAAAGAGAATTGGGATTTCTAGAATTCCACACATAGAGAAACATGAGAGGCACTCTTGATGGGATCAGTCAAAGGAAAATTAAGGGATGTTGGTAAACATATCACGAGATAAATCTCCTTCAAGGACTAGCCTACACCAAAGTGGCACTCTTCAGAAAAATAAGGGTATATTTTGCCTAAACTACGCATTTTTACGGTTTCAACCTCGAAAAGAATCATTACTAAACATATGCGTATTCTGGAATTCCAAGAATCAATCTAGGGTAAACAAACAGAAAACAGAAACACAAAAAAAGCTATGGTAAATGCTAGTTCAGGAACGGGAAACGTACCACAGCCATTCTTAACACAAAAGCGGAATGCCATTCTATTACCTGTATAAAATAAAAATACATTTTTTCCCAATAAATATAAAGAACAGAATTGAGACTTGAAACGAACAGAAATTACCACTTATATAAGGAGAGTTACCCCGCCCCTCCTCAACCCCGATCTTTACGCTACAACTTTACTAGTGCTTTACTAAAAGTATTTTTAGTGCAATAAATATAGCCAATTGATATCTGAAAAAAAATTGTTAGAAAGAAAAATTAAGTAGATAATTTCGGAGATTACACTGTCTTTTCATGGAGATAAATAACATTTCAAATAGGGATAAAATCCTTTTAATAGACAGTGTTTCACAAACAGTGATAGAAACTCACAAAAAATACCAGATATTTCGGTCAACACTGTCTATTAAAAGGATTTTATCCCTATTTGAACTTTTATTTATCGTAAAAAGAATTAAGGTTGCCAACATTTACTTTTCAAAATTTTATTGTTCAAAACAAATGTGCATTGATAAGCCTTTCCAATCTTGAGGCATTGTGGAATACACTTTTTATCCTGTTCAAACGCCCTTGCATTAGAGCATTCGTTCTGGAAGTATGGAGAAAAAAGGTCAAATTTTGACGTAAACAGCAGGTGTGCTTGGTGGGGGAGAGCAGCCAAGCTCATATTCAGAATAGCTTATGTTCATTTTAAATTCTAATGCCACTTTTAACTTTCAATTGAAAAACTTCCTTTAACATTTGTTTATTTTTATTTAAATTCGGTTTGTTTTGATTGCTGGTTACTTATCACCTTATCCAGGGTTATCCTGAATGAGGGGGGAGGCTACAGCCTCTTCAAACTCCACCCTATGCATAACAATAGTATTAGAGAATAAGGCATATTTAGTGGCTTCGTTTTTCAAAATAAAACGATATTCCATTAATAAACATAGTTTCTATAATAAGAGTTTCCATAATAACTCAAAAGTTTAACCAATTTAGTTTAACCCATCAAAAGTTACGAGCCTGAAAAAATTGCCTTACTTTCGAAAAAAAAGGGGAAACACCCCCAAACGGTTATAGAATCTCAATGAAAATCAAACCATCAGATTCAGCTTAAAAAAACCAACTGTAGATGTTTCAAGCTCCTATCTGCAAAAATGTGGAGTTTGTATTTTTTGCCAGAAGAAAGATCACGGTTGCGTGTTTTATTTGTTTGTTTTTTCCCCAGGGGTCATCGTATCGATCCAGTAGTCCTAGAATATCGTGACAGGGCTCATTCGAAAGGAAATTAAAAATTCGAGTGCCCCTTCTAAATGACAAAAAAAGTTGGAGGGCAACTTGGCCCCCTCCCACGCTCGTATTTTTCTCAAAGTCACCCAATCAAAATTTCAAGTTAGCCATTTTGTTCATCATAATCGAAAATCTAATTAATATGTCTTTGAGGATGACTTAATCCCCCACTGTTCCCGGTGGAAGGGCTGCAAGTTATAAGCTTTGCCCACTGTTTACATATAGTATTGGTTATTGGAAAGTATATAGGTGTTTTCAGGAGGGATTTTTTTCTAGTGGGGGGTCGGCGTCAGAGTAGGGGTTACGGGGGGGATGATATTTCCATGGAGGAAATTTCCTTGGGGGAAGGGACATTTCTAAGGGGGCGCCAGATTTCCCAAGCATTATTTAAAAAAAACGATCAGAAATTAAATAAAAAACAAATTTTTTTCAACTGAAAGTAAGAAGCAACATTAAAACTTAAAACGAACAGAAATTATTACGTATATGAGGGGGGTCACCCCCTAGTCAATACCTCGCTCTTTACACTAAAGTTTTTTAAGTACTTTCAAAAGAGCTATCTATTCTAATTAACCGGCCTTTGTGATTCAGGGGTTTGTGATTCGAACAAAATTCGAACTTAAGCATAAAGAGCGAGGTATTGACAAGGGAGCAAACTCTCTAATATACGTAATAAAAACATCCGAATATACAAATTTGTTCCGTAAATTAATTCGTAAGTTACGTCAGAACAAAATTTCGAGAAAGCCAATTAGCCAAAAAAGGAAAATTAATATGCGAATTTCTTCTTAATTATTCATGTACGGTGAGCCAAAATCAAAGCTGCATTAATTCAAAAACGTTCAAAAATTAACTTAAAAAAACAAGTTTTTTTAACTGAAAGTAAGGAGCGACATTAAAACTTAAAACGAACTTAAATTATTCCGTATATGAAAGGGGCTGTCCCCTCCTCAACGCCTCACTCTTTACGCTAAAGTTTGACTCTGTCTCACGAGTAGGAATGGGTAATTACATACGAGGCCAACATAATTTATGCATGTTTTTTTGTCTGTTTGTCGATGTTTTTTTCATGGTTTTGTTCTGTTTGATGGTTATTTGATGTTTTTTCATGGTTATATTGTTGTTTGATGGTTATTTGATGATGTTTCTGTTCTGTTTGTTGATGGTTATATGGTTATTTCATGGCTTCTGTTCTGTTTGTTGATGGTTGTTTGATGATTATGAGTGTTTGTCAATTTATTTGTTGTTTTCTTGGATGTAGACATAAGTCCAACAACAATTGATGGATGTAGACATAAGTCCAACAACAATTGCTGGATGTAGACATAAGTTCAACAACATTTCTTGGATGTTTCTTGGATGTAGACATAAGTCCAACAACAATGGCTGGGTGTAGACAAAAGTCCAACAACAATTGCTGGATGTTTCTTGGATGTAGACATAAGTCCAACAACAATTCATCAATGTTTCTTGGATGTAGACATAAGTCCAACAACAATTGCTGGATGTTTCTTAGATGTAGACATAAGTTCAACAACAATTGCTGGATGTTTCTTGGATGTAAACATAAGTTCAACAACAATTGCTGGACGTTTCTTGGATGTAGACATAAGTCCAACAACAATTGCTGGATGTTTCTTGGATGAAGACATAAATCCAACAACAATTTCTGGATGTTTCTTGTATGTAGACATAAGTCCAGCAACAATTGCTGGATGTTTCTTGGATGTACAGATAAGTTCAACAACAATTGCTGGATAATCGATTCAAACGGGACAAAATCACGTGTCTTTTTCAAGGTCAATCAGGGGATGTTGCTAAGTGTATTGATCCACTAATGGGACAGGATTTCTGGGAAATTGATTTGCATAATCGACGGAGAATTCTAACATGAGGGGAATTAGAAACAATATGGCTTCTCTACTTTAGTGTCAGAGATAAATTAATATTCTATTTTTAAATGTGGCTTATCTGGTCCTTAGTGTCAGAGATTAATTAATATTCTTTCGTAACCTTAATAGTGTAACTAGGAACACCTTAGATTTTTTCAGAAATTCAAACGAGATCAAAACAGATTGAATATATTTAACGCGGGAAATGGTTTCTTGGGAACTTTAAATATGACATCGCAAAAGGATGCCGAAACAAAAGAAACATTCTGAAATTACTTTTAGGGGATTATTCGGGTGAAAACATATTAATCAACATTTTAGGGATTTTTTGGATGAAACAGTTTGAGACATTTCAGAGGATAATTTGGGGTGAAACTCTGTGGTCTTTATAATACAGAAGTTCCATTTGAACAGTGTTGTAAGGTCCCCTACCCCAACCCCCAAGGCCCCCCCCCCCAATTTTTTTTACTTTTTTACGAGCTTGAGATACAGAAAGGCCCCCCCCTCACGCCGGGCTCCCAAAGCCCCTCCCCATCTTTTTGGCCCCCCTTTTTTTAATACTTTTTTTTGCGTGCTTGAGACACAGGAGGACCCCCTTCCCTTCAAATTTATGGTCTACCCCCCCCCCAGCTTTTTTTTTAACTTTTTTTTATTCATTTTTAACATGGCATTTTTTCAACTTTTTTTTATTATTATTTTATTAACATGATATATTTCTCAACTTTTTTCTACATGTATTCGAATGACAAGAAACATACTTAAAACATACGTAATTCACATTTAATATTTGCACAATTTGTTAGAAGTAACAGTTTTTTCTTAGCAGTAACAAATTTCTTCTAATACCACCAAGTTTTCCATCAAAGATAACAAATTTTTTCATTATGATAACAAGTTTTCTGTCAGAAGTAGCAAGATGTCCTTAGTAGCATTTTCCCTTAATACTAAAAACTTTTACTGAACACACTCAAATGTCTCTTCGATGTATCAACATTTCCCCTTAATACTAACGAACTTCTACTTAAAACTATCAAATTTTTCTTAGAAGTATAGTTTTTTCCGTTTATGATAACAAGTTTTCTGTAAAAAGTAGCACGTTTTTCTTAACCCTAACACATTTTTTCCTAGAAGTAGCAATTTTTCCTCAAAACTAAAAAAACTTTTACTTAATATTATCAAATTACTCTTAGAAGTAACAATTTTATGGTAAGTGATAACAAGTTTTCAGTTAGAACTAACAAGTTTTCTGCCAAAGATATCAGATTTTTCGTAGAAGTAACAATTTTTTCGTCTATGATAACAAATTTTTTGTCCGAAGTAGAAATTTTTCCTTAACACTAAAAAATTTTCTCCTCGAAGTACCAACTTTTTCCTTAATACTAACAAAATTGTACTTAACACTATCAAATTCTCTTAGAAGTAACAATTTTTTCGTCAGTGATAACAAGTTTTCAGTAAGAAGTAGCAAGTTCCATGTCAAGGATACCAAATTTTTCTTAGAAATAACAATTTCTGCGTTTCTGATCACAAGTTTTCTGTTAGAAGTAGCTATTTTTCCTTAACACTAAAAAAAATTCTCCTCGAAGTAGCAACTTTTACCTTAATACTAACAAACTTTTACTTAACTCTATCAAATTTCTCTTAGAAGTATCAATTTTCGTCAGTAATAACGAGTTATCTGTAAGAAGTAGTAAGTTTTCTGCCAAAGATACCAGATTTTTCTTAGAGGTAGCAATTTTTTCGTTTATGATAACAAGTTTTCTGTCAGAAGTAGCAAGTTTTCCTTAACACTTACAAATTTTCTCTTCGAAGTAACAACTTTTTCCTCGATACTAACAAACTTCTACTTAAAACTATCAAATTTTTCGTAGAATTATAATTTTTTTCCGTTAATGATAAAAAAATTTTTGTCAAAATTAGCAAGTTTTCCTTAACACTAACAAATTTTCTCATCAAAGTAATAATTTTTCCCTTAACACTAACAGAGTTTTAGTTACAACTATCAAATTTCTCTTAGAAGTAACAATTTTTGTCAGTGATTGCAAAATTTCTGTTAGAACTAACAAGTTTTCTGTCAAAGATACCAAATTTTTCTTAGAATTAACAACTTTTTCGTCTATGATAGCAAGTTTTCTGTCAGAAGTACCAAGTTTTCCTTTCACACTAACAAATTTTCTCATCAAAGTAAGAATTTTTTCCCTAACACTAACAGGGATTTAGTTACAACTATCGAATTTCTCTTAGAAGTAACAATTTTCGTCAGTGATAACAAGTTTTCTGTAACACTAACAAGTTTTATGTCAAATAAACCAAATTTTTCTTAGAAGTAAGAATTTTTTCGTTTATGATAGCAAGTTTTCTGTCAGAAGTAGCAATTTTTCCTTTCACACTGACAAATTTTCTCTTCGAAGTAACAACTTTTTCCTCAATACTAACAAACTTTTATTTAATACTATCAAATATCTCTTAGAAGTAACAATTTTTTCGTCAGTGATAACAAGTTTTGTGTAATAAGTAACAAGTTTTCTATTAAAGAGACCAAATATCATAAAGCTTCGTTTATGATAACAAGTTTTCTGTTAGAAGTAGCAATTTTTCCTTAACACTAACAAATTTTCTCCTCGAATTAACAACTTTTACCTTAATACTAACAAACTTTACTTAACACTATCAAATTTATCTTAGAAGTAACAATTTTTCGTCACTGATAAGAAGTTTTCTGTCAGAAGTAGCAAGTTTTCTGCCAAAGATATCAGATTTTTATTAGAAGTAACTTTTGTTTCGTTTATGATAACAAGTTTTCTGTCAGAAGTAGTAAGTTTTTCTTAACCCTAACAAATTGTCTCTTCGAAGTAACAACTTTTTCCTCAATACTAACAAACTTCTACTTAAGACTATCAAATTTTTCGTAGAAGTATAATTTTTTCCGTTCATGATAAAAAGTTTTCTGTCAAAAGTAGCAAATTTTCCTTAACACTAACAAAGTTTCTCATCAAAGTAACAGTTTTTTCATTAACACTAACAGAAATTAAGTTAGAACTATCAAATTTCTCTTAGAAGTAACAATTTTTAGTCAGTGATAAAAAATGTTCTGTTAGAACTAACAAGTTTTCTGTCAAAGATGCCAAATTTTTCTTAGTTTTAGTTACAACTAACAAATTTCTCTTAGAAGTAACCATTTTTTGTCAGTGATAACAAGTTTTCTGTAAGAAGTGGCAAGTTTTCTGTCGAAGAGACAAAATTTTTCTTAGAAATAACAATATCTTCGTTTATGATAACAAGTTTTCTGTTAGAAGTAGCAATTTTTCCTTAACACTAAAAAATTTTCTCCTTGAAGTAACAACTTTTACCTTAATACTAACAAACTTTTACTTAACACTATCAAATTTATCTTAGAAATAACAATTCTTCGTCAGTAATAAGAAGTTTTCTGTAAGAAGTAGCAAGTTTTCTGCCAAAGATATCGAATTTTTCTTTTTAGAAGTAACAATTTTTTCGTTTATGTTAACAAGTTTTCTGCCAGAAGTAGCAAGTTATTCCTAACGCTTAAAAAATTTTCTCATCGAAGTAATAACTTTTTCCTTAATCCTAACAAACTTCTACTTAAAACTATAAAATTTTTCGTAGAAGTATAATTTTTTCCGTTCACGATAAAAAGTTTTCTGTCTAAAGTAGAAAGTTTTCCCTAACACTAACAAATTTTCATATCAAAGTAACAATTTTTTCATTAACACTAACAGAGTTTTAGTTACAACTATCAAATTTCTCTTAGAATGAACAATTTTTTGTCAGTGAAAAAAAAATTTCTGTAAGAACTAACAAGTTTTCTGTCAAAGATGCAAAATTTTTCTTAGAAGTAACAATTTTTTCGTTTATGATAGCAAGTTTTCTGTCAGAAGTAGCAAGTTTTCCTTTCAAACCAACAAATTTTCTCTTCGAAGTAACAACTTTTTCCTCAATACTAACAAAACTTTACTTACAACTATCAAATTCCTCTTAGAAGTAAAAATTTTTCGTCAGTGATAACACGTTTTCTGTCAAAGATACCAAATTTTTCTTAGAAGTAACAATTTTTTTCGTTTACGATAACAAGTTTTCTGTCAGAAGTAGCAAGTTAGCCTTCACACTAACAAATTTTCTCTTCGAAGTAACCACTTTTTCATTAATACTAATAGGCTTTTACTTAATACTATCAGATTTCTCTTAGAAGTAATAGGTTTTTCTTAAGTGTAACAAATTTTTTCTAATACCCCCAAGTTTTACCTGAAAGATAATAAATTTCTCTTAGAAGTAACAATTTTTTGGTCAGTGATAACACATTTTCTGTTAGAAGTAGCAAGTTCTCTTTTAAAGATACCATATTTTTCTTAGAAGTAACAACTTTTTCGTCTATGATAACAAGTTTTCTGTTAGAAGTAGCAAGTTTTCTGTCAAAGAGAAAAAATTTTTCTTAGAAATAACAATATCTTCGTTTATGATAACAAGTTTTCTGTTAGAAGTAGCCATTTTTCCTTTCACAATAACAAATTTTCTCTTCGAAGTAACAACTTTTTCCTTAATACTAATAAACGTTTACTTAATACTATGAAATATCTCTTAGAATTAACAATTTTTCGTCAGTGATAACAAGTCTTCTGTAAGAAGTAGAATGTTTTCTGTCAAAGATACCAAATTTTTCATAGAAATAACAGTTTGATTTCATAGAAATAACAATATGATAACAAGTTTTCTGTCAGAAGTAGCAATTTTTCCTCAACACTAAAAAATTTCCTCATCGGAGTAACAAATGTTTCCTTAATACTAACAAACTTTTACTTAACACACTCAAATTTCTCTTAGAAGTAATAGAAATTGTCTTAACAGTAAAAAAAATTTTCGAATAACACCTACCTTTCCGCAATGATAATAAATTTCACTTAAAAGTTACAATTTTTTTGCCAATAATAGCAAGTTATCTATTAGAACTAACAAGTTTTCTGTCAATGATACCAATTTTTCTTAGAAGTAGCAATTTTTCGTTATGATAACAAGTTTTCTGACACAAATAGCAAGATTTCCTTAACGCTAACAAATTTTCCTTTAGAAGTATCAACATTTTCCCTTTAATACTAACAAACCTTAACTTAACACACTCAAATCCTCACACAAACAGTCATAGTCAGAGAGATATGCAAAAATATAAGATTAATTTAGGTTCACTTAGAGTGGCACTAAGTGAACCTAAATTAACCCAACTTTTTGCATATCTCTCTCACTATGACTGTGTGTGTAAGAAGGTGTCAAGTAAAAGTGTGTTAGCTCTAAGGTAAAATGTTGTTACTTCGATGAGAAAATTTGTTAGTGTTAAGGAAAACTTGCTTCTTCTGCCAGAAAACTTGTTATCACAACGAAGAAATTGTTACTTCTAAGAAAAGAATTTTGGTATCTTTGAAAGAAAACTTGCTACTTCAAGCAGAAAACATGTTATCACTGACGAAAAGTGTTATTTCTAATAGAAATTTGAGTGTGTTAAGTAAAAGTATGCTAGTATTAAGGAAAAAAGTTGATGCATCGAAGAGAAAATCTGTCAGTGTTAAGTAAAAGTTTGGTAGTAGTAATGAAAATTATTGATGTTTCGAAAAGAAATTTTGTTAGTGTTAAGGAAATATAAGCTACTTCTGTCAGAACACGTGTTCTCATAACGAAAAAATTGTTACTTCTAAGAAGAATTTGTTATATTTGCCAGAGAACTTCTTACTGCTAAGTGATAACTAGTTATCAATGATTAAAAAATTATGTCTTTTAAGAGAAATTTATTATCATTGATGGAAAGGTTGGTGCTTTTAGAAAAATATGTGACTGTTAAGAAAATACCTATTACTTCTAAGCGAAATT
The DNA here is from genome assembly GCF_049724085.1 of Artemia sp. Qi Xiang Cuo. Taxonomy (NCBI): domain Eukaryota; kingdom Metazoa; phylum Arthropoda; class Branchiopoda; order Anostraca; family Artemiidae; genus Artemia; species Artemia sp. Qi Xiang Cuo. Next base: position 29,425,857 of record NC_142798.1, read on the forward strand.
TGAGTAAGATAAATAATAGTTTGTTAGTATTAAAGGTAAAATGTCATTACTTCGAAAGGAAAATTTGTTAGTGTTAAGGAAATCTTGCTACTTCTGTCAGAAAACTTGTTATCATAACGAAAATCCCGTATAACGTATCATTGACAGAAAACTTGTTAGTTCTAATAGATAACTTGCTATTATTGGTGAAGAATTATAACTTTTAAGTGAAATATATTATCATTGACGGAAAGGTTGGTGCTATTAGAAAAAATTTGTTACTTTCAAGAAAATATGTATTACTTCTAAGAGAAATTTGGGTATGTTAAGTAAAAGTTTGTTAGTATTAAGGAAAAAGTTGTTACTCCGATGAGGAAATTTTTTAGTGTTGAGGAAAAATTGCTACTTCTGACAGAAAACTAGTTATCATGAACGAAGAAATTGTTATGTCTATGAAAATTTTGGTATCTTTGACAGAAAACATTCTATTTCTTACAGAAAACTTGTTATCACTGACGAAAAACTATTACTTCTAATAGATATTTGATAGTATTAAGTAAGGTTTGTTAGTATTAAGGAAAAAGTTGTTACTTCGAAGAGAAAATTTGTTAGTGTGAAAGGAAAAATACCTAATTCTAACAAAAAACTTGTTATCATAAACGAAGATATTGTTATTTCTAAGAAAAAATTTGTCTCTCTGACAGAAAACTTGCTACTTCTAACAGAAGACTTGTTATAACAGACGAAAAATTGTTACTTCAATGAGAAACTTTGTTAGTGTTGAGGAAAACTTGCTACTTGCGACAGAAAACTTGTTATCATATACGAAAAAGTTGTTACTTCTAAGAAAAATATGGTATCTTTGAAAGAAAACTTGCTACTTCTAACAGAAAATTTGTTATCACTGACGAAAAATTGTTACTTCTAATAGATATTTGATAGTATTAAGTAAGGTTTGTTAGTATTAAGAAAAAAGTTGTTACTTAGAAGAGAAAATTTGTTAGTGTGAAAGGAAAAATACCTAATTCTAACAATAAACTTGTTATCATAACCGAAGATATTGTTATTCCTAAGAAAAAATTTGTCTCTTTGACAGAAAACTTGCTAGTTCTAACAGAAAACTTGTTATAACCGACGAAAAATTGTTACTTCTATGTGAAACTTTGTTAATGCTGAGGAGAGGTTGTAACTTCCGACAGAAAACTTGTTATCATAGAGGTAAAAGTTGTTACTTCTAAGGAAAATATGGTATCTTTGAAAGAATACTTGCTACTTCTAACAGAAAATTTGTTATCACTAAAGAAAAAATTGTTACTTCTAAGAATTTTTTTTTTCTTTGACGTAAAACTTGGGGGCATCAGAAAAATTTGTTACAGTTAAGAAAAAACTATTACTTCTAAGAGAAATTTGATAGTGTTAAGTAAAAGCCTATTAGTATTAATGAAAAAGTGGTTACTTCGGAGAAAAAATTTGTTAGTGTGAAGGTGAACTTGCTACTTCTGATTGAAAACATGTTATCATAAACGAAACAAATTGTTACTTCGAAGAAAAATTTGGTATTTTTACAGAAAACTTGTTATCACTGACGAAAAAATTCTTACTTCTAAGAGAAATTAGATAGTGCTAAGTAAAAGTTTGTTAGTATTGAGGAAAAAGTTGTTACTTCGAAGATAAAATTTGTTAGTGTGAAAGGAAAACTTGCTACTTCTGACAGAAAACTTGCCATCATAAACGAAAAAATTGTTACTTCTAAGAAAAATTTGGTATCTTTGACAGAAAACTTGTTAGTTCTCACAGACAATTTGTTATCACTGACGAAAAATTGTTACTTCTAAGAGAAATTTGATAGTTCTACGTAAAAGCTTGTTAGTGTTGAGGAAAAAGTGGTTACTTCGAAGAGAAAATTTTTTAGTGTGAAAAGAAAACTTACTACTTCTGACATAAAACTTGCTCTCATAAACGAAAAAATTGTTACTTCTAAGGAAAATTTAGTATCTTTGACAGAAAACTTGCTATTTCTTACAAAAACCTTGTTATCACTGACGAAAAATTGCTACTTTTAAGAAAAATTTGATAGTTGTAAGTAAAAGTTTGTTAGTATTGAGGAAAAAGTTGTTACTTCGAAGAGAAAATTTGTAAATGTGAAAGGAAAACTTGCTACTTCTGACAGAAAACTTGTTATCATAAACGAAATAATTGTTACTTCTAAGAAAAATTTGGTATCTTTGACAGAAAACTTGTTATTTCTAACAGAAAATTTGTTACCACTGACGAAAGATTTTTACTTCTAATAGAAATGTGATAGTTGTAACTAAAACTCTGTTAGTGTTAATGAAAAAATTGTTACTTTGATGAGAAAATTTGTTAGTGTTAAGGAAAACTTGCTACTTTTTACAGAAAACTTTTTATCATGAACGGAAAAAATTATACTTCTACTAAAAATTTGATTGTTTTAAGTAGAAGTTTTTTAGTATTTAGGAAAAAGTTGTTACTTCGAAGAGAAAATTTGTTAGTGTTAAGAAAAGCTTGCTACTTCTGCCAGAAAACTTGTTATCAAAACGAAAAAATTTTTACTTCTAAGAAAAATTTGGTAGCTTTGACAGAAAACTTGTTACTTCTAACAGAAATTTTTTTATCACTGACGAAAAATTGTTACTTCTAAGAGAAATTTGATAGTTGTACGTGAAAGTTTGTTAGTATTGAGGAAAAAGTTGTTACTTCGAAGAGACAATTTGTAAGTGTGAAAGGAAAACTTGCTACTTCTGACAAGAAACTTGCTATCATAAACGAAAAAATTGTTACTTCAAAGAAAAATCTGGTATCTTTGACAGAAAACTTGTTATTTCTAACAGAAAATTTGTTATCACTTACGAAAAATTGTTACTTCTAAGAGAAATTTGATAGTTGTAAGTAAATGTTTGTTAGTATTGAGGAAAAAGTTGTTACTTCGAAGAGAAAATTTGTAAGTGTGAAAGGAAAACTTGCTACTTCTGAGATAAAACTTGCTATCATAAACGAAACAATTGTTACTTCTAAGAAAAATTTGGTATCTCTGATAGAAAACTTGTTACTTCTTACAAATACCCTGTTATCACTGACGAAAAATTGTTACTTGTAAGAAGAATTTGATAGTGTTAAGTAAAACTTTGTTAGTATTAAGGTCAAAGTTGGTAATTCAAGGAGAAAATTTGTTAGTGTTAAGGAAAAATTGCTACTTCTAACTGAAAACTTGTTATCATAAACGAAGATATTGTTATTTCTGAGAAAAATTTGGTCACTTTGACAGATAACTTGCTACTTCTTACAGAAAACTCATTATCACTGACGACGAAATGGTTACTTCTAAGAGAAATTTGATATTATTAATTAAAAGTTTGTTAGTGTGGAGGAAAAATTTATTACTTCGAACAGAAAATTTGTTAGTGTGAAAGGGAAAATTGCTACTTCTGACAGAAAACTATCATAAACGAAAAAATTATTACTTCTAAGAAAATTTGGTATCTTTGAGATAAAACTTGTTAGTTCTTACAGAAAACTTGTTATCACTGACGAAAAATTGTTACTTCTAAGAAAAATTCGATAGTTGTAACTAAATTTCTGTTAGTGTTAAGGAAAAAATTATTACTTTGATGACAAAATTTGTTAGTGTGAAATGAAAACTTGCTACTTCTGACAGAAAACTTGCTATCATAAACGAAAAAATTGTTACTTCTAAGAAAAATTTGGGATTTTTGAGTTCTAAAAGTTCTAAAACTTGTTAGTTCTAAAAGAAAATTTGTTACCACTGACGAAAAATTGTTACTTCTAACAGAAATTTGATAGTTGTACGTGAAAGTTTGTTAGTATTGAGGAAAAAGTTGTTACATCGAAGAGACAATTTGTAAGTGTGAAAGGAAATTTTGCTACTTCTGATAGAAAACTTTGTATCATAAACGAAAAAAAATTGTTACTTCTATGAAAAATTTGGTATGTTTGACAGAAAACTTGTTATTTCTAACAGAAAATTTGTTATCACTGATGAAAAATTGTTACTTCTAAGAGAAATTTGATAGTTGTACGTGAAAGTTTGTTAGTATTGAGGAAAAAGTTGTTACATCGAAGAGACAATTTGTAAGTGTGAAAGGAAAATTTTCTACTTTTGACAGAAAACTTGGTCTCCTAAACGAAAAAAATGTTACTTCTAAGAAAAATTTGGTATGTTTGACAGAATACTTGCTAGTTCTAACATATAACTTGTTATAACTGATAAAAAATTGTTACTTCTAAGAGAAATTTGATAGCTGTAAGTAAAAGTTTGTTAGTATTGAGGAAAAAGTTAATACTTCGAAGAGAAAATTTGTAAGTGTGAAAGGAAAACTTGCTACTTCTGACAGAAAACTTGCTATCATAAACAAAAAAATTGTTACTTCTAAGAAAAATTTGGTATCTTTAACAAAAAACTTGATATTTCTAACAGAAAATTTGTTATTACTGTCGGAAAATTGTTACTTCTAAGAAAAATTTGATAGTTGTAACTAAAACTCTGTTAGTGTCATTGGCAGAAAACTTGCTACTTCTTACAGAAAACTTGTTATAACTGACGAAAAATTGTTACTTCTAAGAGAAATTTGATAGTGTTAAGTAAAAGTTTGTTAGTATTATGGAAAAAGTTGTTACTTCCAAGAGAAAGTTTGTTAGTCTTATTAAAAATTGCTACTTCTAACTGAAAACTTGTTATCATAAACGAAAATATTGTTACTTCTAAGAAAAATATGGTATCTTTGACAGAAAACTTGTTAGTTCTAACAGAAATTTTTTTATCACTGACGAAAAATTGTTACTTCTAAGAGAAATTTGATAGTTGTACGTGAAAGTTTGTTAGTATTGAGGAAAAAGTTGTTACTTCGAAGAGACAATTTGTAAGTGTGAAAGGAAAACTTGCTACTTCTGACAGGAAACTTGCTATCATAAACGAAAAAATTGTTACTTCTAAGAAAAATTTGGTATCTTTGACAGAAAACTTGTTATTTCTAACAGAAAATATGTTATCACTTACGAAAAATTGTTACTTCTAAGAGAAATTTGATAGTTGTAAGTAAAAGTTTGTTAGTATTAAGGAAAAAGTTGTTACTTCGAAGAGAAAATTTGTAAGTGTTAAGGAAAACTTGCTAAATCTGACAAAAACGTGTTATCATAAACGAAAAAATTTTTACTTCTAAGAAAAATTTGGTATCTTTGACAGAAAACTTGCTTCTTCTTACAGAAAACTTGTTATCACTGACGAAAAATTGTTACTTCTAAGAGAAATTAGATAGTTGTAAGTAAATTTCTGTTAGTTTTAAGGAAAAAATTATTACTTTGATGACAAAATTTGTTAGTGCGAAATGAAAACTTGCTACTTCTGACAGAAAACTTGCTATCATAAACGAAAAAATTGTTACTTCTAAGAAAAATTTGGGATCTTTGACAGACAACTTGTTAGTTCTAAAAGAAAATTTGTTATCACTGACGAAAAATTGTTACTTCTAAGAGAAATTTGATAGTTGTACGTGAAAGTTTGTTAGTATTGAGGAAAAAGTTGTTACATCGAAGAGACAATTTGTAAGTGTGAAAGGAAAACTTGCTACTTCTGACAGAAAACTTGCTATCATAGACGAAAAAGTTGTTAATTCTAAGAAAAATTTGGTATGTTTGACAGAAAACTTGTTAGTTCTAACAGAAAATGTGTTATCACTGACGAAAAATTGTTACTTCTAAGAGAAATTTGATAGTTGTAACTAAAAGTTTGTTAGTATTGAGGAAAAAGTTAATACTTCGAAGAGAAAATTTGTAAGTGTGAAAGGAAAACTTGCTACTTCTGACAGAAAACTTGCTATCATAAACGAAAAAATTGTTACTTCTAAGAAAAATTGTGTATCTTAAAACAGAAAACTTGTTATTTCTCACAGAAAATTTGTTATTACTGTCGGAAAATTGTTACTTCTAAGAAAAATTTGATAGTTGTAACTAAAACTCTGTTAGTGTCATTGGCAGAAAACTTGCTACTTCTTACAGAAAACTTGTTATCACTGACGAAAAATTGTTACTTCTAAGAGAAATTTGATAGTGTTAAGTAAAAGTTTGTTAGTATTAAGGCAAAAGTTGTTACTTCGAGGAGAAAATTTGTTAGTGTTAATGAAAAATTGCTACTTCTAACTGAAAACTTGTTATCATAAACGAATATATTGTTATTTCTAAGAAAAATTTGGTCTCTTTGACAGAAAACTTGTTAGTTCTAACAGAAAATTTTTTATCACTGACGACAAAATGGTTACTTCTAAGAGAAATTTGATATTATTAAGTAAAAGTTTGTTAGTGTTGAGGAAAAAGTTATTACTACGAACAGAAAATTTGTTAGTGTGAAAGGAAAAATTGCTAATTCTGACAGAAAACTATCATAAACAAAAAATTGTTACTTCTAAGAAAAATTTGGTATCTTTGGGATAAAACTTGTTAGTTCTTACAGAAAACTTGTTATCACTGACGAAAAATTGTTACTTCTAAGAATAATTCGATAGTTGTAACTAAATTTCTGTTAGTGTTAATGAAAAAATTATTACTTTGATGACATCATTTGTTACTGTGAAAAGAAAACTTGCTTCTTCTGACAAAAAACTTGCTATCATAAACGAAAAAATTGTTACTTCTAAGAAAAATTTGGTATCTTTGACAGAAAACTTGTTAGTTCTAAAAGAAAATTTGTTATCACTGACGAAAAATTGTTACTTCTAAGAGATATGCAATAGTTGTAACTAAAACTCTGTTAATGTTAAATAAAAAAATTTTACTTTGATGAGTAAATTCGTTAGTGTAAAGGAAAACTTACTAATTTTGACAGAAAACTTGTTATCACTGACGAAAAAATGGTTACTTCTAAGAGAAATTTGATAGTATTAAGAAAAGGTTTGTTAGTGTTGAGGAAAAAGTTGTTACATCGAAGAGAAAATTTGTTAGTGTGAAAGGAAAAATTGCTACTTCTGACAGAAAACTCGCTATCATAAACGAAAAAATTGTTACTTCTACGAAAAATTTGGTATCTTTGACATAAAACTTGTTAGTTCTTACAGAAAACTTGTAATCACTGACGAAAAATTGTTACTTCTAAGAGAAATTTGATAGTTGTAACTAAAACTATGTTAGTATTAACGAAAAAATTATTACTTTGATGAGAAAATTTGTTAGTGTGAAAGGAAAACCTGCTACTTCTGACAGAAAACTTGCTATCATAAACGAAAAAATTGTTATTTCTAAGAAAAATTTGGCATCTTTGACAGAAAACTTGTTAGTTCTAAAAGAAAATTGTTATCACTGACGAAAAATTGTTACTTCTAAGAGAAATTTGATAGTTGTAACTAAATCTCTGTTAGTGTTAAGGAAAAATTATTACTTTGATGAAAAACTTTGTTAGTGTTAAGGAAAACTTTCGACTTTTGACAGAAAACTTTTTATCATGAACGGAAAAAAAATCAACTTCTACGAAAAATTTGATAGTTTTAAGTAGAGGTTTGTTAGTATTGAGGAAAAAGTTGTTACTTCGAAAAAAAAATTGTTAGTGTTAAGGAAAACATGCTACTTCTGACAAAAAACTTGCTATCATAAACGAAAAAATTGTTACTTCTGAGAAAAATCTTATATCTTTGGCAGAAAACTTGCTACTTCTTACAAAAAACTTGTTATCACTGACGAAATGTTGTTACTTCTAAGAGAAATTTGATAGTGTTAAATAAAAGTTTGTTAGTCTTAAGGTAAAAGTTGTTACTTCGAGGAGAAAATTTTTTAGTGTTAAGGAAAAATCGCTATTTCTAACAAAAAACCTGTTAAAATAAACGAAGAAATTGTTATTTCTAAGAAAAATTTGGTATCCTTGACATGAAACTTGCTACTTCTTACAGAAAATTTGTTATCACTGACGAAAAAATGGTTACTTCTAAGAGATATTTGACAGTTTTAACTAGAAGTTTGTTAGTTTTGAGAAAAAAGTTGTTACTTCGAAGAGAAAATTTGTTTTAATGAAGGACAACTTGATACTTCTGACAGAAAACTTGTTATCATGAACGTAAAAATTGTTACTTCTAAGAAAAATTTGGACTCTTTGACAGAAAACTTGCTACTTCTTACAGAAAAATTGTTATCAGTGACGAAAAACTGTTACTTCTAAGAGAAATTTGATAGATATAACTAAAACTCCGTTAGTGTTAAGGAAAAATTGTTAATGTGATGAGAAAATTTGTTAGTGTTAAGGGAAACTTGCTACTTTTGACAGAAAACTTTTTATCATGAATAAAAAAAATTATACTTCTAAGAAAAATTTGGTAGTTTTAAGTAGAACTTTGTTAGTATTGAGGAAAAAGTTGTTACTTCAAAGAAAAAATTTGTTACTGTTAAGGAAAACTTGTTACTTCTGACACAAAACTTGTTATCATAAACGAAAAAATTGTTACTTCAAAGAAAAATCTGGTATCTTTGGCAGAAAACTTACTACTTTTTACAGAAAACTTGTTATCACTGACAAAAATTGTTAATTCTAAGAGAAATTTGATAGTGTTTAGTAAAAGTTTGTTATTATTAAGGTAAAAGTTTCTACTTCGAGGAGAAAATTTTTTAGTGTTAAGGAAAAATTGCTACTTCTGACAGAAAACTTGTTATCATAAACGAAAAAATTGTTACTTCAAAGAAAAATATGGTATCTTTGGCAGAAAACTTACTACTTCTTATAGAAAACGTGTTATCACTGACTAAAATTTTTAATTCAAAGAGAAATTTAAAAGTGTTAAGTAAAAGTTTGTTATTATTAAGGTAAAAGTTGCTACTTCGAGGAGAAAATTTTTTACTGTTAAGGAAAAATTGCTACTTCTAACAGAAAACTTGTTATCATAAACGAAGAAATTGTTATTTCTAAGAAAAATTTGGTATCCCTGACATAGAACTTGCTACTTCTTACAGAAAACTTGTTATCTCTGACGAAAAAATTGTTACTTCTAAGAGAAATTTGATAGTGTTAAGTAAAATTTTGTTAGTATTAAGGAAAACGTTGTTACTTCGAGGAGAAAATTTTTTATTGTTAAGGAAACATTGCTACTTCTGACAGAAAACTTGTTATCATAAACGAAAAAATTGTTACTTCTAAGAAAAATCTGGTATCTTTGGCAGAAAACTTGTTATTTCTAACAGAAAATTTATTATCACTGACGAAAAATTGTTAATTCTAAGAGAAATTTGATAGTATAAAGTGAAAGTTTGTTAGTATTGAGGAAAAAGTTGTTACTTCGAAGAGAAAATTAGTTAGGGTTAAGGAAAACTTGCTACTTTTGACAGAAAACTTTTTATCATTCATGGAAAAAAATTATACCTCTAAGAAAAATTTGATAGTTTTAAGTGGAAGTTTGTTAGTATTAAGGGAAAATGTTGATACATCGAAGAGAAATTTGAGTGTGTTACGTACAAGTTTTTTAGTATTAAGGTAAAATGTTGATACTTCTAAGACCTAAATTTGTTAGTGTTAAGGAAATCTTGCTACTTCTGACAGAAAACTTGTTATCATAATGAAAAAATTTGTTATCTTTGATGGAAAACTTGGTGCTATTAGAAGAAATTTTTTACTGCTAAGAAAAAACTAGTTACTTCTATCAAATTGTGCAAATATTAATTGTGAATTACTTATGTTTTAAGTATGTTTCATGTCATTCGAAGACATGTAGAAAAAAAGTTGAGAAATATATCATGTTAAAAAAATAATAATAAAAAAAAGTTGGAAAAATACCATGTTAAAAATGAATAAAAAAAAGTTAAAAAAAAGTTGGGGGGGCATAAAGTTGAAGGGAGGGGGGTCCTCCTGTGTCTCAAGCACACAAAAAAAGTATTTATGGGGGACCAAAAAGATTGGGGCCTTTGCGGGCCTGGGGGGAGGTGGGCCCTTCTGTATCTCAAGCTCGCAAAAAAAAGTAAAAAAAGGGAGGGGGGCAAAAAGTTGTGTTGAGGGGGCGGGGCCTTGGGGTTTGGTGTAGGGGACCTTACAACACTGTTCAAATGGAACTTATGTATTATAACGACCACAGAGTTTTACCCTAAATCATCCTCTAAAATGTCTCAAACTGTTTCACCCAAAAAAATCCCTAAAATGTTGATTAATTTGTTTTCGCCCAAATAATCTCCTAAAATTAATTTCAGAATGTTCCTTTTGTTTCGGCATCCTTTTGCGATGTCACATTTAAAATTCCCAAGAAACCATTTCCCGCAATATATATATTCAATCTATCTTGATCTCGTTTTAATTTCTGAAAAAATCTAAGGTGTTCCTAGTTACACTATTAAGGTTTCTAAAGAATATTAATTTATCTCTGACACTAAAGACCAGAGAAGCCATATTTAAAAATGGAATATTAATTTATCTCTGACACTAAAGTAAAGAAGTCATATTGTTTCTAATTCCCCTCATGTTAGAATTCCTCGTCGATTATGCAAATCAATTTACCAGAAATCCTGTCCCCTTAGTGGATCAATACACTTAGAAACATCCCCTTGACTGACCTTGAAAAAGACGCGTGATCTTGTCCCGTTAGAATCGATTATCCAGCAATTGTTGTTGAACTTATGTCTGCATCCAAGAAACATCCAGCAATTGTTGTTGAACTTATGTCTACATCCAAGAAACATCCAGCAATTGTTGTTGGACTTATGTCAACATCCAAGTAACATCCAGCAATTGTTTTTGGACTTCTGTCTATATCCAAGAAACATCCAGCAATTGTTGTTGGACTTATGTCTACATCCAAGAAACATCCAGCAATTGTTGTTGAACTTATGTCTACATCCAAGAAACATCCAGGAAGTGTTTTTGGACTAATGTCTACATCCAAAAAACATCCAGCAATTGTTGTTGGACTTAAGTCGACATCCAAGAAACATTCAGGAATTGTTGTTGGACTTATGTCTACATCGAAGAAACATCCAGCAATTCTTTTTGGATATATATCTACATCCAGCAATTGATGTTGGACTTATGTCTACATCCAAGAAACATCCAAGAAATGTTGTTGAACTTATGTCTACATCCAGCAATTGTTGTTGGACTTATGTCTACATCCAGCAATTGTTGTTGGACTTATGTCTACATCCAAGAAAACAACAAATAAATTGACTAACACTCATAATCATCAAACAACCATCAACAAACAGAACAGTAAAAACATCAAATAACCATCAAACAACAATATAACCATGAAAAAAACATCAAATAACCATCAAACAGAAAAAACATAAAAAACATCGACAAACAGACCAAAAAACATGCATAAATTAAGTTAGCCTCGTATGTAATTACCCATTCCTACTCTCACGACTTTATTTTTTTAAAACAATAAAAACTATAGCGGAAAGAGCGAGGGGTTGAGGAGGGGACAGCTCCTTTCATATACGGAATAATTTCTGTTCGTTATAAGTTTTAATGTCACTCCTTACTTTCAGTTAAAAAAAGTTTTTTTTTTTTAGTTAATAGTGTAAAGAGCGAGGTATTGACTAGGTTCTGTCCGTTTTAAGTTTTGCTCGTTTTAAGTCCGTTTTAAGTTTTAATGTTGCTCCTTACTTTCTGTTAAAAAAATTTGTTTTTTTATTTAACTAAGAGTCAAAAGTGATTGGAGGGCAACCAGCCAACCCCCATACCCATCATTTCTCAAAACACATCCAACGTAAATTTTGAGGCACCCGTTTTGTTCAGCCTTGTTGAAAAGTCTAGTAATTATGTCTATTGGGATGTCAACCTCCCCGCAGCCCTCAAGGCAATGGCTGTAAGTTCGGCAATCCTTCGATTGTTTATGGAAGGCATCAGGACATCGACACGTCAGGATCATTATTGTCAGGACATCGACAAATTCCGTCATAACACCGACAAAAAATCTGTCAGAATATCGACATGTCAGAACATCGACAGTCATAACAACGACGCGTCAGGAGATCGACAGTCAAAATCGCTACCTGTCAGAACATCGACAGTCATAACATCGACACGTCATTTCATCGACAGTCACAATCGCTACCCGTCAGAACGTCGACACTTCATAACATCAAAAAAATTTTTCATAACGAAAATCCGTCACAACCACTAACCGTCAGAACGTCGACAGTCATAACATCGACACGTCATAACATCTAAAATTTTAAAACTTTAGTTTTTTAGGGTTTAGGGGGAAAGGTACCTAGGTTAGGTTAGTTTACGTATTTAATATATGCTATGCTTTACCACCACCCCCCTGATGTGCAAATATATAACCGAAATTTGTTTCTAAACTATTATATACTTATTACTATTATATAAACTTTTTACATGTAAATTTTTTACATGACAAAAATCCGTTAGAACCACTAACCGTCAGAACGTCGACAGTCATAACATCAACACGTCATAACATCTAAAAAAATTAGATGTTATGACGTGTCGATTTACATGACGTTCATGACGACATGAGTTACATGAGTTACATGACGTTTTACATGATGATTTACATGAGATGTTATGACGTTTTGACGGGTAGCGATTGTGACTGTTGATGAACCGACGTGTCGATGTTATAACTGTCAACGTTCTTACGGGTACCGATTGTGACTGTTAGTGAACTGACGTGTCGATATTATGACTGTCGACGTTCTGACGGGTAGCGATTGTGACTGTCGATGTCCTGACGTGTCGATGTTTGACTGTCGATGTCCGGACGTGTTGATGTTCTGACGGATTTCCCTTGTCGACTAAATGACGTTTAGTGCCTATGACGGTTAGATGAAATGGTAGCACCCCGATTGTTTGTACATAGCATATGTTATTGAAAAAGGTCGGCATGTTTGACCTGTACTTTCAAAAAGACGAAGGGCATTCAGGTGAACTTTTCAGAGAATTTTGAGGGGAGTGTTGAGCTAAATCAAAACACGAACATCTAAGGAAACATTGAGGGAAAAGTAGCAAAAAAAATCAAAACATACTATGTGCATACAGATTGCTGATACATATGTATCAGCAATATTTTCGGAGCGGCTACGCATTTGAAGATGAAACTTCTGGGGCATCACGAGGGGGGTGTTTAACTGACCAAAAGAAAACGTGTACCTGCTACAACTGTTACAACTGCTACAAGCACAACGTTTTTCTGCTACTACTGCTCCTACTACTACCCCTACTACTGTGATGCCAGTACTAATAAGGCTGTGCTTATGAAGTTGAAAATTTGACAGAATATTGAGAGGTAATTTGAACTAAATCAATTAATAAATGTGAAAAATATTTATTTAAACAGCTAAATAAATATATATGCAGACTGTCAAAAAGGCGTATCTCAAGAATGGATATGGGTGTTAAGTTGAAACTTTCAGAAAACGCTTAAAGGGGGAGATCAATTGACCAAAAGGTAATACGTGTACACTACTACTAACACTACTACCATTGCTACTTTTACTGCTGCTACTACTACTACTTCTGCTAAACTATTCCAACTACTAATTCAATTACAACTACTTTTAAGACTAAGGGTATTAAGATAAAAAGGGCATCAAAAGGGGGGTCAAAAGGGCACATCAGCAATATTTTTGGAACGATTTACCATATCAAGGTGGAACTCCCAGGGTATCATGAGGGCGATGTTCACCTGACCAATAGGCAAGATGTACATGCTAGTACTGATATTGATACTGCTGCTGCCGCTGTTACTGCTACTACTACTAATGAGCAGCGCAATAACACTGCCTAAGTAAAGAACGATGTTGGCACAATGTATTATTTTTTTGCCTTTAGACCAGGGCACTTCGTATCGAAGGAGTTGTTGCAGAAACTTCGAAAAGGGCTCATTCGATTGAAAATTAGAATGGTTAGTGCCCTTTTTAATAGCTTAAAGTGATTGGAAGGCAACTTACACTCCTTCCACGCCCACCTTTTCCCCAAACACACCCAACCAAAATTTTGAGATAGCTATTTTGTTCAACGCAGTTGAAAGTTCTGGAAATTATGTCTTTGAGGAGAACAAACCCCGGAAACCCCTCAGGGCAAGGGTTGTAAGTTATGCCCTGGGGGTATGTAAGGTTTATATAGAAAGCGTTGTCGTAAAAACTTCAGAAAGATTGTTCAACACTGTTGAAAGTTCTAGAAATTATGTCTTTGAGCAGGACACTCCCCCCACAGTCTTCAGGGCAAGGGTTATAAGTCATGCCCTGGGGGTCATATAAGGTTTTTATTGAAATCTTTTTCGTAGAAACTTGAAAAAGGTCTCATTCAATTGGAAATTCAAAGGGCTAGTGCCCTTTTTAATTGTTGAAAATGATTGGAGGGCAATTACCCCCTCTCACGCTCACGATTTCCCCAAACACATATAATCAAAATTTTGAGATTGCCATTTTTTTCAACGTAGTTGAAAGTTCTGGGAATTATGTCTTTGAGGATGACAACCCCCCACAGCCCTCAGGGTAAGGGTTGTAAATCATGCCTTGGGGACATGTAAAGTTTTTATTGAAAGTGATGTTGTAGAAACTTCAAAAAGGGCTCATTCGATTGGAAATTGAAAGAGCTAGTGCCCGTTTTAACAGTCGAAAGTGATTGAAGGGCACCTATCCCCCCTCTCATGCCCACCATTTTCCCAAACACATCCTCCGTGCCCATCATTTCCCCAAACATTTTCGATCAACATTTTGATATGGCCATTTTGTTCAACGTAGTTGAAAGGTCTGGAAATTTTGACTTTGAGGATGGCAATCCTCCCCCCGAAGCCCTCAGGATAAGGTTCGTAAGTTATGCCCTTGGTGCATATAAGGTTTTTATAGAAAGCGTTGTAGCTTTCTATAAAAAGCGACAACGGTTTTTTTTATTATAAGGTTTTTTTATTATAAGGTTAGAAAGTGATCAAAGGGCAAATGGCCCCCCACGCCCATAATTTTCCAAAACACTTCCAATCAAAATTTTGACATAGCCACTTTATTCAGCGTATCAGAATGGTCCAGAAATTATATCTTTGAGGATAGCAAAACCCCTAGCCCTCAGGGTAAGAGTTGTAATTTATGCCCTGGGGACGTATAAGGTTTTTATAGAAAGCATGGTCATATAAACTTCAGAGGTGGCTCATTTGATTGGTAATCACAGGCTCTAGTTGTATTTTTAAGAGTCAAAGGGATCGGATGGCAGCTACCCCCCTCCCCACACACACACACACGCCGTATTGTCCCGAAATGCATCTAATGAAAGATCTTAAGCTGAACTGGCCAGTCATGACAAAAAACCAACAGAGGGAAAAATCTCAATGAAAAAAAAAAGAGACTGCGGCCAGTGGAAAGAAAAGACGAAAAATGTAAAACAACGCGGATATTTCGCCTGTATCAAAACAAGGCGTCTCCAGTACAAGAGAAACACAAGAAGACCAAGATAAAAAAAAAAGAATGAGCATCGAAATTCAATAGAAAAAACCCTAAAATTAACCAAGCCTCCGAAAACCTTTGTTTCAGCCTTAGCAGAGCATATTTGGTTTCAACCTGATCATTTTGTAAAATTTGATGAGGCCTTCACTATTTCAAATGATAGCGGTTATACTCAATGGAGAGAGAGGCCATAGAAATTGAAAAACATATGTTTGCTAACCTTTCAATAAATAGGGACACAGGAAGTTCAAATATTTGACTCAATTTATGATAATCTTTTGAAAAGTGAATCAACAGTCAATAAGGGAATTAAGATCTTAAATAATATCCAGTGACCAAAGTCCACTTTTCTTTCCACTGACCAAAGTCTCGTTGTTTTTTTGTTTTTTTTGTTGTTGTTTTTTTTTTATTGAGATTTTTCTCTCTGTTAGTTTTTTAATGCATCTAATAGACATTTTGAGATAGCTATTCGATTCAAAATGGTCTAAATATCATATAACAAGACCTTTGGGGTTGAAACAATCGCCAGAGATTAGGGGCAAAGGTTTTAAGCTATGTCCAGGGGGTATTTAAGGCTCTCATTGAAGAGATGGCTGTTTAACTTTAGAAGAGGCTCAGTCTTTCTCCCTGAAAAACACTATCATAGGCAGCGCAATAGTGCTGCCTAAGTAAAGAACGATGTTGGCGATGGTTTTTTTTTTTTGGTTTTAATCCAGGGCACTTCATATCGAAGGAGCTGCCGTAGAAACTTCGCAAAAGGCTCATTCGATTGAAAATTAGAGTGGCTTGTAGCCTTTTTAATGGTCGAAAGTGATTGGAAAGCAACTAACACCCCTTCCACGCCCAACATTTCCCCAAACAAGTCCAATCAAAATTTTAAGATAGCCATTTTGTTCAGTGTAGTTAATTACAGATAGAAATTACGTTTTTGAGGAGGACACTCCTCCACAACCGTCAGGGCAAGGGTTGTAAGTTATGCCCTGGGGGCATATAAGATTTTTATAGAGAGCATTGTCGTAGAAACTTCAAAAAGGGCTCATTCGATTGGAAATTCAAAGGACTAGTGCCCTTTTTAATAGTCGAAAGGGATGGGAGGGCAGCGAACCCCCCTCCCAAGCCCACTTTTTCCCAAAACACATCTAATCAAAATTTTGAGATAGCCATTTTGTTCAACGTGGTTTAAAGTTCTGAAAACTATATCTTTAAGGAGGACACTCCCACCACAATTTTCAGGGCATGGGTTATAAGGTATGCCCTGGGGGTATATAAGGTTTTTATTGAAAGCTTTGTCGTAACAACTTCAAAAGGGCTTATTCGATTGAAAATTCAAAGGGCTAGTGCTCTTTTTAATAGTCGAACGAACCCCCCTCTCATGCCCATCTTTTCCCAAAACACGACCAAACAAGATTTTTAGATAGCCATTTTGTTCAACGTAGTTGAAAGTTTTAGAAATTAGGTTTTTAAGGATGACAACCTCCCCTCCCCCAGCCCTCAGGGCAAGGGTTGTAATTTATGCCCCGGGGGCATATAAGGTTTTTATAGAAAGTGCTGTCGTAGAAACTTCAAAAAGGGCTTATTCGATCGGAAATTTAAATGGCTAATGCTTTTTTTAATAGTCGAAAGTAATTGGAGGGCAACTAACCCCCCTCTCACACCCACCATTTCCCAAACACACACAATCAAAATTTTGAAATAGTTATTTTTTCCAACGTAGTTGAAAGTTCTGCAAATAGGTCTTTGAGGAAGACACCCCCCAGCGCTCAGGGCAAGGGTTGTAAGTTATACCCTGGGGGCATATGAGGATTTTATAGAAGGAGTTGTCGTAGAAACTTCAAAAAGGGCTCATTCAACTGGAAATTGAAAGGGCTATAGCCCTTTTTAATAGTCGAAAGTGATTGAAGAACAACTAACCCCTCTCTCCCTCCCACCATTTGCCCAAACACATCCAATCAAATTTTTGACATATTCAGTTTGTTCAACGTAGTTGAAAGTTCTGGAAACTAGGTCTGAGGATGACAACCCTCCCCCACCCCCCACAACCCTCAGGGCAAGGGTTGTAAGTCATGCCTTGGGGACATCTAAGGTTTTATAGAAAGTTGTGTCGTAGAAACTCCAAAAAGGACTCATTTGACTGGAAATTCAAAGGGCTAGGGCCATTTTTAATAGTTGAAAGTGAATGGCGAGCAACTAACCCCCCTCTCACGACCACCATTACCCCAAACACATTCAATCAAAATTTTGAGATATCCATTTTCATCAGCGTAGTTGAAAGTTCTGGAAACTATGTGTTTGAGGATGACAAACCCCCGAGAGCCCCCAGGGCAAAGGTTATAAGTTATACCATGGGGGCATATAAGGTTTTTATAGATAGCGCTGTCGTAGAAACTTCAAAACGGGCTCATTCAATTGGAAACTGGAACCCCCCTCTCACGCTCAACGTTTCCCCAAACACATCCAATCAAAATTTTCAGATAGCCATTTTGTTGAACATAGTTGAAAGTTCTAGAAATTAGGTCTCTGAGGATGACACCCTCCCCAGAGCCCTCAGGGCTAAGGTTGTAAGTTATGCCCTGGGGGCATGTAAGGCTTTTATTGAAAGCTTTGTCGTAGAAACTTGAAAAAGGGCTCATTCGATTGGAAATTCAAAGGGCTAGTGCCCTTTTAAATATTCGAAAGTGATTGGAGGACAACTAACTCCCCTCTCATTCCCACCATTTCCCCAAACAAATCCAACAAAAAATGTTGATATAGCAATTTTTTTCAACGTAGTTGAAAGCTTTGGAAATTAGGTCTTTGAAGATTACAACCCTCAGGCAAGGGTTGTAAGTTATGCCCTGGGGCATATAAGGTTTTCATTATTGGAAGATGAGAGAACTGGTGCCCTTATTAATAGTCAAAAGCCATCGGAGGACGAATGACCCCCCATACCCATCATTTCCCCAAACACTTCCGATCAACATTTTGATATAGCAATTTTTATAAACGTAATTGAAGGGTCTGGAAATTATGTCTTTGAGTATGACAACGCCCCCCAAAGCCCTCAGGGCTCAGGTTTAAGTTTTGCCCTAGGGGCATATAATGTCATATAGAAAGTATTTTCGTAAAAACTTAAAAAGTGGCTCTTTCGATTGGAAATTGAGATGGCTATTGCCCTTTTTAATAGTCAAAAGTAATCAGAGGGAGAATCCCCCCCACGCCCATCATTTACCCAAACATTTTCGATCAATATTTTGATAAAGAAATTTTGTTGAACGTAGTTGCAGGGTCTGGAAATTATATTTTTGAATGTGACAACCCCCAACAGCCCTCAGGGCTAAGGTTTAAATTATGCCTTGGGGGCATATAATGTCATATAGAAGCTGTTGTCATAAAAACTTAAAAAAGGGCTCTTTCGATTGGAAATTGAGAGGGCTATTGCCCTTTTTAATAGTCGAAAATAATCAGAGGGAGAACCGCCCCCCCCCACGCCCATCATTTCCCCAAACATTTCCAATCAGCATTTTGATATGGCCATTTTGTACAACGTAATTGAAAGGTCTGGAAGTTGTGTCTTTGAGGATGACAACCCTCCCCTCATAGCCCTCAGGACAAGGGTCGTAAGTTATGCCCTTGGGGCATTTAAGGTTTTTATAGAATTTTTTGCCGTAGAAGCTTCAAAAAGGGCTCATTCGATCGGAAATTGAGACGACTAGTGCTATTTTTATTAGTCGAAAGTAATCAGAGGGCAGATGTCTCCCTCCACGCCTATCCTTTCCTCAGAGGCCGCTAACCCCCTCTCACACCCACTATTTTCCCAAACACTTCCAATCAAAATTTCGATATAGCCATTTTGTTAAGCCTATCTGAAAGGTCTGGAAAATGTGTTTATGAGGATAACAAATCCCCAAGCCGTCAGGGCAAGAGTTGTAAGTTGTGACATAGGGACATAGTGGGTTTTCATAGTAAGGGTGGCCACATAAAATTCATAGGGGGCTCATTGGATTGGTAGTTTGGTATTCTAGTGTTTTCTGTGAAAATCATAATGGTCGGAGGGATGCTAACCTCTCCCCCCTACACAAACTTCATACTGTCCGAAAATGCATCTAATTGAAATTTTGAGATAGCCATTCTATTCAAAATAGTCTAAATGTCATATAACAAGCTTTTGGGATCATGGGCGCCCATAAGCTAAATTCCCGGGGGGGGGGGGCAAACCTCGTCTAATTGGTACTTTTAATGCTATATAATAGAAATCACAGAACAAAAATATAAAAATAAGGTAGCATCATTCAGCCAGAGCGGGCAGGAGCCCCACCCCCTGTCCCCGCATATGGGTGCCCATGTTTGGGGTTGAAACAAACCCCAGAGATTAGGGGCAAGGGTTGTAAGTTATGCCCAGGGGGTATTAAAGGTTTTTTAATGGAAGGGATGGTTGTTTAACTTCAGAAGAGGCTCAGTCTTTCTCCCTGAAAAAAGACTATGCCAATATAAAACGAACAGAAATTAATCAAAAAAACTTTTTGGACAAAAAATTTTTTTTTTTAAGTAAAGAACTCCATTAAACCAAAATTGAAAAAAAATAAAATCAAATAATGTACCAAGCATACAACTACCACAAATCAGTATCAATAAATAAATGAAACCCAAAACAGACAGAAATTAAAATAATTCAAGCTCAAAACGAGCAGAAATTAAACTGAGTTGGGTTCTAAACCCTATGCTTTCTAAAATCTAGTGTGTAATTTTCGCTTTACAGAAAACATTCTTTTAATTGCCTTCATTTTCCTAGCTTTCTCGTATAAAAAATTAATTAAGATTTTAAGGAATATAATCAATATACGCATAATCAAAATAAAAATGTACATTTTTTCAGTCGACGCATATGAATTTTTTTGTCCATACAAGTTTTCAAGAAGACGTATCGGAAATGCTTCAGGAACGGTGTATGGTATTAAGTTAAAACTTTAAGCCTGTGTTAAAAAGGATGTTGGAGACTACCAAAGGTGATTTGTGCATATTGATACTAATGCTACCACTGCTACTATAACTATTGCTGCTACACAAGCTAAGGGTATTAAGATGGAGTGCTCAAGGAATATTTAGGCAGATTTGGAAGTAAATCAAAACGAACGATGAGCATGTAGATTGTCAAATGGGTGACACAGCAATATCTCAAGTATGGCTTACATTATCAAGTTAGACCTTTCGGGGTAAGCTATGGTGGATTTTGAACTAGCCAGAAGGCACTATGTATACATCACAGTTTATAGAATTATCAGGTAAGTTTATCGCAGATCATTTCTGGTCTTCATTCTCGGTACGAACAAAAAGCTCCTCCCACTTATTTCTGCATTAGCGGGTTAGTCTGTTTCTGTCAATCAATGAGAAATGGTTACAAAGTGCATTATTCGTAATAGCGGGTTTCCACTTGTTTCATGTCCAAGAGAAACCTGACTTGTCTACCCGTGAAAAGATCTAATGACGCTTATGTTTATATCTGCAAAAACGTTCTCTGGAGCACTTGCACCTTGGTCCGGGTTTTTATAATGGGTGAGATAGGGTATGATCATACTGCTAATTCTATAAACTGTGGTATACATTATTAATACTACTACTACGAACACTGTAACTAATGACGCTAACGGTATTAAGGTGAAGCTTTTAGGGAACGTTAAGGGGGAGTTTCAATTAAACGAAAACACTATATACCTGCGGGTTGTCAAAAGGGCATATAAGCAATATCATAGGTAGCAGCACTCTATCATACAGAGCAATATCACTGAAATTTTTAAAGGACCTAATTTATTGGAAATTAAAAGATCTAGTGTCCTTTTATAATGCCCTTTAGTCTATAAATTTTTAATATTTTCACTTTTTTAACTTTAACCAATCAAAAATTAATAAGATTTTAAGGAATAAATATCAACATACGCAAATTAAACTGTCAATCCAAATTTATTTGTTGTTTGTTTTTTTTTTTTTTCAGTAAAGTGCAAATTATGTTCTGGTCTTGAAAAGGTATGGGGGTTGTCAGCCCTATTCATGTTAATATCTGCTCGTTTTGAGTTTGAGTCGGTTATTTATTGTAATTTCTGTTCGTTTTGGTTTCACTTATTTATTGATGGTGATTTGTGGTGATTTTGCGCTTGGAAGACTATTTTACTTAATTTCTACTCATTTTTGGTTTGATGGTGCTCTTCACTATTCTTAGAAAACTTATTTTGTGGAAAAAGTTTTTTTTTTAAATTAATTACAATAAGAGGAAAACTGAATTACGGTAAGAACTTTCGTTAAGGAATGATTGTCTTCCAATTTTTCCTGCTTCAAGCATAAAGATTGGAAACTTTTGAGGCTAAAAACCCCAATTGTAATTTATCAGAGGTATATCTGGGTAGAGCATTTGATAGTATTCCAAGGGTAGAAAGGCTGCGGTGAAATTTGAATTGACAACTAAACTTCAGCTTTCGCATTGCAATTTCCGAGTGCGCTTTATTAATTTTGTTTTGTGTTGCAGTTAAAGGCTTTCGTGTACTAGAAGGAACAGGAACGTGTACAGGAGTTTATTTTGCAGGAATAACATAATTTGGGGTGGTGGTAATTTAAAGTCTACAAATAGCAGGTGAAATAGCCAAACAATATATGAAGACATGTGAAAATCATAAAATTCATGACATTTTGAGAGACTACACCCCTCAAGGCAGACAGAGACCTTATAAAACATTGCCATCTGGATTTTTTTTCAAGTTTAAAAAGCTGTGCTACCGGGCTTCCTTTGCAGTTTTTGTCATGGTTAGTTAGTATTTTCTGCTTGAGTGTGCAATGTCTCTAAGATGTCGTGAGTTGGGCAGAGCCAGAGTTAAATTCTTTTTGCCGGAAATCCTGAATAAAACGTGACGCAATCTGGAATTCAAAAAACTAAGCAGGCGTCAAAATCTATCTTGTTCCAATTTGCAAATTCGTATTGAAGAGTATGAATTCGCAAAACTAAAAGCCTCACCCTCTCCTGTCCCGTTCAATTACTGTCTCCAAATTACGTGACATCATTTGCACAACGGGGTACAATATCTTGATGAATGCCCGCGTGATACTCCTTGACATTTCGATCATGTCGAATGCACAAAGCTGATGCACCCCTGATGCGAGTGAATTCGTCGCGATTTAGTGTCATCTTAAAATCATTAGCATATGATGTCTCCCACACCTAAAGTTATGGAAATACGATGGTTTTTGTAAAGTCGAGAGTTTAGTTCCTATAAAACGGATTGTCATTCTGAAGCTTACTAAAACCCGAACTTAACCTCGACCCCAGAATCTCAAAATACCCGTGAGAAACGAACAGAAGCCAATATACCGTCCCAGTTACCATCTATTGGCTCAATGACATAACTCGGATTATTCCTATTGGCTGATAGGAAAATGACGTAATGCCAATAATGCCATTTGATCAGCGGGTACGTGCATCTGAAGATGTAACAGTCATAACCACAAAAGTAGATATAGCGTCGTTAAATAGTCTCTGATGATAGTTATTTGGTATGGGTAAAGAGAAAAACTGCTCATCGCAACAAGAGCCGAGCATTCATGCAAATTAACCGAAATATTAATGGGCTTAATTTGTCTGCAGACGAAAGATAATAAACTCAAACGATATGGGTTTGCAGACAGTGTAAGAAACATTACTATACATGGGAAAAACTTTCATGATTACCCGTATGACTTTTTGACACTAAATGATGTAAAAAATCATTCACAAACGAAATGTTATCCATAATGTCGTTGAAAGATTGAAATGGATGATCTTTTGGTCAATTAAGATTTGCCTTATATAGAAAAAGATTTTTCGGAGTTCAAAATTTATGAATAGCGTTTGGCGAGATGAACTCGATTCAAAGATAATAATTACTTTCACTTAGAAGAGAATATGTTGGCGATCAATTGTTGGAACAAACTTTCCACTAAAAACAACCAGATAGTATTTGAGAGGGTTTACATAGAAGCACCATTTAAAGGAGAGCTAGGTGAGCTATTGGCCCCCTGAAGTTCGATTTTTTTATAACTATGGGACAAAATGAAAAACAAATGTTTTAGGGAGGTGTCAAAGAAGGGATTTTGCAACTCTTAATCACTCATCTCAAAATAAGCTGAAGTACCGTAGCGTTTTTGGGATTGAATCGCTAATAGGACAAGTTAAAAATTTCTCCAATAACAAATTATTAGCATATATTGACTAAATTCATTCGTTCAGATTTCTTTTTTTTTTGAAGGGAGATGGGTGCTTGACACAGTTGAACACAAACTGATCAGATAATCACAAAACGCTTAGATAATAGTGTATAAACGCATAAGGTTGGTCGCAACGTTGCATTTTACTGTAAGAAAAATTCATTTTACTGTAATATTTTTAACTCATGGATATGTTTACGGGACGGAGGAGGCGATTGAAACTTCAAAAGGTGGAAGTATAGAAGCTATTCCAGTTCTTAACTTTCTTTCCCCATGTTACCAGGATAGGTTACCATTTAAATTTTTAAGTGCTTTGTTTCTAGTGCACTCTACGATTTATGTTTTCTATGCGAGTTTTGGGTATGATAATTTTCTCAAGTCCCGTGGTTTTATTTTGTCAACCTAAGACGAAACTTTTTGCTCTCAGTGGATAGCTGAGAGCCACCCTTATCCATTCACCGAGTTACATTGTCTAAAATGCTTTGTACTATGTTTTAGATTGAAAAATACACTCAAAATTGGTTGAAAATCGTTGAAGAACGAGAATTTTCATATTTCTAAGCTAATGTAGATTAATCTCCTACAAAAAGTCCATGTTATGCCCAGTAAATGGATATATCTGAAGCAATTGAATCCAATGATATAAATAATGTGTTCTTTTGGTGCAAGTTACAGCAGTGGGCTTGTTACAAAATTGCATCTTTCAGAGGCAACTTAGAACTAAAGAAATAAAATCATTCCAATACTCTTTGATTAGTTTAGGTGAAAAATAAATTTAAATATTAACATTATGAGGATCTGCCTCTTAGCATATAACCGTTCATACTTAAGATGCCAGAGGTTAGAAGGAAACATTTAGCTACGGTTTTGTAGAGCAAATTCTCAAAAAGTCACGCTTCATTTGATCTATAGATCAATGAAATGTTCAAAACGCAGTTTATGCATAAACATTTGACCCATGGGTCAAATGAAGTCCTGTGAAGGTTTTTCTCTAAAGTGCTAATGTGAAGGCACCTTCACTTCTTAGGTATAAGAGTTAAAATATACCCTGAAGACGGCTCACTATACTTTGTTAACTTAAAAAAAAACGCCAAAGCACTTTCATTGCTTAGGTACAAGGGTCCAAAGATCCCCTGAAGACAGCTCACTATACAGCGTAGACTTCAAGAAAACAAAACAGAAGCAAAACACACACACACATTATTGCGTTGACTCGGACAGCTTGTCGAAAAAAAAAACAGCTTGCCGGACCTTTATTTTAGCGGCAGCTCCATTCATGCTAGTTTCAAAAACTTGAACAAAAAATATTCCAAGATTCCGACAAGCTAATGTTCTGGAGGGGAAGAGGTAGAGATATGAACTTCAAATAATTTCTATAGCCTCGTTGGGGCCTTAGTAAGAGTAAGTGCTCCACTAGAATCAAGCTCACTATTTCGCCAGTAAGATTCTAAAGGAATAAAACTTTATATGTTTTTAATTTTCGCAAGCACACGCATTGCCCAAAGTAGTAGCCGCATTTTTATAACACAGCTTCATTCGTTAGCTCATGATTTCTTGGAATACTCTTAACGACCTTTGCGATCCAGTTTTATTGTTGCATTCCTGTCGCATATTTGCTGCAGAAAAGGGCAGTAGTCACAGAAGACCTTTCAGAATTTTGGGACAGTGATATTGACATAGATTTGCCTTCTTCGCAGGCTTATAAACAGCTAAGAATTTGGGAATAAGCCTTTGAAACCTTCTCTACCCCTTCCCAAATATTTTTAAAGATAGAATAATGTAATATCCTGTGAAAATGGAAGTTATGTCAACGATATAATCCTTTTTTAATTTTACGATATCCTTCATGTATGCTTCCTGAATAGGAAGCATACAGTTTTTTTTTTGGGGGGGGGGGTAGCTCACCTTCGTGTTAATCTTCGTAAGAAACGCAACCGTGATCTTGCTCTACCTTAAAATCACTTTCCCTTCACCTTCACTACCTCAGCATGGCCGAAAATCTAATAAATATGTCTGGGGTGTGTAATATAAAAGGACTGGACTGGTGCCCCCCCCCTTATGGACGCCTATTCAAGGCGAATAGCTTTTACACAAAAGGTTAACTGAATAGGAAGCATACAGTTTTAGGGGGGGGGTGCTCAACTTCGTGTTAATCTTCGTAAGAAACGGAACCGTGATCTTGCTCTACCTTAAAATCACTTTCCCTTCACAACTCTTATCCAAAGAGTTGTTTCTGTCGTGGTGCTCCCGATCAAAAGATCGGGATTATTTATTTAGGCAGAAGAAGGCATCAGTTGAAGATTTCCCTTTATATGTCCCACCTTATCTCTGGTAATTTACGTCTGAACCTTCGAGGCTGGTCTTATTTGCGCCAACACGATAATTTGACTTTCAAGGAATCTGACTTTCCTTGCGCCCTGAAAATTGGAAATTGGAGTTTGCGTTGACCTCGAAGCTGATTAAAAGTAATAGTTTCCCACAAAATTCATTTTGTGCTTCAATGGGCAATGATATCAAGAGTATAGGTAAAAAAGGTCCAACCCTTACGAGGGGGTGGGGGCAATTAATTTTCATTTTCGGGGGGGGGGGGGTCGAAATAAGCTCATACCTACCAAGTTTTTAGTTGAAAAGCATACTTTCGTCCGTATCCAATGCTAATATACTTCAACGGTTGAATGGCTAGAACATTTGTCACATTTATATTTTTGTATTCAATTTATTTTTTGACAAACCTGAAAGTTTCAAATGTGTTATATTTACAATTTTGAAACTACCAACGGCGTTCCCTAAAATAGCAGTTTACCCCTCTTTAAGTAATTTTGGTATTTTTACTCCAATGCAAGACGATCATTAAATACAGAATGTTCTTCGTACAATGCTTGGTTTCTTATCTACTTACTTGTAACAATTATACAAGGGACTGTAACTTTTTTTTTTCATGATTTTTATCGGCGGGAATTCTCAGAGGTATAATCACGGATCGTCGCCCATAGGCTATTGCATACTATCGTATCTGGCAAAAATTAGTTTTGAGATATTTTGTGGAGTTTATTAACCAGGTAGGATCTGAGATCTCTCAAACGATCTTATCTGTATCCTTTAGCTTTGTTTTCCCTCTGAAACAAGCAATTTTGCGACAAGTCTGCACCTGTAACTTGCACAAAAAAGACGGTATAATGTATCATTCGATTCTTTAGTCTCAGATTCGTCTCAGAAACTTAACCTGTTTCACTAA
The DNA here is from genome assembly GCF_049724085.1 of Artemia sp. Qi Xiang Cuo. Taxonomy (NCBI): domain Eukaryota; kingdom Metazoa; phylum Arthropoda; class Branchiopoda; order Anostraca; family Artemiidae; genus Artemia; species Artemia sp. Qi Xiang Cuo. The sequence goes on from NC_142798.1 coordinate 29,452,672, forward strand.
ATAATTTTATAAAAAATTATTATAATTAAAAATTTCATAAATAAAATTTATAAAATGTTTTGCCTCTTAGGCCCTTCTTTTGCCTATTCATACTTGAAAACAGCGATTTCCTAAAGGATTTTCATTTTCGTAGAACTGTGAAGTGTTTTCGGAAGCACTAAAATTTCGTCTAGTGTTGCTACATCAAATCGTGAAAAGAAAGCTAAATATAAGAACGCTTTTAGTCCGTAAAAATTCAAGCATTAACAATACGTTGGATCCCAAAGACACCTACACCTTTGAAGGAAAACTCTACTTCCTTAAGCTTTTCGGTGCCCTGTGTATTTAGCTCATTTTGGTGATTTTTCATTCACGGCTCTTCTTCTAATTTTAGCAAAGTATAAACACATATTGACCAAGTACTGACAAGACTCTCCAAAAGTGACCCCGCGTACCTCAGTGCCTCTAGAGGGTAAATGTTGTACTATTTAATCGCTCCATGCCAATAAATTAAATTTAATACAGGTTTTACGGAACAAGTATAATCACCTACGGAACTTGTGATTTACTCGCCAGGTTCGCATAGGTATGGAATCGTCTCCGGAGACGTGGACAAAGGGTCACTTTTTTTGTGTGGAGAGGATAGGTTTTGTCAGTACTTGTTGTATGTGTTTATACTTTGAATTTTAGTACCCACTACAACCAAAAACTTCGTAATGTTTTCAATTAGGCTTTACGCTACGCCCGTCACACTACGCATCTTTTAGCGTCTAAACTCATCACCATCAACATAGGCAGGCTATTCAAAATTAAATTCGAGAAATGGAGACTGCGGTTCAAGTCCTGGGCACGCATGAAAGACTTTCCGAGGAAAGTTAATTGACTTATTTTAAAAATTCAATAACTACTCAATCCAAAATTCCACCTTGTTGCTGTAAACTTAACCTGTTTCTTCCCCAGATTCGTCGTTAGTCTCAATTCGTGAGTTTCACTTAGAAGCATCTAAACATTCGTAATAATTACGAAAGTTGTCCTTTAAAACAATATACTATAATATTCGACGCAATTGAATATAAAAACCATGGACACGAAATTAAAAAATTAAATTTTATAGATAGATAGAACCTTGGAATGATAAAAATACTTCATTTGTGAAATGATAGCAGAATTGTGTCCTTTCGTTGATATTAGTAGCCTCATCCTGGAGCATCGATTGCCGTGCATACTATCGTAAGCGTCAGATACGTTGTATTGCACTATTTGATATTATAATTTGTTGGTAATCTCTCTAGTAGCGTATCTTTTTATTGCAAATTCAAAGAAATAAATTTTAAAAATCTAAGACTGACAGACTTTAAAAGAAGACTTTAAAGGATGCAGACTTTAAAAGAACAACAACTCAGTCTCAAACTCAACGGCCAAAAATAATCACTACTCTTTTAACTATAAATGGAGAGCAAATCAATGTATCGAAAATCTTCATTTTGATTACTCTTGCAATTTCCGAGCAAGTAATTCGAACTATGTTGACAAAATTCCCGAATATGGGCACGACCTAAATTGTAGTCAAAAATATAAGTGAGGATAAATGTTCATTTTATTAACCTAAATGTTATTTACCACAGTTAGGCTAGGGAGACACAATAGACAAATTATACACAGTCTTTGAGCGAGGTAGATAATAAAATAATCTCACATATTATCTCAGATACCATTTCGAAACGGAAAACTAGTTTTCAAAACATTTATCGCAGGCAATATCGAGGATTAGTTCTTATAGTATATTGCATCTAAATATACAAACCTCAAGATAAATTCTCTTGCAACAATAACGAATTTAACAAGAGCTAAAACATTCTTTCTGCTCTCCTGAGACGTTGAGACAAATCAGTGAATTTCGGAATGCAAGAGAGGGGACATCGGCTGTACAGTAGAGCTAGGATTAGTTCCTCATGTTTGCTTTAAGAATTAGGCTAAGCATCAGATGCTCTAAAAATTATCACCAAACTCTGTAAAGTGAAAACTATGATTTTGTACTACAAATTCGATGGAATACCAGTAGGTATTAAGTTTAGGGGTCGTTTGCATATCTGAGTGAGCTTACTGTATGCATTAAATTAGCTTTAAAACTAAGCTTAATGTTGAGTTTGGAAGCTCCAGAACCTCCTAGTTGAACCTCCCGTTGAGTGTGGAAGGTTACTTAATATTTTTACTAAATAAAAAGTGCTTTCAAATTCAGCACTGAACTTTCAAAGTGAAAATAATATTTTGGTAATATATTCTTTATGGAAAATTAGAAAATTTTAAGCTTAAGAATAGTTTGTTTGTCTGAATGAGCTTGGTGTATATATTGAGTGAGCTTGATATGTATATATTGAGTATGTTGAGTCAGGTTAATGAACTTCAAGCTAACTTCAGTGACAATGCTTAATTAGAATTCACCATTTATTAGGAGACACTACCAAACAAGACTAGCCAAACAAATAGTTTATTATTGTTTTTTTCTTCAAAAGTAAGCAGATAAAAAAACATAACTTAAGGACAGTCGCAGCTAGCAGTAAAAGAAGAAGATAAACAGCATAACCACGGCGACTGCTCGGTTGGGGCCGAGGGTTTGGATCTATGATCCAAAACCAAGTCCTTGACAAAGAGGACATCGCATATCTGCTTTTACTTCAGTTTCTATTACAAAATGACGACAGTGTGAACATGCTACTGCAGTTGCCACGTCAAACACTGGACGTCCCGTGGCTATACATAAGGGGTAGCTTTCTTCACAACTAGGACAAGTACCACACCTGAAATTTGAATCGAATAATAATTTTCACCTGGCATCATTCTTCGAGGGAAAAAAATGTTCCTTCGCTTCAGATAGGTACCTGGTAGGGCTAAAACTTGGAACACTTTAAATGGGGAAAGAAAACAGTTTTCCAACAATCATGGCTCAACTAAAATCCTGACCTTGACTTTCCAATAGAAACCTAAGGACTAAAAAAAGGGGGCTTTATAATTATTTATACATCAAATGAATCTGCTTGCTATACTGATCCTAAGTATTTAAAGACTTATACACTCTAGATTTACACCTCATTATTTATTGATGTATGATTATATGGGTGAAATTGAAAAATGCGGAAACCCTGCCCCAATAAGGGGTTGATCGTGATGCCACCAAATTCAATATATCTAGGGCCATAGATCAGAGGTTTAAACCTCATAGCTACAAAAAATTCAAAACTTAATATTTTTTCTGAGAAGGATAGTTTTGGATGAGTGTTTTTTTTTTTTTGCTAGAGAGTTTTTTGTCTTGAAAATAACTGGTAATAAAATATAAACAGCGAGATCATTTGAATAGAAATCTAAATTTCAAGTCCCCATTCAAGTAACAGATTAGACCGCACTACAGACATGTGCAGATTTCTGTCAGTTTGTACCGCTTTGCACAAATGCGACCAAACTGCGGAAATAGCAGTTTTTGAACGAAACATTAGTTTTAAGAATCGAAGCATTATGATAAGAAATTTGAATTTTAGCTAAAAGACAGGGTATAGCTAATTGGAATAGCTTTGAAAATAATATTTTTGTTTTAAGTACAAAAAAATCTGAAGTAAAAGTAAAGAATGGCGTTAAAAATAAAAGCGGACAGAAATTATCATTTATTTGAGGGGGTATACCGTCATCCCCTGCCCCCCGTTCTTTACACTAAAGTTCATCTTTTTTCCTGGAATGTTATCACACAAGGGCAATGTTACAAAAATTTTAACTTCTTATTATCACAATACTTAGGAAATTATTTGCTTAAACATTAGGTTTTTCAATTCAGAGGTCTTGAAATACATTGTATAAATAGCAATTTGCAATTACAAACTGACTACATTTGTTGCACCCATTTTTTTTATTTAGAAAGTAATATCCACACTTCAGCAGGAAGAGTTGGGATTATTAGGCCGCATCCCGTCTAAGATAAAGATAACACCTTATGTTGACTCTTAAGTTTTAGTACCTCTCTTTGCTTTCTGCAATGCTTACATATTACTGTGGTGCAAATCGCTAATAGCGACAACTGCCTTGTGAGCAGGATTTCGTGGGCCCTACCCGTCTTATTGGAGATTTCCTGTAGTAAATCAATTATTTTTATTTAACTATCAGGAAGATTCCTCAAGAAAACTGTCAAAATTTGTTTGCTTAGCTATTCTTAAAGTGAGAACCAACAGGGTTAATGTTTATTCAATTCCACTTTCATGACCATATCCAGGATTTTTTTTTTACGGGGGGGGGGTAAAGGGTAAATTACGAAAGGATTTTTTTGGGTGGGAGGGTTACAAAAAGAGTTCAAAGCGCATCAAAAATTTTATATTAATTTTTGTTACTTTTTTACGAGTCGGACAAAAAAATTTTTAGGAGGGGGGGGGTTGAACCCCGAACCAATCCCCTGGATACGGCCTTGCACACTTTGTCCTTCTGATGTAGGGTGCCACGCCAATCCTTTCTTTGAGAACAACTTTACAAAAGGAGTTCAAAAACGCTTAAAAAAAATTTATATTCATTTTTGTGGCGTTTTTACGAGTCGGACAAACATTATTTTTTTAGGGGGGGGGGGGGTTGAACCCCTATCCAATCCCCTGAAAACGGTCTTGCACTTTTTTTTCCTTCTGATGTAGAGTGCCACGCTAATCCTCCCTTTGAGAGCAACTTTACAAAAGGAGTTCAAAAAACGCATAAAAATTTTATATTCATTTTTGTTTCGTTTTTACGAGTCGGACAAACATATTTTTTTTGGGGGGGGGGGGGGTTGAACCCCGAAAAAATCCCCAGGATACGGCCTTGCACACTTTTGTCCTTCTGACGTAGAGTGCCACGCCAATCCTCCCTTCGAGAGCAACTTTACAAAAGCAGTTCAAAAACGCATACAAAATTTTACATTCATTTTTGTTACGTTTTTACGAGTCGGACAAACATTATTTTTTTTTGGGGGGGGGGGGGGCGTTTGACCCCCAAACCCACCCCTGGATACGGCCTTGCACACTTTGGTCCTTCTGATGTACAGTGCCACGCCAAACCTCCCTTTGAGAGCAACTTATCAAACATTTTTTGGTAATTGTCTCGGAAGTGTGAAACTAAAAGGTGTAACAACGACTGTACACATTTTCCTTTTTGTTTTACTGGCTGAAAATTTCATTTTTTTTTTTTTTTTTTTTTTCGCCAAATTACTGGCAATCACTAAATAATCACAGAAGAAGTTACTATTTTATAAGCCTTTTTTGTACATTGTTAACACCTATGTGAAAAGGCAAGACCCAGCCTTTAAATTCAAGCATAGATCTTCATTTAATGTCTTGAGTGCTTCCTTAGCTCAAGAGGAGGACACAAGAATCGAATTATTTAATGGATTCAAAGGTAAAGCCCCCTGGGGTATAGAGTGTTTCCGTCACTATCGCTTTGTCATTTTAACTGAAGAAGCATGGTATGTGCATTCCAGAAAATCTTCTTGACGAAAAAGAACAATTTCAAATTAGTGGGGGGTAGACAGGGCGTAAAACAAACGCTGAAAGACATAGTAATCGCCATTAAACCTGCAGATTTTATGTCGTTAAACTGGGAAGTAGATGAAGAATGCCAAACACATAAATCGTCAAGTTTAACTTACACTATTAAAACATGGGCTTGACATAGAATAAAAACCTAAAATATTCGTGAAGGTAATTAATTACTAGAAACAAAGTCATTTAGTGTCTTTCAAATTTATCACGCTTATCAAACTTTAGTCTGATGGAAGCAACTTCATATCTACTTCGAGGGGTGTCCGTGGAAATTTTTTTGTGGTGTGCAAGACCTTCACAGACATTTGTGTGTGGAATAAAATGCTTAGGAAATTTTTATTTTTGAGAATACTGTCATACTTATCAAAATACTAGGATAATATTTACTTTTCTCTCTGCGCGAGGAACGGAGAGGCGAGGGGTACCCAAGAATGATGAAATTTATCCATGCTAGTCCCCATCACCCATGCTGCACACTTCATCCGACATTGATCCATATACATATTCTTTCAAATTAAGGGAGGTCACAGGTTAAATTAATATGTATCTGAATATTCACCATATTCCTCTTCCTTTCTAAAAGGATTACGTACTCCGGGAAATATAGCAAGTCACTATAGAGATTAATATATAGCAAAACAATTCTAAGAAGTACTATTATTTTCATTTTAGTAACTAAGATGAATATTTATGATGCAAAATCTAAGCAATAATAATAATAATAATAATAAATCCAGTTCTTCAAACCTGTGTAATTAGGCAAAGTATGAATTAAGTAATCTTCAAACCTATACACGTATGAAAGATTTATTTCTGGGAGGGCGGAAAACTTCGAAAAAAAATTAAAATTCTCGGAAAATACAAACGGATGAGTCAGTTCCGTCTCCTGAAAATCATCTTTGAAGGCCAAATTCACGGTTCTCGTCCTCGTGGTCGTCCCCCAAAGAGGTGGAAGGAAAACCTTGCGCCTCATCGCCTTTCAGACCTTCTTCACCCAGCAGAAGGCCGTGAGGCATACAGAAGGCATATCCACTCAATTACGAAGAAAGAGGTCCCAGGAAAAACTTCAAGAACGGACGTGACTTCAGTCAAGTAGGCCGAGTCACTCGGAAATTTAAAAAAAAATATGGAAATCCTGGGATTTTAGTTGATAGAAGGACCCCCCCCACCACTATTTGAGTGCCTGAAAAAATATGTGAAAATATCATTAGTGATTTAGATATGGGATAGAAATACTTTTATAGGTGTTACGTTTGGTAACAGCCAATTTATGTGACTTCTAATGAATAAATATACTCCTTATTTATTATTTCTCACTTTTGCTTTAATTACATAGACATAGACATATTTCATTACATACTCGACACAGGACAAAGATGCACTAAAACCGAGTTGTTTACAAGGTAAATAAAAATTGCACTAACCACGGTTACTTTATGCTGTTAAACAGACCCGTGAAAAAGGGAACAAAAGAATGTTGATACCGCATTGTGCGGCAATAAACTGGTTCCAACTTCTCTGTCTTCTGGTGAGTGTGTTGGGGGGTGCATTTGGGGGAGGATACACTTGGGTTTTAGCTTCTTAGAATGAATTGTCCAAAGTTGATTACAAGGTTTAGGCGGCGGTTGTGGAGTGACTCAAGTCCTAGTAATTCAAGGGCCTTTTCGTAGGAAGTATAACTTTCTCCCATCATAGTTTTACAAGGGCGTATTATATGACCTCAATGTCTTGGCTTAGCCCAGAACTTACCTGGGCACTCGGATCCCAAACAGGACATACGCCAGTTTTAGTGACTTTTCACTGAAACTGAACCTTTTTATTGTAAAAAGGGATTGCAGGGTAGCGTAGCCTTTGCAGACTAGCTCGTTCACATGGATGTTGAATCTGCAATCAGTTGAGAAGGTAACGCCAAGTATGTTTTCGCTGTTTATAGGCTGGAAGAGGGGTATTGTCTCTTTGAAATCAGTTTTTAGACGGTTGAACCTCATTACCTTGCACTTCAATTCATTGAGAGTTTGACTTGCAAGTTCACATCGATATGAAACATACTAGTAATGTTAGGGTCAAATTTCGGCACAGCAAAGATTCCTTCGGGTACATATTTATACACTGGCGGTTGCTCGTTACACTGTCTATAGTTTTCGAGAACTTGTGCAAGTTCTTCACCGTAAAGCTTGGGAAAGTGGTACATATACCAGTGAAAAAACTATTCACCTCTGACGCTGGCAAATAAGAGTTGTCTTTAACAATCCGTAAATGGGAGTCTCGAGTTTTGCCGGTCAGCTTCTTTACTGAATCGTGCCATTTTTTGGAATTGGTAAACAGACATGGATTAACATGGTTTGCAGCAAACGATTTCTTGACTTTGCGGCAGATGGCAACGACTTTGTTGCGCAAGCCTTTATCATGAGTTTTAGATCGTTGTTTCATATACCTTGATTTTAGTTATGATCCACGGGCGATCAGAGGAGGACTTGTAAACAGTCTTTCTGGGAAGTGTTCCTCGTACTTTTCGTACAAGATCGAGTTTACCAAATATGTTTTTCTGTCCAGGGCTTGTTCATTGATTACTGCTGAGAAATCATACTGACTTATCCATCGTCCGAAGGACCGGATGTAGGTATCAGTAACAGGTATTAATACAACAGGGACGCGTTCAGGGGGTGCTATGGGAGTTTTGGTCTGCCAGAAGACTATAATGATCAGATTTTGCCAATGATCCCAGACAGTGTAGGAATGAGCTTCAAGTTCACTGCATTTGATTAGGGGCGGATAGTAGGTTTTCAGTCGTTTTTTTGCCTCTTGATTTATGAAAAATGAATTTTATTGTTTCCAAGACACGAAATTTGAAGACGATAGTGTTTCCAATGTAGTGAACTCTTTTTCCTTTTTTGTAGGGTTGGATCAGCCAATGATAATTGGCTGAACCATGAGGCATCATTTTTTGCCTACATATGATCACATTAAGCTGTGTCAGGTTACCTAGATGCTAAATATGCCATAATTTGCCCCACCTGCCCACTCTCTCTCTCTCTCTCCTCTCTCAAGCTAAAATGAATTTTTGCTTCGTTTCAACAGCCACCATCGAAGGTTTAACCATTACTCAGGGATGTGGCATGGAGAGTTCCTGGACTGACTAAAGTGACGACGGCGTTTTAAAGCTGCAAGGAGTCGAGTTTGAAGATCGAAGTAATGAAAAATATCCCCAGACTACCATGCTGCCAGTAAATGAAAGTGTCCTCCACAAGGAGGTATCACAGTTGAAATCCGATTCCGAAGACAATTTACTGTTAAGGCAGAGAATTTGCATAGCAAAAACACTTCAAAAACAATTGAAGCTGAGAAATTAAGGGAAAGCATGAGACTTAAAACTCACTCAGGCACAGTAAGAAATGCAATTATTTTCTGAAAATCAACTCAAAGATTTCTTATGTGCAGTATTTTCCTCCAAAATTTTTTGACCAGACTACATATGCTATGAATTATACTAATCAGCGAAAGAGCTTTCAAAATCTTTTCATCTTAAATGTTGGGATAAGATTGATAAGGATATCTTCCAAGCGGAGTGCGACCGCATATTGGATAAAATTCAAGTTCCGTTTCAGCTCCTTCAGCGGCAGCCTGGGATGGACCAGTCTGCGATACGGATTGAGCTGAATTTTTACTGTGCACAGATTGCCCATGCTCTAAAAATAGCTGAGATGGACGCTGTCCCTATAAGAAAGTGTAGACCTGGCACCGAGAAGTTTGGATGGTCTAAAAACGAAAGCCTTAAAGCCGCATGTCAATCCTCGAAGTTCTTGCTATGTTTGTGGAATGAATGTGAAAACCCTAGAAATGGAATTTTTAACACCTTGCGGCTTCTTACAAAGCGGCGTTTTCCGAAGGAGCTCAAATCTTACAGAGTTGCTCAGAGTGTTGTAGTTACCGAATCGATACAATATGATCCACAAAAGGTACTGAAGATTCTTTCGGCCAATAATAAAACTAGGGAAAATATAGCTACTATCAGTGAGATACAATGGTATTAGTATTTTATGAATCAGTTTACTGAACCTGATGCTAAACAATGTGAGAAATTTGAAAGTGAAATAAATGATCGACTGTTTAATCCCGGACCGGGTGCCTTTGTAGTTAGTACCAGAAATTTGAGTGAAGGTATACGAAAGCTTAAAAAGAAAAAATCGATGGACTGTGATGGTATATGTGCCCTTCTTTTTCAAAATGTGTCTTATAAGATGATTTGTCATCTTTCGTTGCTTTACCAAATGGTTTTTTGCAGTGGTGTAGTCCCGGATTTTTTTTGTTTAGGTCTTGTTTCACCGATCCTTAAGAAAGGGAAGGATCCATATGAGTGTTCGTCGTACCGACCCATAACTGTTTCAAGTGTATTTGCTAAAATGTTTGAATTGCTTATAATTAATAGTCTACGTTCTACTTGCTATACGCCTCCTTATCAGTTCGGATTCCAGCCTAAGCTGGGATGTTTCCATGCTCTAAAATGTTTGGTGTAATTTATTGATTGATGCAGCTGAGTCCGATGGGACCCTAGCCCTTGGAACGTATGATGTTAGTCAAGCGTTTGACTCGCTATTGCATCCCCAAGCAACGAATGAGCCTCTGCACCGTGGAGTATCGCCAGATTTAGTTACACCTATTCTTTACATGTACCGCCATATGAAAGCTAAAATACGTATTCCTGGAAATGATTTATTGACCAAAGAAATACCAATTCACATTCGGGTTAAACAGGGTGCGATTACTTCACCCACAATATATAATAATGCAACGTTGCCAGCTCAGTGCCAAATTTCTTCGTGTTGTATTCATAAAGGGGTGGATTTATCGATACTTTGTTATGCAGATGATGTTCTTGATGTTAGTAGGACCACTAGCGGGTTAGAAAAATGTTTCCGAGAAATTTCTGAAAATTACCGTGAAATTGGGCTTTCCCTAAACGCAGCAAAATGTGAATTTTTGATTTTCAATGAGTTAGGTGTGACTAGAGTTGATGATGCATCTATAGATTTGAATGGTATTGGAGTAAAGCCTTGTGATAAGTTGACATATCTTGGTCTCCCAATTGGTAAGAATCTTAAGAAAACTAAGCAACTAATGTTGGAAAATATGGAGAGTAAAATTCGTCGTTCATATGGTGCGATTGTAAGTTCCCAATTTCCATTTGAATAGAGCCCTTCTTGCAAGGATTTATAATAGTGTAGCCCTGCCACATATTATTTATTTAGTGCCGTTTTACCGAATATTTAATTTGATCGTCTTAGAATGAAGCGTGCGTTTTTTAGATATGCTAAGTTTCTACTGCGAGTCCCTCCGTGGACCCGTAACTCGTATCTCATAAGAAAATATAGCCTATCGGATCCATGTGTCAAGCTATGTGAGCTTAATGCTCATATGTGCAGTAAGGAAACTGGCCATGAATGGCAAAATGTCATTTTTTGATGTTTAATGTTGGTTTTTGCTTTTGATTGTTTGATTTTCTTTGTTTTGAATGTACTCCATCTTTCTTTTTCTTTTTGTATGATGGGTCATAAATAAATACATACATACATACATACATTACTGCGGATGAATTTAAAACATGTTTTGCAGTTATTATCTTAATGGAGAACCCTAAACACCCAAAAATAGAAATATAGGGAAAGATGAAGTTTCATATACCCTAGATTGAGACAAAGATCCGTTTTTCGCTCTAAAAAGCAACCAAAATTTCATCATGGATGACGAAGCCCCCAAAGGTAATATAGCAGACTATTGACTGCTTCCGCATCATCTGTCTCACTCTCCATGAGACAGAAATTGCTCAATTTGGGAGGAGACGAAACCCACTAATAGATAATTTTGCTGAGCCAGCATGAAGTAAGCAGGCCTAACCCGGTTGTATTTAAAAGTTTTGTCCTCGCCAGCCCTAAGGGTCTTATGCTGGATCTCAAAATATTTCAAGGTGCTGACATACTTTCAGAGAATCTTTAAGCTCTTGGCCTCGGTATTGGCATTATGACTGTGCTAGCCTAAATTCTCCAACCCATTTCCCGACTTTATTTTGATCAATTTTTAACAACAGAAAATTTACACCATCTGCAGTGGCATCTTCAAACAACTACTACCAGAACAAAGTGAGAATCGAAATTGGGTGTGAGGCGGTAGTTTTAAGGTCGGAAAAACCCAAGAAGAAGTAAGGTAGAGGGTCAAGCATAGCCTCTGCAAGAGAAAACAAAAAGCTTGCACTCACTGAATAGTATGATCCATGAATCGTCACCTACAAATCAAATTGCAGGCCCTTTAAAGCAGTGACGTCAATTTACAAAAACATAAGAGGATGGGGGAGAATGTGCTTTCAAAACATGTTTCACAATTTTGTCAATTAAAATACCAAAACAGGCATTTTTAAATGGAAAAAAAATCTAAAATATAGTGGCAATTATCTAGGGTGGAGGATCCTCCCCTGTCCCACTTGGCGCCCCTGAAAAAAGTTTAAAGCCAACGGGTTGTCATACACAAATTTTGATACAATCGAATCTGCGACTTTTTTCGTCTGTGATATTGAGCATTGTTTTTTTTTTTTTTTTGTTATAAGGTTTTTCGGACACAACACTAACGAAAAATAAATGTTCAGAGAACCTTACTAGCAAGCAAAAGAGAAAAGAGTTTCAAATGTGGGCGAAATTTGAATCTTGTAACTGTAAACAACAAGGACAGAAAAGGCTTCCGGGTGTTTGAGGTCATGTACTAGGACCATGAGACTTTTTTGGTACCTAATTGCTTGTGGAAAATTCTACCGAAACCAAAATGAGATCTACAGATTGTCAACGGAAAACTTGTGCCATCCATAGCGATTGGCTGAAAAGATATAGATATCAGTGACACCAAACACACATACTTCTAAATTGGTAGAAAAAGCTGCCGGGTTTTCGCAGTCATGTGCTTGAACTATGAGACTTTAGTGGCACCTAAAGGTGAACTTTCCAAGGGAAATTTTACACTGGGGAATTTTCCAAAATTCCTATGCAAAATTCTTTTTATCTATCTTACTTTCTCTTTGCCGACTTAATTTTAAATATGGAGATATTATGGGGAATTGTCCGTGGGAAATATTTATCGGGTTGGATTTGTCTAGAGTATATTTCAATAGGTGGGGGGGGGTGTTCACGGGAGAATTTTTCCATGGGGGAGTTTTCCACAAGATAAGTTATTCAGAGCGAACTTTCTGTGGGAGCACCTTTCTAGCAGGGGACAGGGGGTATTTGTGAGAAGAATTTACAACGGAGTGGGGATTTCCGGCATGATTTTTAACACAATCAGAAATTAAAGTACTTTTCAAATAAAAGTGGGCTAAGAAAAATTTTCAGCCGGAATCGTCCGCAGGATATTTTCCAGGGGTATTTTTAGCTAGAATGGAATTGTTTGGGGAGGGAATTTTTCTGGTGGGGGGGTTTTATGTGGGAAGAAGTTTACCTGGAGGGATTTTCCGTGAGGGGAAGGAATTTTTCATGGAGGGGGAGCCATATTTCCTGGAACTGTATGAGGGGACGGCCCCCTTATACAAATAATAAATAATTTTGATCTATACGGTAACATTTTCACATTGGGAGGGTAGTTTCTGGAGGTGAACTTTCTAGAGGAAATTTTACACAGGGGGAAACTTTGGCAAAATTAATATGCAAATTCCGTTTTAATTGTTAAATGTATGATGAGCCGAATTCGAACCTGCATTAGCTGAAAAATATTCAAAAATTAAATAAAAAACAAGTTTTTTAACTAAAATTACGGAGCAGCATTAAAACTTAAAACGAACAGAAATTATTCCGTATATGAAAGGGGCTGTCCCCTCCTCAATGCCCCGCTCTTTATGCCAAAGTTTCTTACAACTTTAAAAAGTAGAGCTGTGCCAAAGAGGCATTCTTTAGCGTAAAGAGCGGGGCGTTGAGGAGAGGACATGCCCTTTCATTTACGGAATAATCTCTGTTCGTTTTAAGTTTTAATGTCGCTTCTTACTTTCAGTTTAAAAGGCTTGTTTTTTTTTATTAAATAGCAAACAGAGACGCCTAGATTGCATGAAAAAGATTTTTCACTCCATATAAGATAATAGCTTAGCTTTGAGGGATTCAATCCACTTCGTAATTAACGGTAATCATAGAAAACGATCGAATCATTAATATCAGTCAAATTCCGTAGAAAAAATCTTTATAATTATTCATCTATGGCTGAAAAGTTTACGTAAGGCTAGTCTAAATTCAGCTTACTTAAAATGCTTGTAAATATTATTTTAAGTATTTTAAATAGTATCTTATATCCCTTGGCAGGCTTCTCGAGAAGGGAGCTAAGTTTTTGAAGACTCCAATGGAGAAGCTTTGGTTTAAAGCTTATGACAGATTGTCTTGGTGAACCAGTGTTCACCTCCAGGCGTAGGAGGACCTAAATCCGACTAAGTTGTTTATTCTATTATACTTTGGGTAATGTTAGAGCAAAATCAGACTAAGTCTCTCCAGTTTTAGTGTCTATGAATTACTTACCATTCGTGAATTTTTCTTTTACATTTTATGCAATCTACGCGTGGTGAAATTGCATCCTTCGGAGGATTTTTTGAAAAAATTTGATCAGCCGCCATTTGATAGCAATCCCTTAGTTCATCACTGATCTAGAAATATAAGAGAATGATACCGAAGGTTGTCAACTTAAACAAAGCGTTTTCCCCATTTTAAATACTTTTACTGTCCATATTCTAAAAACTACTTAAACCTAATATCAACTCAGGTGGTTGGGCACGTCTGGGTATTTGAAGATGTAGTCAAATCACCGAAATTTTCCATTTATTTTGCTTTATAATGTTCTAACATGTAATAGCTAAAGAGAAAATTATTAAAGCTGTTATTGTAACCTTAAATGTTTTAGCCATTAAAACTTAAAATTAACAGAAATTACAATGTATATGACGGGGTTACTCCTCCACAACACCTCGCTCTTTATGCTAAAGTTTTTTAGTGCCTGAATAAAAAAGCTTTTTATTGTACTAATAAAGAATACAATATTTCTTGAGTCATTCTTAATGAACTGGGATATAATTCAAAATTCAACGTATAGAATGAGGTTTTGTGGAGGAGAAGCCCCCTCATATAAGTAATAATTTTTGTTCATTTTAAGTTTTAATGTTGCTCCTTACTTTCAGTTAAAAATACTTGTTTTTTTCATGAAATTTCTGATAGTTTTTTAAATAATGCCAGGAAATCTGTCTACTCCTCCACAGAGAAATGCCTTCTCCCAAAGGATTTATTCTCTAGACAATTCAATTCTGGTGAAAATTTACCCCAGACAATTACCCTTAACATCTCCACGCGTAAGATTGAGACGGAAAAGAGAAAACAAGACATAGAAAAATTTCGTATAGGGATTCTGACAAATTCACCCCCTGGAAATTTCCATCCCCATGGAAAATTATCCCCGTAAAAAATCCCCCCCTCCCCGAAAAATGTACGCATACAACCCAATAACAAACACTATACGTATTTGATCAGACGATTTTGAGAAAAAAGAGGGGCATGGGAGGGGGCCTAGTTGCCCTCCAATTTTTTGGTAACTTAAAAAGGACACTAGAACGGATATGTGTTTATACGGATATGTATAAACACATATCCGAGATCTTTCTTCCTTCAGAAAATATAAAATTTCAGATTTTTTCAGTTAGGCTCTTGAAGCTACTATAGTAGGCAAGGCCGTAGGCTACCCATAGGGGGGGGGGGGTAGGGGGTTTGAACCCCCCCCCCTCCGAAATATTTGTTTGACTCATAAAAACGTGACAAAAATGGATATAAACAAATTTTGTATGCGCTTTTTGAGTTTTTTGTTTAACCCCCCCCCCCCCCGTAAAAAAAATCTTTGAGTAAAAGTCCCTCCGAAAAAAGATCCTGGGTACGGCCTTGAATGTAGGGTTATCTGATGCTTTGAATCTAATAGTGTGATTTTCATTAAGATTGTATGGCTTTTAGGGGTGTTTCCCTCTTTTTTCAAAAATCAGGCATTTTCTCAGGCTCATAACCTTTGACGGGTAAGATTAAATTCATTGAAACTTATGTATTTGAAATCAACATAAAACTCCGATTCTTTTGATATATCTGTTGGTATCAAAATTCCCTTTTGGTAGAGTTTCGGACTATTGATCCGAGTCGCTCTTTACTTACAGTTCGTTACCACAAATTGTTTGAAAAAAAGTTGTGCGTATTTACTAAAAGTATATGTACATCGAGAACATAGATTTATCAATTATTTTTTAAGTATATCTGAAAATACAATTTTATTAAGTTTAGATCTACAATTCTTATATATTTGAAAAGGAAACCAAGTAAGCACCTTCATACCTTAGGCAAAGACTCGAGTTTCATATAGGCCTTTGCACATACTCCAAAACATTTCATCTCAAGGCTGGAATCAGCAAGCATTTTGTACAACGGCTCCGTCGGTAATAAGTCTTCATATTTTTGCAAATTATACAAAATCCTCATTGCTGCCTCATTTTGTCCTTAAAGAGTGAAGAATGCATAAACTACTAAATACAAGGGGATACAGAGGTAGAGGAAACGAGAGAAAGCGGAGAGTGAGGAATGTAGAGAGGGAGGGAGAGAGAGAGAGAGCTATTATAAGATGCTTACAGGGATACTATTTTAAAGGCTAGACGAATATTAAATTCCAACAAATGCACTTAAAAAAGTACCTACCTATTTATGATAAATGTTGGAAATACAGTAAACGCATAATATAAGGATCTTATTCTCTCTAGTAAGCTTTTTCGTTTCCATCTTGTGCCAGCTTGACACGTTTTTGTTTTCTATGCACTACTGTTGTTCTGAGAACTACAATTAGAGTTCAGGCTTACTGCCGTCAGGGGCAGATCCAGGATTTTTTTCGGGGGGGGGGCGCAGATTAGGTTGATCCGATAAACTTGCGTTAGGAGCAAGTTTAATAAATACAAACTTGCGTTAATTAAGTAAATCACACTACTTTAAACTACGTTAGGGGGCGCGCGCCCCCATCGCCCTCCTGGATCCAACGGACTGCCTTAAATCTTAACTGAACCAAGTGCCCTAAGATTTGAGTCACAACAGCGCTGAATTATGAAAACCACATTTTTATATTTTTACCTTTTCATGCCTTTACTTGCATAGTTTAGAAAAGTATTCATCACTCTCATCATTGCTTGTATATTCCTCAATACATGTGTGCTTTTCATTCTTTTTTTTATTTATTATTTTTATTAAACTACATATCAGTATTGTAATTATTTAAATACTTTTGTTTAATCATAAACCTTGCATTTAGAACACTGAATCAGTTATCTACGTTCTGGTCTTGTCAGTTGCCAAACACTTCATCTTTGAGGCATTCTTTTTCGCTCAAAAGATAATACAGAGTTCCATCTCACATACAGTGTTGCAAACTTGGGCTAGTCTCAACATTTCCACCAGTTGGGCTGGTAAAAATGGTACTTGACCAATGAAATTCATAGGAGTCAATCCAATTTGATAAAAGAATTATAAAAGAAATTATTCAAAAAGGTTCAAATTAGCCTAAATTATACCAATTTGAGCTTATGCTTCTTGTCATTTGGACTAGTATAATCCAAGAGAACCCAGCCAACTTGCTCATGTGTGGTCACATGCACACTTCAAAGAAACAACTACTAACATAAATGCCTGAACTAATCTTCTATGGTTCCAGATGTTGTTCTAGATTTTTTATTTTTTCCCTGACAAACTTGATATTCCGCCATGTTTGCCAATGTATGCAAGGTGATATAAGCTGTACTGTACCTTTATTGGTTTAGTTGCTGACTATACAAAATACTTTTCCATATTTTTTTTTCTTACATATGTACATTGCTCAACTTTCGACAAAGTTTTTGGCTTCATGTTGGTGGGTGTGGTAATTATGAAAACAGGCTTTTATGCTTAATTGAAGTTTTATTATTAGAGATTATATATATATTTTTTTACTGGTCGTTATAAAATAAAAAAAATCTGCAGAAAAACTTTCAATCGAGTAAAGCCTGGGTTAAACGAAGAGAAAATATGAAAAGAATATCCGAAAGTGCAGACTCCAATAAATTGTCTATAAAGTCCTATAAAGCAGACACGCATGCAATGGGAATAGACACATCCCTAAGAAAGCCCCATAGTTTTCTATATTTGTGCGCAACTTGCCATTTAATTTTCCTCTTTTAGCAGTTTCAGCCAAGGCCGTATCCGGGGGGGGGGGGGTTAGGGGGTTTGAACCCCCCCCCCCCCGAAATGTTCGTCTGATTCGTAAAAATGTAAGAAAAATGGATATAAACAAATTTTGTATGCTTTTTTTGAGGTTTTTTTGTGTAAATCCCCGCCCCCCGAAAATTGTTTTGAGTAAAACCCCTACCGAAAAAAAAATCCTGGGTACGGCCGTGGTTTCGGCATACCCCTCACCTCTTCCAAATCTAAGTTTGTGCACGGGTCTGCTCTTGAGTGGAATTGCAAACCAATCCCTTATCACAGATATTATACCAAGGAAACAATGATCTATTTCCTATGTTATAACAGAAAGTCAAATAAGAATTGAAACACGAAGGAATTTACTATTTCCTCTCAAACAAATTTATCAATTTGGTTCAGTTTGCTAACGGAAGTTTGCAATTCTTTAAGTTTAAAAGCTTCCGATTTCACAGCATCGATAAGTAACAAGTTATGAGGATTTAAGTGAATGATCTGATAATATAGCAAAGGATGTGAAGAACAGAGAGGATATCCTCTTAAATATTTTAGCAAATGAATATACATTAACCAATTGAGCCAACTTTAAGTAGTGTATGTTAATTACAACCGATAAAAAATTGTTCCTGAACCTTTTCTTTCCACTGATGAAACCATGACCCAAAATGAAACCGTCAATCACAAAACCTAAAGGTTTATGTCTATTACCAAGGAGAGGGAGGATGTGTCAATACCTAAAACTGAAAAACAGCCTATAAAATATAATTTTATACAGCCTACTAAATGGATAACGGAGGTCCATTTATCAGCTATACGCAGTGTCAATTTTAAAAAATACTTTTTTGATTAAACTCCACAAAGAACAAACTTCTATTCCAAATAAATAATTAAAAGCCTTTTGGTCCCAGTGCATTACGATTTGTCTTCAGGGACCACCTTGGGGAGGTGGGTTGGTGGTTGAAATAAAGCTTAAGACTTTCTGAACTCAAATATGATATTTGTTATTTAAGCGAGTGGTTATGAGTTCTCCAGGTTGGGTGGGGGTGGGCTGAAGAACCGCGAAGAAATTACAAAATTGCGCTTGGAGCACACTACCAAAATAAAATAAATTTCATTTCAACCTTAATAATAATACAAAACGTCTAAACAATAAATTTAAAAGATAAAAATCCCTTGGAACAGTGAGAAGTGATGGTAGGGGGGGGGGAAATTAAGATACCATTTTGGAGTTCGATACTAGATATGTATGAACATAAAGTTAGACAAAAATCGAAAGAAAGAACTTTTAAAGAATAAGAATTTAAGACGAAGGTTCTTGCAGAAAAGTTTCAGACTGAACAGCTTGATCTGGTGATTGCAAACACAAAACTCAGGGCGTCACGTAGCATCTTATATGCTCTCCTCTGAGACTGATCAGATAGAGGGAAATCGAGGCATCAAAAGCAGCAGCGGAAAAAAGTTGGTTCAATAGCCAAAGACAAGGTTCAACTTAAAAAATATCCTAGGCGTCCACCTGCTCGTTATCAAGAGGCAATTTCTAATTCTGGAGCCGACTCGTTGGATGACTGGAAGTTTTTCCATGCTAAGGAATTCTATGGAGTTCCCAGAGCCCTAGTGAACGGCTTGGACGATGCAATCCATGATAACTCATCTTTTCTGAGGCTACCGTACCGAATTCTACAAGGCAAAATGGACGATAGCTATGTAAGTCTTTCCTATGAAAGTCACGAAGATGTTTGCGGGAAAAGACTTAGATCGTGTGGAATTCATTTTAGACCTATTGGCCAGGACTGAGGATGAAAGCTATAAAGTCAATGATCACACCACCTTGGAGACCCTATTCCGTGAAATATCTGCAGTCAAACAATAATCCCGACACCCTGATCAATTTACCAGTAGATTGTGACAGCATCCTTAACTTTAGCCATGGAAAAAGAGGTTTCAGCAAACTGACACTGGTCATGACACGTTTACGTACAACGAAAGACGATGACCCTTTCGACCACCTCGTCACGATGTGCTGCAAGGCAGCCGAACAAAGACGTTTGACTTTTTAACCGAAGTTTTTTAGTTGCATTTTATTAATTCGTATATTTAATTCGTATATTTTAATCGAAATTGTCAATTTCTCGCTTCTGAGTTCTGCTTTTATATAAATCACACAATCGATTTTTTCTCTTCTCCACTAGATCACCAACTAGTTGTATATGCTTCTTACGAGAAACTGAACTAAGGGGTTATTCTTTTTCAGGTTATACGATTCTTTGGGCTGAAGTGTGCTCACAATCTTCGTATTCGAAACGGACATTTTGCAAATTATTGGTAAAAACAGTCGGTAAAAACGACCAAAAATGTCAGTGGGTAAAATCTCCCCCCCCCCCAAACAATTTGGCTACCAATAAAACTACTAATACCAATACTCCTACTACCAATATCTCAGGAAGTACTTAGGGTATTCAGTTAGAACTTTCAGGGAATGATGAGGGGGATGACCAATTGACGAAAAACAACTTATGCACGCTACTGCTACTACTACTACTACTGCTACTACTACTACTGAATATTGAGGGGGAAGTTGAATTAAATCAAAACACATTCTATGCATGTAGGTTGTCAAAAGGACGTATCAACAGTATCTTACGAACGGGTTGGAGTTAAAGAAATTAAAACTTTTAGCGCTTTTTGTGGGAAATGTTTAACTAACCAAAAGACGATATTTGCATGCTCCTACTGCTGCTTCTACCACAAATACTACTGCTACTACTATTACAACTGCTACTACTAAAGCTAAGGATATCAAGGTGAAACTATCAAGGAATATTGGGAGAATGTTGAACTAAATCAAAACATTATGTGCAAGCAAGTTGTCAGAAGGACACATCAGCAATTCCCCAAAAACTGTTTAGGGTATCCGGTTGAAACTTTCTGCATGTGTTGTGGGGAATGTTGAAAAAAGATGCTGTCTGCATACTGCTACTAATGTTACATCTAGTACTTCAACTATTTCTACTATTGAAACTAAGGATATTAAGGTGAAGCTTTCAGGGAGTTTTTGGGGGATGTGTTGAACTACATCAAAACACACTCTGTACAAGCAGGTAAAAAGGGCATAGCAGCAATATCCCAGGAAGGGTCTAGGATATTAAATTGAAACTTTTAGGGCATGATAAGGGGGTCTTGAACTAACCAAAAGGCACTATGCGCATACTACTACTACTACTATTACTACTGCTACAACTAGTACTACTATTATTACTGCTACAACTAGTACTACTATTAATACTGCTACAACTGCTACTTACAGCTACTACTACTGTTAATATTACGATTACTATTAGTATTGCTACTGAAGATCAGGGTATAAGAATGAAACTTTCAGGCAATGCTGAGGAGGATCTTGAACTAAACCTAAACACATTATGCCGATTCAGTTGATTAAAAGGTCGGGACAGATATATCCCGGGAACAGCTTTGAGCATTAAGTCAGAATTTTCAGTGCATGTTGAAAAACCAAAATTTACTATATGTACGCTACTACTGCTACTTCTACTGTTAATGTACTAGTACTCTTCTACTTCTACTAGTACTTTGGCTAAGGGCATTAAGGATAAATTCTCAGGAAATGTTCAGTGGGACGTTGAATTAAATTGAAATATGCTATGTGTATGTAGGTTGTCAAAAAGGCGTAAATCTTTTCCTGAAAAAATTATAAGCGCAATCTAGCGTTAGTTAGCAAAATCATAAAGCTAGTAACAAGAGCTAGATAAGCAAATATTAATCGTATTTATTTTGATCATCATTTTTTATTTTTTTAACTAATCTATGTTTTCAGTCAAACTAATTATGACCATAGAAATACTAAACAATACCATGCCAATTTCAGAACCCAAGATATATTTGAAAAATATAAGAGCCTGCATGCTTAACAGAAAGGCCAGCTTCGTTTACACGTGGGCTTTTTTTTTTAAATACATATCTAATAAATAACAACTTATTCTAAGCCTGTTTTAAATTATTTTAGCTAGGCCATGTAGGTCTATACCGTCAGCGGGGCTACTAGTTTTAAATTTGAATTACAACCATCCCGTAGCATCAAAGATTTGCTTAAATTTCTTGTTTTTGTTGGATTAGAACTAGCTTTAATTTCCACCTAGAACACTAATTAAGAGTTTGTTTTCCTATCACAGTTTACAGACATAAGATGAAAATTACGTATTTGGTAATTCTAACGTCACAATGGCTGACTCGAGTGCAGAATGCATATAGCAAATATAGAAAACAGCAATTTAATTATATTTGAGGAATCTTTGCTGATAAAATTTTGCCGTATAAAGATAGTATATAATGTAGATATGAGATATCCTACTGGTTTATATTGTAGAAAATTAAATAATAAAAAAACAGTTTTTTTTTAACTGAAAGTAAGGAGCAGCATTAACATTGAAAATGAACAGAAATTATTACGTATATGAAGTGAGTTGCCTCCTCCTCAATACCTCACTCTTTAAGCTAAAGTTTTGTATCACTTTTAAAAAAACTTCTTATTGTTATAATTAAAAATCCCTTGGGTTTCAGGAGTCGTTCTTAAAGGTTTGGGACAAAATTCAAACTGTAGTGTAAAGAGCGGGGCGTTGAGGAGGAGGCAAACCCCTTCATATACGTAATAATTTCTTTTCGTTTTCAGTTTTAATGTTGCTCCTTAATCTCAAATGAAAAAACTTGTTTTTTTATTTGATTTCTGATCGTTTTTTAAATAATGCCAGGAAATATGGTCATACTTGCACGGAGAGATCCAATTCCCACGGATATGTTTTCTAGACAATTCAATCCCGCGGAAAATTTAAACCAGGAAATTACCCTTAACAACTTGACGCCTAAAATTGAGACGGAAAAGAGAAAGCAAGACGTATAAAAAGAATTTTGTATAGGAATTCTTTCAAATTCCTCCAGTGTTTTCTTTCCCCTGACAAGTTTACCCCTGGAAACTTCCTCCCCATGGAAAATTCCCCCGTGTAAAAACCCCCAGCAGAAAATTCGTGCCCTCCCCCCTAAAATGTATGCACGCTTCCCAATAACATATACCATGCGTAAACAATGGGCAAATTTTGTAACTTAAAGACCTATCCCCTTGGGCTGGGGGAGGGGAATCATGTTATATCCAAAGGCATAGTTATTGAGTCTTTCAAATATGATGAACAAAATGGCTATTTAAAAATTTTTATCGAACGATTTAAAAAGGAACGGGGAGGGGGCCTAATTGCCTAGTTGCTTTTGGTCACTTAAAAAGGGCACTAGAACCATTAGTTTCCATTCGAATGAGTCCTTTCACGATATTTTAGGACCGATGGGTCGATACAATCACCCCTGGAAAAAAAAACAAAAAACAAATAGATACGCATCCGTGATCTTTCTTCTGGCAAAAAATACAAAACTCAACATTTTTGAGGATAGCAGCTTGAAACCTCTACAGTAAGGTTTTCTGATATACTGAATCTGATGGTGTGATTTTCATTAAGATTCTAAGACTTTTAGGAGGTATTTCCCCTTTTCTTGAAAATAATGCAATTTTTTTCAGGCTCGTAGCCGCTAATGGGTAAGACTAGACTTGACGAATCTTATATATTTGGAATCATTGTAATAATCTGAGTCCTTTGATGTATCTACTGATGTCAAAATTTTAGAGTTTCGGTTACTATTGAGCCGGGTCGCTCCTTACCTACAGTTCGTTACCACGAACTGTTTGATTTTAAAAAAAGCGACTCATTTATTAGGTGCGTCTTGAAGCTATTCGTGATGACGGTATTGTATGTTGGGCCCAAACGGATTGTATGTAACCCAAAACGAACAGAAATTACAATAAATAACCGAGTCAAACTCAAAACGAGCAGCAATTAACATGAGTAGGGCTCAAAAGCCCTATGCCTTCCCAAGGCCAGAACAAAATTTGCACTATGCTGAAAAAATATAAATATTTTTACTTTTATAACTTTAATAAATCAAATAATATTAACATTTTGATTACTAAATATCAGTATATGTATATTAAACTGACAATGCACATTCATTTTTATGTTTTTCAGTAAAATAAAAATTATAGTTTGGCCTTGGGAAGGCATAGGGGTTTTGAGCCCTACTCATGTTAATTTCTGCTCGTTTTGAGTTTGACTCGGTTATTTCTTGTAATTTCTGTTCGTTTTGGGTTTCATTTATTTATCAATGCTGATTTGTGGTAGTTTCACGCTTGGTAGATTATTTGATTTTATTTTTGATCATTTTTGGTTTAATGGAGTTCTTTACTTTTCTTTGAAAACTTAATTTGTAGAAAAAGTTTTTTTAATTAATTTCTGTTCGTTTTACATTGACATTGTCTTTTCAGGGAAAAATAAAATAATTCTTTAAATCTTTTCGTTTTTTGTATGCTGGAAAAAATTTTCAGCAATTTTTAACAACATACACCCTTTTAAAAATCCGGACACAAAAACTAGTGTTTAATTTAGTTTCATACCTCCTCTAGTTGACCTAAAATAGAAAACTTGATACCATTCGCAAATAAATCTGTTTACTTTCTTTGATAGCTTGGATACACTTACGCTATTTTCATTTGGTTAAATTTTAAGAGCAGAAGTAGCCCCAAAAGTTTGAACACAATACCCTCAGTCGTTCTCGGGATACTGCTGAGATGCCTTCAGAGGCGTCATTTAGGGGGGGGGGGACGGGCTGGGGCTATAGCCCAACCCTGATTTTAGGAGGCACCCCCAAATCAATTGTCACAGTCTTTGTCAATTTGATTTGAAGTGAGAAAAAAAATGCGTAAAAAAATGTTCTCGATTAAAACAAATCCGTTTCTAATATAGCTCTACTTCACAACAATCAATTATGGGCTTCATTCCCAAACACATTTATTTAATATTCCTTTTTCATAGTTCATGACATATTTTTATTGCATTGTTGTTACAGCCACGGTGACCAACTTTCATTGCAATCGAGTAATTGACCCAGGATCCGTAATAAAATTATAAATTATAATTATAATGGAGCAGTGTTCCCCTCCACATACATATATTATGTGCTTTATATTTCTTTTGGATTGTTTGTGAATCTGTTCTGAGTCTTTCCTGAGTCTTGTGTGACTCAGGTCTTCTCTGTTTCTGGAGTTGGTAAATAAAACACTATTTTGTACAATATTTTTTGCGTCCCTAGTAGCCATATACGCATTATAATTTGTACTTTGGTTGTTACTTTGGTTGTTACTGTACTTTTTTGGTTGTCTGTATAACCTGCATTTTACTTGTAATTCAGATTTTTTCTCCTCCTCCCCCTCCCCCATACACACACACACCCTGAATTTGTGATGTTTTTGGTTGTCTATATAACCTGTATTTTCCATGTATTTCAGCTTATTGCTAATCCCCCCCCCCTCCTACAGGTTGAATGTGTGATGTTTTTTGGTTGTCTATATAACCTGTATTTTCCGCGCAATTCAGCTTTTTCTCCTCCTCCTACCCCCCTATATCAATACCCCCTATGATGTCAATAAATGTATCAAAAGAATGGCCTTATAATGCTGATTCTAAATATATAAATTTTTATCAAGTTTAGTATTACCCATCAAAGGCTACGAGCCTGAGAAAATTTATCTGATTTTTTAAAGAGGGGGTAAAACTCCCTGCAAGTGAAAGAATTTTAATGAATATCACACCGTCAGATTCAGCGTATCACAAAACCCGATTATATGGTTACCGATTTTTTTATGTTTTCATTTTTATAACTTTAAGAAATCAAAAATTAATTAAGATTTTAAGGATTAAATATCAGCATATGTATATTAAACTGACAATGCACATTTTTTTCAGTAAATTCATTTGAATTTTTTTCAGAAAAGTACAAATTTAATTCTGGCTTCTAGAAAGCATGGGGGTTTAGAACCCTATTCATATTAATTTTGGCTTGTTTTGAGTTTGACTCAGTTATTTATTTTAATTTCTGTTTGTTTTGGGTTTCGTTTATTTATTTGATACTGATTTGTGGTAGGCCTAGTTGTATGCTTGGTAGATTATTTGATTCTATTTTTGTTAATTTTTGGTTTAATGGAGTTCTTTACTTTTTTTTGAAAAACTTATTTTGTGGAAAAAGTTTTTTAAATTAATTATTAATAGAAGCGAGACCGTAAGGGATTTTTAAAATTCCTTGTGCTTTTTCTTCTTTGGCTCCAGTCAACATTTTTAATTTGAAATTTGATTTCATTCAAAATGACTATTTCATGAATTTTGTTTCTCGAATTGTCTTGAAATTTAGCTTCCTGAATTTTGAAAAAATCAATGTGGGAATTTCCGACCAGTAATTATTTTTAGATTTCAGGAAATATAAGAAAGACAAGAAAAATATATTATATAAAAGGAAAATTCAAAGAATCGACAAAGAGCTTTAAGAACCGTACTTAATCTCACCCACGAAAGACCATAACAAAACGAGAATATGAAAAAGGAAAAGATTTGTTAATTAGGGAGTTAAAAGGAAATTGTACAAACAATTAAAAACAAAATATTTCGACTTCACGGACAAAAAGCTTTTTCAGCGGGGGGGGGCTTAACTTGAACCAACTTATAAAAAAAGTGAGAAAACACGACAAATTTAACAAATAAGAGCTATACATGAAAAATATAAGTAGTAAAAGAAAAGCTCAGACCTCTCACTTTGTGTCAGTTCAAGAAAATCTACGATAGGGTAGGGGAATTTTCTTTTGAACACCCAGAGGGAGGTGAAAATTTGTTGTTTTTTACATTATTCTTTAAAAATACCAGTGCGTCATGACCGATCAATTTTCAGGTGGGCAAGCCCGTATTATATGAATTGCATTTACATTTACTGCCATCCTCATAGACTCAACTTTGTGTTGGGTGATTCCATTCAGAACTTGAAAAGAATGGCCTCTTTTTTTCCACTCTTCAAGAGCAGTACTGTTTATCCGCGAATAGCAGTACACCCTACCAACTGTTTGTTAATGTTCAGAAAGCCATAACTGGTGTTCAGCTGGAGAAATCATCTACTACAAGATGGGCATACTGGAATAGATTGGTGAACAAAGTACTGAATAGATACAACGGTATTTTGGGCGTGTTATCAATTACCAGAACATCTAGTGACGGGGAATCAGTAGCTCAGGCCCACAGACTCGTAACCATACGTCAGACATTTCAATTTATATTTATATTCCATCTAGCGGAAAATAGATTTGCGCCACGAACTCGGTCTGAACAGCTGCGGGAGTTAGACCTAGTTTTCTCTAGTAGCTACTGGTCTTATTGGAGGTACGCGAGATAAAATTACAGACATGCGAACTGACAATGGTTTTGATGAAACTTTTACTAAAGCAAAATAATTTTCTTGTGAGTGCAGTCTCGCTGAAGACTTTTTGCAAAATTCTCATAATTCTGATTTTTCATGTAAAATGCCAAAGTATGCACAGCAAGCAGCTTGCAGTTTACATGAATCTGTAGCAATGTCAACTTTGGGAAAAAGCAATCTTGTTGAAGTTAAAATACCAACTAAAAATACTTTCATAAAGAATCATTTTCTTGTGACAGACAGATTGTGCTCTAAGTTTAAAAGTCGCTTTATGAATAATCCCCGCACTTTGCTAATACTAGTTGACTAGCTAGTGTAGCATTGCATTACAAGGAAGACAAAAAAACTGACCCGTGAAATTTCCCTATGTTTGTAGAAATATAAAAACTAGTGCTGCACCTTAAGGATTCATTCACCCATCCGAGTGTCTGTTATTTCTAAATATGATGCAATTACTCATTTTAATCTGTGTTAGTTTTGTGTTTCATTTATTCATTGAGAGTAATTTCTGTTCTTTTTTAAGTTTGAATTATTATATGACTTTGTTTCTACTTCTCGTAGGCATTGACACAAATCTGTTGGTCTCGCAAATGGATCTTGTGAGAAGATGGACACTCATTAGATAATACACCAGAAGATTTCTTTAAGCTTCGCGATTGTCTGAAAGCAATGTCAATAGCGTATTCCGAAGTTTTGAAAATTATGAAAATCTTCATTACTCTATCTATCACAACGGCTGGTAATGAGAAATTCTGTTTTTACACTAAGCCTGATTAAAACCTACTTAAGATCAACAATAGGCGGCGAAAGGCTCAGTTATCTGATGTTGATATTTAGTGAAAAGGCTCTAATGAAATTGTTTGTCTTCATTACTATGGTTAGAAAATACATTTTGATGTATAAAATATTGTGTAAAATTAAAGTGTACAAAATATATGGTTAGAAAAATATTTTTAGAAAAATGGGCCCTTGTCGGTTCTCAGTGTTAATAAGACTGTGAAATACTTTCCAACTTAAGTTCTCTCTGTATTCATTAAACACTTTTAAAATGCTTCTTACTATTATTAGTCGATTTTGGGAGAGTCCTGTGCTAAATACTATAAAAAGATATTGCTCTTCAACAACTGTGAGCTGACCAATTTAGGGGGCCCAAAGAGGTTG
This sequence comes from Artemia sp. Qi Xiang Cuo, assembly GCF_049724085.1. Taxonomy (NCBI): domain Eukaryota; kingdom Metazoa; phylum Arthropoda; class Branchiopoda; order Anostraca; family Artemiidae; genus Artemia; species Artemia sp. Qi Xiang Cuo. The sequence continues at coordinate 29,480,945 of NC_142798.1, forward strand.
CTTAGCCCCCCCCCCCCTCGTTCAGAATGAAATGATGCCACTGGATGCCTTATTGGGAATTAGCATTAACACAGAGCATTTTGATTTAATCTCAAGGCAACGTTTAGTTTTTAAACATAATTGGCAAATGTGAGGGTGGGCGTGGGAGCGGGAATAGTTGCCCTCCAATAACTTTCGGCTATTAAAAAGGGCATTATCCTTCTCTATTTTCAAACAAATGAGCCCTTTTCGAAGTTCCTAAGACAACACCTTTGATACGAAGTGCCCTTGTCTAAGCAAAACAAAAAAGGAAAAAATAATAATACACTGTACCCACATCGATCTTTACTATAAAAAGAATGTCAAGCCTTCCAATCAATTTCGATTATTAAAAAGGGCAATAACACTTTCAATTTCCAACCGAATGAGCGCTTTTTGAGTTTCTATAACAACGCTTACTATAAACACCTTATATGCCCCCGGGGCATAAATTAAAACCCTTGCCCTGAGGGCTGTGAGGGGGTTGTCATCCTCAAAGATCTAATTTTCAGAACTTTCAACCACGTTAAACAATAGGGCTATATCAAAGTTTTAATTTAAAGTTTTTGGGGAAACGGTGGGCGTGTGAAGGGCGTTAGTTGCCCTCCAATCAATTCCGACTATTAAAAAAGGGCACTAGCCCTTTCGATTTCCAATCGAATGAGCCCTTTTTGAAGTTTCTACGACAACACGTTCTATAACAACCTTATGTGCCCCAGGGCATAACTTACAACCCTTGACTTTAGGGCTGTGAGGGGGTTGTCATCCTCAAAGACATAACTTCCGGACCTTTCAACTACGTTGAACAAAATGGCTATCTCAAAATTTTGATTGGATGTGTTTGGGCAAATGGTGGGCGAAATAGGGGGGTTAGTTACCATCCAGTCACTTTTTACTATTCAATAAACCAATAGTAGTACCAATTTCCCATGGAATGATTCCTTATTGAAGTTTATAAGACAACACTTTCTTTAAAAAAACCTTATTTGCCCCCGCGGCATAAAACGTAACCCTTACCAAGGGAGCTGTGGAGGGAACGTCATCCTCAAAAACATAATTTCCAGACTTTTCCACTACGTAAAAAAAAATGGCTATCTCAAAATTTTGATTATATATGTTTGGGGAAACGGTGGGTGTGAGAGGGGTGTTAGTTATACTCCAATCACTTTCAGTTATACTCATATATATATATATATGTATATATATATATATATATATATATATATATATATATATATATATATATATATATATATATATATATATATATATATATATATATATATATATATATATATATATATATATATATATATATATATATATATATATATATATATCTTTCCATTAAAAAGGGCACAAGCCCTTCTACTATCCAATCGAATGAGCCTTTTTTGAAGTTTCTATAACAATACTATCTATAAAAACCTTATATGTCCTCGGAGCATAACTTACAACCCTTGCCTCGAGGGCTCTGAAGGGATTATCATCCTCAAAGACCTAATTTCTAAAACCTTTAACTACGTTGAACAAAATGGTTATCTAAAAATTTGATCGGATGTGTTTGGGGAAAAGGTGGGCGTGAGAGGGGGGTTAGTTGCCCTCAAATCACTTTCGACTATCAAAAAGGACACTAGCCCTTTAAATTTCCAATCGAATGAACCCTTTTTCAAGTTTCTACGATGAGGCTTTCAATAAAAACGTTATATGCCCCCAGGGCATAACTTACAACCCTTACCCTTAGGGCTGTATCATCTTAGATATGATCTCCGGACCTTTCAACTACTTTGAACAAAATGGCTATCTCAAAATTTTTATTGGATGTGTTTGGATAAATGGTGGCCCTGGAGGGAGTGCTAGTTGCCTTCCAATCACTTTTGACTATTAAAAAGGGCACTTGCCATTTCAATTTCCTATCAAATGAGCCTTTTCTGAAGTTCCTACGACAATGCTTTCTATAAAAAAAACCTTACAACCCTTGCCCTGAGGGCTGTGGAGGAGGGGTTTGTCGTCCTCAAAGACCTAATTTCCAGAGCTTTCAACTACGCTGAATAAAATGGCTATCTCAAAATTTTGATTGGATGTTTTTGGAGAAAAGGTGGGCGTGAGAGGGGGGTTAGTTGCCCTCAAATCACTTTCGACTACTGAAAAGGGCAATAGCCCTTTGAATTTCCAATCGAAGGAGCTCTTTTTGAAGTTTCTACGACAACACTTTCTATACTTATTCCCCCCCCCCAGGGCATAGCTTACAACCCTTGCCCTGAGGCTTGGGGGGAGTGTCCTCCTCAAAAACATAATTTCCATCTGGAAATCGACTACGCTGAACAAAATGGCTATCTCAAAATTTTGATTGGATGTGTTTGGGGAAATGGTGGGTTTGGAAGGGGTGTTAGTTGCCTTCCAATCACTTTCGACTATTAAAAAGGGCACAAGCCACTCCAATTTCCAATCGAATGATCCCTTTCCGAAGTTTCTACGACAACTCCTTCGATACGAAGTGCCCTGGTCTAAGACAAAGACACCAAAAAAACAAAAAATAAATAATACATTGTGCCAACATCGTTCTTTACTTAGGCAGCGCTATTACGCTATTGCGCTATTGCGCTGCCTATGATATACTATTTAATTATGTTTTGCAAGTAACAATCCATCGGTTCTCAGCGGATGTACTATCATGCTGCCCACATAAGATTGCTGATTCTGCTAGATACCGAAATTAGCAGTTAGTATACTCTATTCAATACTGACAAATCTTGCTTAATATTGTTTGTTTTATATTCCTTACTGCTCCCAATCATCTGTTTAATACGTCATAAGAAAAATCGCATAAGATAACCTAGACCTCGAAGTTCTATCCCCACTCTATGTGGCATTTTTATGCCCTTTGCAACTATAAATCTAAGAAAGTATGCTGAAATGACCAATAGTTTTAAATTAAACCTTTAAAGATCTCTCTAAGATTTTTCTGCTACCTGCTAGCTTCACGTGAATTGCTGGGGACAAGAATGTCTGCACTCCCCCCCTCCTCCAGTTTTTTTTTTAATTTAATTTTAAAAACACCATTTGTTCTTGGAATATTTCAATTTTAATTTCAATATTTTCGATTTTCAGTTTCAATATTTTCAAAAATCTCTATCATCCCTTAGTTCTATGGCTATCTACCTTAGTTCTACCCTAGGATGGATGGATGATAGACAATAACTATCAACAAGTGAAAATGACATCATTTTTTATTCAATTCTGAAAAAGGCTTATGCCAGTTTTGCCTCTCACTCAGACTACCTGTCTTGGCTTTGTCTTCAATTGGCCAATGGCTTGATGGCAACTTGATTTTAATTCAAAATCGACAAAATTTTGAATTAAAATCAAGTTTCTATAGTAGAACAAGTGACCTAAGCCTAATAGGCTTAGGCCACACAAGTGGATGATCGCCCCTTTTTGGTATTTTTACTGTAAAAACTTTTGGTGAATCGACACCAGTAGCCTAGCCTAGAACTAGCCTAGCCACAAGTGGCAGTTCTAGGCCTGGGAAGAAGGTTTAGCTGCCCCCCCCCCGTTTTTCTTAGATTTGGCATTATATTCCTTTTATTTTATTTTTTTATACTCCCATGGTATACCTTGCCCCTCAGATTAAGAGGCCTCTTTACAAATGGCAATTTCATTCTCACTGGACAGGTTTTTTTCAAAACTTCTGGTTGCTATGGGCCACGGTTAACTCTTAACTAGGTTGCATCTATTGCTGCAACCATGATATAGCTATTCAAAACTCTTTTTTTAAAATCTTCCAACATGAAACATTTCACTGTTTTGACGCAAAAAAAAACAAACAGAAAGGGCTGTTAACATTTGCGAATTAGATGGAAGCTTTTTTCAAAACTGATAGGAGTATAGCCTAGTTTTCTTCTTTTGTATTCTAATTCATCTGACATATAATTCCAGTTTTGTCTGTGGAGATGACATTAAGCGAATGCGCAATCTATCAATTGTGTAAAATAAGTGGGAAAGCGTAAGGGCTCAAATCTCCAAAGGCTGTTCTGAGCCATGAGAGAGTGAGTAACCTTAGAGATTAAGTTTCATAAAAATTTGTAATCGTATTAAGTTGTAATAACTTACAATGATTCTAAATTTATTTACTAAAATTATACCCTCATTGAACTGATTCTTGGCCAGTATCCAAAAGTGTTGTGCTTCAGCTCCTTTCCATGGATAATCTATGTACCTATACAGACGATTAAGGGTATTCGGGCTGATTTGTATATCATCAGATATTTCCAGTAAGAGTGATTCAGGTTCAGAATCTGGAACAGATAGAACAAATTTAGTACAAATAAAAGGCTATAATCTGAAGTGGCAGGACCTATCGAAATTTCAAATGGGTCATCTATGGAATATAACATATTTGGAGCCAAAATAGGCAATAAACAGGTTTTGTATTAATAATTTGTTTCTTATCAAACTCAATCGATAGATACTCATAATCTTAAAGCATTCACAAACGTGACGTATTAATAAAATATCAACAAACATAAAGTTTAGACCCAATAAATCATTGTGACGTAAATAAAACTGTTTATGCAGCATTTTAAAGAAGTAAGTAGCCATTCAAAATTTTTGGAGTCAGGCCCCCCAAGAGGGAGTGTACTTACTAAAAACCATGAACCTTACTAAAAACCATAAACCTTACTACAAAATCCATTACCTGTCCCTTCACGACAGATCAATATTACAAAGTAGGTATCTGTGCTCTATTGTTTAGAAAGACACATAGGCACATAAAATAGCATACACATAGCATAATGGCATGAAATTCTTACTTTCGGCCTCTGGAAGGACGAATAGGTACTTCATGACCACCATCTACTCGTTTAAGCCAGAATTTCAGAATATTACGTTTTAAGGTTTCTTCAGTTCAATAGCAGAACAAATATACCCCCTCCCCCTTCTAAGTGCGTACTTAATGAACCTGAGTCAAGTCCTTGTCTAATCCACAGGTATAAGCTACAGGCTTTTGTTGCTGTGCAAGATTGTGTCCATGTTCCAGAAACTCAACTGTCAATGTGAAGTCTATTGTCAAAATCAACAGCTAGATACATTCAAAAATTTTTGAGGATATTCAAGTTGTTATGATAACAATAGCCGAGACTCAAATTAGTTTGACATGTTTCCATCACTACTATCGATTACTTAGTCCCAGATCACTTTGTAAGTATGGGCAAGGCTATAAAAAAAATTAACAAAACAAGGCTTTGTCTTTTATTACAACTGATCAATTTAAATCACCTGAAAAACATGTACACGATGATGGCAATAATTTAACTCTCGCTTCCAAGCCTGGTCTAAAAAATAAATCCGTCGAAACAATACATTATAGATTGTTTCAAACTTAGAAAAGATTTTGCAGAACAGCTATACTATTATAGCTAGAACTTGAAATGTTTACTGCCTTCTGGTCTCAAAGAAAATAAGATAAACATCAAAGGAAACAAAATACAAAATGAAATTGTTACTTGAATCTGCATGATGATTTCAATAGGTCTCTATCCACTGCCTCTACTTCTTGATCAGCAAAAACGATTAAGCAGTGACTGTTTAAATTGGAAATCAAAAAGTTCAATTCATAAAATAATAGGACGAATTGTCTGATCAATGCCAAAGCCTATTCCTAAAGTTCTCATTTCAACCAGCTGTTTTGGGCAAAATTCTATAGCATCACGACACAAACTTCAACATTTCAGTGAAGCTCACCAGAAACAAAGGGATACACTTCTTCATAGTTAAATCATTACTATTCTAGAAAAGTGCTGGAACTGAAATAGAAATCACTAGAGATCGTCAGCAATTTTTTTATTTTACGTTTAATTTTTGTTAAATAGGCTCTCTAGAAGCTCTAAATTATATTTACAGTTTCCAGAACAGTCTACTTATATCGATGGTGTTCCACCTTGATTCTGGCAGCAGCCAAGTGATGAACGCTTATGATCATATGTGCTAAATGCTACCAAAATTCTGCACGAATTTCGTTCGTATTTTTTGGGCAATGTAGTTTGCTCTAACATATTATTAGCAACTAATCAACAACCAAATTAGTTCCCAATTTAGCACGCTTATACGGATTAACTAACATCATCCCCCTTTCCCATCACCATCATCATCACCAAATGTTTGTACAACTTGCACAATAAATAACATGTGTCAAAGACAGATTAAAATGCATAGCGGGCAAAAAACAAATTTAGAGAAAGAGTTACCATTAACGCGAAGTTCGATAAAATTCTTTTCAATTCTCTAGGACAGTGACTAAAGAGGGGACTTATCCAGCCTAATCGAGGAGTATCGCTTATTCTGAGTTAGGATATCTTACCATTGTCATGTTTCTTTTGCCAATCTTCGTAGTCTTGCAAAACTTGAGCTGCATGCGTGAATGAAGCCTTTGCTGAAGTTGAAGGGCCTTCTTTTTCAAGAATATCTTCCGCCATCTACAATTATTTATCATTAATCGCAACTACTTAAACTTCTGTTCAGCTCCATTACAAATTCCTTCTCCTTACCATCATCACTGGTTCTACATTTTTTTTTTCTTCTTTTTTTTTTATTTTATCCTGACATCTAAATTCCTGAATTTGACACCTTTAGTAACAAATTGGACATGTAAAACTTTAAAGGTATCATTTTTGTAACGAATTAGATAAAAAGAAAGATTCTTTTCCAAGTAAAAGCAATAACTAACGTTAAAACTTCTGAAAGTTGCAAAGGTTAGATTAGAATTTATCATTCAATATATCCATACTTTTTTACTATATTTTTTTTCTTTCTTTCTCGCTGTTTACTTGTTACCTGTTTACGTGCATATCAGCCAGTATGGTCTAAAAGACCAGCTACCACGTAAAAAGTACAATACCGTGGTCTATGTTTTATCTTTTATCTCCCTTCTACACGCAGGGAAAATCCTTTCAAACTATATGTTGAATAGAACTTCTGCATCAGTCGGCTAAGTCCTCCTGTGCGAGAAAGCTGGGTGCGATTTTTCATTGTGACAAGCTGTTACAATCCATCTCCAGCATCCCTATCTGTTTGTCTTAAGTCAGGTCAAAAATTTATGCCCGCTTTTTGCAGGAGCTTTTTTCAGGATTCAACAACTTTACTAAAAATGATTCATGCCGGCTTGACGACCGGTTACAAATAAACCACATATATGCTTGAAAAACGCAACCAGTACACATTTACTAAATTATAAAACTAACCAAATCATCACTGAGATAAACACAAATAATGAATAATAAAAAAGAGATAATAATAATAATTACTGAATAATAAATTATTAAAAAAAAAAAAAATAATAAAAAAATAATATAATAAAACGAATATATCAATAACAGAACAAAAAAAATAAATACCTAATTTGTCCTCTCTCGTCTTCCAGCCCCACACTCACCAACCGCCCGCAAGGATATGCTTCTTTAACCGGTTTTTAAATTGCGGGACAGGTTTCAAAACCTTGTTTGCACTGCTACAAAGTATCAATAATAGGGCTTTATTGGCGTATTGTAATACCGATCATACATTATTACAACCTCTAAGTAATGGATTTTTATTTAGTCATGGCTGTTTTCTACAAGTACAAGTACTACTCTCCCTCTTTTGGTCTTTCCAGCACTACAGAAACGATGTCAGCACCCATAATACTCAGACAACCTACATGAGGAGACATTCTACACTGAGTAGTTGAAGAATTGAACAACTTTTGAAGCAGTTGGAAGACTTTTGCAACACCCATTTCAAGCGAAAAGATCTCCACTTCAGGGCGTATTAATGTCTTAGAATTAAACATTTGGCCTTCCTATAATATTTGGAAGTCCATGAACTCAGTCTTATGTCAAAGCTTAAGACAAAAAAGACCTAGTTCAGTGTACACAAGTGATACACTTAAAAAAATCGTGCATTTCTTTTGTATTTACCAAATATGAGGTAAATTCAATGTAAGAGGACAGACCCCACCCCCTTGTCCGCCCAATTGACGCATAAAATAGTGCTTATCATTAAAAAGAAGTTAGGCTATACTATCTATATAAAAGTATGTCTAAGTATAAGCATCGTAGAGTATCCTTCTCAAAGAAAGTAGATGAAACCACAAGAGTCTTCTTGATCGACAAAGTGGGAGAATCAGCAGAAATAGCGTAGATTTTCTTATACTCTTTAGCATCTTTATTGAGTCTTTATTAATTATTTAGAGCAGATATAAGCAACAAGATACAATAGATATATCTAATTTTCGAGTCAAAGCAATTCTTAGAGCGTAATTTCTTTAACAGGAATTCAGTTATTTAAAAAAATATTGTAGCCAAGACCAGCGGCATGTGAGTAAACAAAGAGTTCTACAATCGAACCAAACTTTTGCAATGTCTTCGGTTTCCTTCAATATGATTTGCGCAGCTCAGACGCACAGATTCTTTTTTTAATGTATCTAGACACTCAAATCCGTTCTTGTGAGATCAAAATATATGAAGAAAAAGTAGACAAAGCTGTCTGTGACAACTACCAGTAAAATAGGTGACTATCTATAAGCATCAGCAGATTAAACCAGAGAAAAAGTTTTTGTTTAAAATTGAATCTACTCACCATGTAAAGTAGTAAAGCAGCATCCAGCTTTTGCTGGCATGACTTAAAGAGATCAACTGCTTGTTGATATTTCTTCTCCATAAGAAGGCGTTTAGCATACGACTTTAATAGCTTTTTTACATCAGCCATCCCGTACTTCTGTGCAAGAGATATTGCACTGTCCCAATGGTTCAATTTTATGCAGAGATCAATCGCCAAACGTGGTCTGTTACACTAAAAGTGGGATACAAAGTCGAATTTGTGTAAATTATTTTCCTTCAGATTCATCAAAATCGAGAGAAAAAGAATAATTTCATGCAGTAGCGTAGAAATCAGATAGAAAAGAGAAAAATATACTTCGATTCGCAATCTACTACTCTTTACAAATACATCCATTAACTTCATAACTGTGTCCTTCCCCGAATGTCTGGATAGGTTATAAACAAAATTTGCTGTTTTTTTTTCAAATTGGCGTTATTTGGCATTGTGAGTCAACTGTTTGTGAGAAATAAATCTATAAAATAATACAGATTATCAAAATCAGCAAACTTCTGTATATAGTTTAGGGATATATCCAGGTATTACAAGGGGATACAGTTTCAGCGGTAGCAGTTATTATATTTTGAAAGAGCTTTAAAAGAAGAGTTAAATGGTTTATTTCTTTTTTCGCTAGCTGATTTGTGTGTTACAACAGAATATTACCGAAAAATGTTTCAATGCTTTTGATTTCTGCTATAAATTCAAGTCTCAACTTGGTATAAACTTTATTTGAAGCATAAACTATTTAGTACTTGGTTTATACTTGGAAATATTTCGCTAGATTTAAGGTGCTTTTGCTTTTAAATTTACAACGACTTAAATTAATTGATGACGACTTTGCGTGGATTTGGACATTTCGATTTAGTTGACGGTTCGGTTATACTGTTTTGTCCTAGGTAATTGGATAGATGAGTAAGGTTAAAGCCTCGTTCAAGTGCACATTTATCTCAATTGCTGGAGTAGGATGACAGTCCTTTTCTTCTTCTTCTTCTTCTCTCTCTCTCTCTTTCTCTTTCTCTCTCTCTCTCTCTCTCTCTCTCTCTCTCTCTCTCTCTCTCTCTCTCTCTCTCTCTCTCTCTCTCTCTCTCTCTCTCTCTCTCTCTCTCTCTCTCTCTCTCTCTCTCTCTCTCTCTCTCTCTCTCTCTCTCTCTCTCTCTCTCTCTCTCTCTCTCTCTCTCTCTCTCTCTCTCTCTCTCTCTCTCTCTCTCTCTCTCTCTCTCTCTCCTTCTTTTTTTTTCAGCCAAGTAATTACCTCTAAAACATTATATGTTTATCAAACTGTAATATTACTATAATACAAACATATTAGTATGAACTATTTAAACCTCTCTTGAATATTTTAATGAAATGTAGATAAGTAAAACTAGTCGAAGTCTGAACATATTACCTCATTTTGATATCTAAATATCACAGCTTTTTAATTTCTAAAATATAAAATCTGTAGGGTTAAGTCTTCTGATAAAAAATTATGCTGACGTAAACTCATGCTAATTAGTAGCTGCAGTTTTTTTGTTTTCAATTTACTAATTTAAGAAATGTTGAAGAATGTGTAGATAGAAAAAAAAGGTGACTTCTTTATGACAAAATAGAGGAGGACAAAAAGGAAGACAAGCAAAGTACAAAGAGCAAAAACTTGACAAAATCAAAAAAAAAAGTGAAGTACATAAGGTAGGTATGATGACCAGGACTTGCACATTCATGCAGAAATTTATCTAAACATTCTAGTTAGAAGTATCAAATGCCCAACTTATGCTTCAAAGCCTACCTTTATTAGTCTAATCATTCTCTTTTTTTCTTAAGTTGTGACCGCCTGTGCATCCTAATTACTTAAAGCACCGTCTTTTACAGAAATTAAATAAAAAAAACAAGTTTTTTTAACTGAAAGTAAGGAACGACGTTAAAACTTAAAACGAACAGAAATTATTCCGTATACGAAAGGGGCTGTCCCCCCCCCCCTTAACGCCTCGCTCTTTACGCTAAAGTTTTTTATTGTTTAAAAAAAATAGAGTAGTGAGAAAGAGTCAAACTTTAACGTAAAGACCGAGGCGGTGAGGAGGAGACAGTCCCTCTCATAGACGGAATAATTTCTGTTCGTTGTAAGTTTTAATGTCGCTCCTTACTTTCAGTTAAAAAAAAACTTGTATTGTCTTATTTAATTTTTGAACGTTTTCGAATTAATACAGGTTTTGATTTTGGCTCACCATACATGAATAATTAAAACAAAATTTGCATATTAATTTTATTTTTATTTGGTTAAATGGCTTTCTCGAAACTTGTTTAATTTTATTTACGAACGTTTTTATTAGTAATAAATATACACAACTTACGAATTAACTTACATAACGAACTTCTATATTGATACATTTTTAATATGTATATTAGGGGATTTGCCCCCTAGTCATTACCTTGCTCTTTAAGCTAAAGTACAAGTTTTGTTCCAATTCTTTAAAAATGACCCCTTTATCACAAAGGCCGTTAATTAGAATAAATAGCTCTTATAAAAGTACTAAAAAATATTTGGCTTAAAGAGCGAGGTATTGACTAAGGGGTGAACCCAATCATATAAGTAATATTTTCTGTTCGTTTTAAGTTTTTATGTTGCTCCTTACTTTCAGTTGAAAAACTTGTTTTGTTTATTTAATTTTTGATCTCTTTCTTTAATAATGCTGGGAAATCCTTCACCCCCTTCATAGCAATGTCCCTTCCCCCATGAAAACTTCCTTCATGGAAAGATCCTGCCATATAACCCCCCACCCCCCCCCCCCACCTACCAGAAAAAATCCCCCCTGAAAACGTCTGTATACTTCCCAATAACGAATACTATATGTTAAAATTGGGTAAAGTTCATAACTTTCAGCCCTCCCCCCGGGGACTTCGGGGGAATATGTCATCCTAAAAGACGTAGTTATCATATTTTTGACCATGCTGAACAAAATGGCTATCTCATTTTGATCGGGTGACTTTGGGAAAAAAATGAGCGTGGGAGGGGGCCTAGTTGCCCTCTATTTTTTTGTCACTTAAAAAGGGCACTAGATGTTTTAATTTCCGTTCCGATGAGCCCTTCCACGATATTCTAGGACCAGTGGGTCAATACAATAATCCCTGCGAAAAAAAAAACAAACAAATAAACACGCATCCGTGATCTTTCTTTTGGCAAAAAATGCAAAATTTCACATTTTTGTAAATAGGTGCTTGAAATCTCTACAACAGGGTTCTCTGATACGCTGAATATGATGGTGTAATTTCCATTAAGGTTCTATAACTTTTAGGGGGTCTTTCCCCCTTTTTTCTAAAATCAGCCAAATTTTCTCAGGCGCGTAAAATTAAACTTGATGAAACTTATATATTTGAAATCAGCAGTAAAATCTAATTCTTTTGATGTATCTATTGGTATCAAAATTCCGTTTTTTAGACTTTCGGTTACCATTGAGCCGGGTCGCTCGTTACTTACAGTTCGTTACCACGAACTGTTTGACTGCATTTTTTCTATTATTATTCTGGAATACTAGTAACTATTTCTATGCAACTAGCTTAGAAAACCTGCATGCTTAGTTAACCTCTTTTCTTTTTTATTGCGCATCTTGAGGTTTTGAAGCCTATAGGCTATCTGTCGTGCTAAGCATGAATGTTTATTCTTCTTTTTATTTTAATAAAACCATGGGCGTAGGCAGCATTAGGCAGCATGTTGTCTAGGGGGGGGAAGTCGATAGTGTGATGGAGTTTTATGAACTGCTTTTTCCAAACCATCTGCTTTTTCAGCCATGTCTAATGTAAATTTGAAGGTCTAGTGGGGCAGATGCCCCCCGGCCCCCCCCCCCCCCTTCCTGCGCCCATGAGTGAAACTGATGTATTCCACATATATTAAAGTTTAAAACTGGGTCATTTTGTGCGATTAGACTAAGTCTAATTTAAAAACATTATTGACACACTTTCTATCAAAGATTTTACAACATAGTTATTTATAGCAAAAATTCAAATAGGCAACTATAGAAACTGCAAAGATCAATTTTAGCCCCTGCTCCACTCCTTAGAAATTTGCAAAATAATTTATAAATAGACAAAAATTTTGAGAACAGCGACACTTTTCTGGCATAAAATTTATTTTTAACCTTTATCCCCCTTCCCAAGAAATGGTTTAGGAGGTTCCTTCGCCCTAAAAAGTTTCTGTGGGAATCTTTTCCAATTATAATGACGCATTAGGATTCAAAGCATATTTTCCCCGTAAGCATATTTTATCCAACATCAGATATAGGATAGGTTTTTTTTTTTACTAACACTAAAAAAGAAAACTCATCATATGTTTTCTAAACGTATAAATATTTCAAAAACTGCTTCAAAAGCTTGAGGAAAACATGGTAAATATTCCCCAGGATTCTCTAACAATACTCTAGCTACTCGTCTGAAAGACCTCATATCAAGCAATAAGCTGTGCAAAATATGCAGCTCGCCCCCCTTTCTAGATCTATAATGAAATAAATTTTTAGACGGTCATTTTGCAATCTACAAATAATACTAATATTACTCCTACTACTACTAGCAAGCCATTAAACCATCCAGCAGCCTGAGGCCAACGCAGCTGCGGACGATCCTCTGCCACTTCAATCTATTCAAAACTTCACTCTTTACCCCTCCTATGAGGTTATAATTTTCTTTTAAATCTTTCTCATGACCTTTCCTCATCCCACGCACGACCTAGTTTTCGTTTTGCCCCTGATAAATAGCCAAAGGCGCAATTTTTGTCATTCTATCATCCTTCATTTATGAAACGTGGCCTAGGCATCTTAACCTCTATTCCATTACAGCCCTAGAAATTTGATACAGAAAGTTACAGATGGCAGATTGTCAAAAGTCGTGCTTTTCGGCAGTCCAGCGGATGTGAAATAGAAAACAGGACGTCCTTTTTTAATTGGATAGAAAGACTAAAAGAAAATATGATCTTCATGGTGTGAGTAAAAGTGAAGTCCTGAACAGAGTAGGTTGAACGAGCGAGTGCAGCTGTGTTGGTCTCAGGCTACTAGGCACTGCAATGAGTCCTGAATAATAATAGTTGTAGTAGATAATGGCAGGTTTGATAAGAAAATAGGGAAGAGGGAGGTTACCTTCAAGTAGCATCTTGTTGCTAGCTCACACATGCCAACTGAACTGAACATATCTGCAACCTTAGGAACTATTTTGTTGCTATTGTCCATAGTGTCGACCAGATTTTCTAGTTCGTCAAAAAATTCCAACTGGTAGTAGCAATCAACTAGTCTTTCAATACTTCCTGACTTTTTGAAGTATTCAATAGCCCTTTCCCTGGAAGTTGTTAAAATAACTTAGAATTAAGCAGATATGTGTCTAGATCCAGGAGGGGGGGACTTTTCATGTATGGGGGGGGGGGGGGTAAGTCTAATCCAACTAACCTAATGAAAACAATTTAAAGCAAGGGAAGTTAGTTAGGTAAGATTACAGTAATGTAGTGGAAGTGGAGCAATAGGATTCCTGGTTTTGGGGGAATTTCATCAGATTCCTTGTGATCTAAAATGATGCAACAGCTTTTCCCCTTTACAGCATTTCTAAAGCTTTTCACATAAAAGCATATAATAGCCCTTTGGCTGCAAGCTGTTAAAACAATTCCAAATTGAACAGATATGTGTCGCAAGAGATTTTCTTTCTAGAAGCGGGAGGGGGCAGGAATTAGCATGTAGGGAAGGGAGAAAATTTAAAGTATATCTCAACTAACCCAATGGGAACAATTTAAAGCAAGAGAGGTTAGGAAGGTAGAATTAAAGTAGTGTAATGAGGAAATAGAAGTCTCGAGCTTCTGGAGCATTTCAAGTGATTAATTTATGCGTGTCATGTGATATTCCTTGTGATTTAAAATTAAATAACAGCTTTTCTGCTTTTAGGCCAATGCTTTTGTTTATTAAAGAAAAAACAACGCGAACAACAATTAGATTTGTATTCTATTCTTTTATTTGAAGAGGGAAGAAAATCAGACATTGTAAATTCTCATCCTGTTTGACGTATTTTTCCTCTAACTTAATTTTCATTAGATAATTTCATTTCCATAAGACTTTCATAAGTTCTTCAATTTTTCTCAGACTGGGAATCGTTGAAAACAAATAAGTGAAACACACGATTGTTTTAGAAGCCAGGGATACGTTGATCTTTAGAGCATACAGATTGAAATTTCCATGAATGATCCCAGTTCAAATAAGATCCAACATGCATACCTTTTCGCTAAGAAGCTGGCAGTGGGAGGGAAGAGGGTTAAGGGGGCCGTGAGTTTGCTTAATTTCCAGCTTTTCCCCCGTGTAATACCAGATAAAAAAGGTGAGAACAAATATTTCAGGGAAACACAAGGCTACGTTCGGGTTCTATTTAAGTGGAGAGGGTTTACATAAGAAAATGTGTACAAAGTTGATGGAAAATATTGCTTATAGCATAATATTACATAAAAGGGTTCCTTTTTTAAGAACGTACCAGAACCTCGTTATAATCAAGCCTAAGCATCTTCTTAAAATTGTATGCAATATGTTTTTATCTCTGATTTGTTCCAATGTTTTCACTCAGAGGGGAAAAATATTAGAAAAATGAGAAATTGAAGATAGGAAAAGGTCAACAAACATGTTGTAGACATGGACCTGAAGGCTCTTACCAGAATATGTGCTTACTATCTCAATTTTTCGCTGTTACCAGTAAAACAAATAAAAAGGAAAGAAAATTAGTTGACTTAATTAAATGATTTGCTCTAATCAACATTGGGGCTTTCGCTGGCCAGAAAAGACACCAATTGAGTTATCAACGTATCACAAGCGCGAGGGTGGTCTGAAAAGTTTCCGACCTAACAGAGATAGAAGACATTTTTGCTTTATTTTTTTTATTTTTTTACTTAGCCGCCTTTCTCCCAACCATGCTCTTTAACCATCGAAATAGTACCCGGTGTTCTTTTCTGCAAAATATTCGTTCACGAAGATGATAACCTCCTCAGTCCAAGGAAATCTCTATCTTTGGAGCCCATTTTTGTAGCTGAGGGGATACAAATAAGTGGCTTGGGGCTAGGCATGGTGAGTAGCGAGGATGATCAAACAGTTGAAATTTTCAACTATTGAAAATTTGATTTCCCCCATGGCAACCGCTGGGGTGCAAGATGATACTTTGTCTCCTAAAAATAAGGATTTTTCCTTTTCTGTATATGTGGCTGTTTTTCCACAATTTCTGCCATCAGTTTATCAAGTATTTATGCGTAGTATGCTCCTGTAAGTGTTTTTCCTTTTTGAAGATGATCTATCGCGATAACTTTATGACTATCCCAAAAATAGTCACCATCACTTTGCCAGCAGATTTTTTTTTTTTAAGTCGGCTCCCCCTTTGTAGTTCACGGTTTTAACTGTATTTTCTGGTTTCTGGTGCATAATCGTGCATTAAAGTTTCATCTACAGTAATTAGTAAGCGTTTAGGAAATGTTTATTCAAATACATATTTGGTCTAACGACAGTAAATGCAGCCCCCAACACGTGGACAGATTTTCCATGACTAAATGCTGATTTAATATGTGAAAAACACGTTCTTTGGACCTTTCCATAGCCTCTTCTATCTCTCCCACTTTAATTTTCAGTATTACTATCTCTCTATATCTCTCTCATTTGGTGAACTATAGCGATGTTATTGTCAGTGGTTGCAGGCTTTGAACGTCCTGAACGTTTATCGTCTCCCAGGCTCTTACGATCATGTGTAAATTCAGCTGTCCAAAACTTGATTGTGGTAAATGAGGGTGCAAAGTCCCCGTGCACAGAGTCCAACTTAGTGTTGATTTGCGTTGGCGTATTATCTTTAAAAATCAAATATTTTATTGCAGCTCGATATCCGATTTTGTCGATTTTCACAAAAATACTAGCATCAATTCACTCGAAAGACTATCAAACAACAATTTCAGGTCTAAAGCAGCGTTGTCAATAATTTCACATAAATTGTACCAATTTTCAGACCAAATTGTACCTCAAACATTCTTTTTGGTAAAATTTTAATACTTGACTTCGGTTTCCATTTCACAAACAAAAATACAAGAATAAACTGAAAAGCAAGCAGCCCCTCTATCTTAGCTCATATATTTTCCCTCTCAGAGACTAATTTTGAGTGCTGTTTCTCATAGGATGATTTGCATGAATTTCATGGACTTTTTTTTATCGTGTTTGCTTACGACAAAGATCCCTTTCTTTTGCTTAAATGTCATAGAGGTCATTTTATCACCTTTTACACAGGCAGCATATTCCACTGCTTATGATTTCTCATTCTTTTTACTGGCGTAGCAAACGTTATGGTTGAGATCAATGACTGGACGTAGATACGTCTATAAGGAAGTGGTAAACGGTGATACCCTCGCCCCCGAATAATCATAATTTTCTTGAATATTCCCATTTTTTCATATAGTAATCCTATAGATATTCATAAATATCCTATATTTCTAGTTTAATTCGCCTATTTTGTACTGTAAGGGTAAATATTGAGCAGTTCATATTATTGACCTACAAATAAAGTGAAAACACCCCTAGATGCCATTTTTTACGCTCTTTCTAAGTATGTTAATTGATTTACTCGCAGGTTCAATTTTAAGCCCTTTTAGGACCCTTGAAAATAATAATTTCATTCTATATTTTTTGGATATAAAAATGGGTTAAACATTTGTTTCAAACTTACTATTTAATTATAAATCCATTTTGTAAGAGTTGTATAACTCACCAAAATTGTTTTGTCAAGAATAATTTGAATTATGTTTCCTTTTTATTCTGTTAGGCCGCTTAAAACTGCCGTTTCATCTATATGTTGAAAAATATCAAAGCCAAAAGAAGAAACTTGGCGGATGGATAAATAGAGAAATTGATTTGAATTTTTTTGAATTCAATTCAATTTTCAATTACCTTTTTTGGTGCTTCAAAAAATTTTTGAAATTTTTTCAATTACCTGTTTTGGTGCTTCAAATTGAAATTTTTTCAGTTACCGTTTTTGGTGCTTCAAAAAATTCTTGAAATTTATTTCTGAAATCTTTGTTGGCAAAAATAACATTGTTAAGCGAGATAGATGGAGTTGCTCAGGCTAAGGCTCCTCCTGAAGTCTCGTGATATTAACTACTTTCCTCGATGTTTTTTCTGTACAATTTATCCGTTAATGGCTCTCTTCTTGATTTTTTCCCTTTCCACCTCCGTTGACAAAGGCTTCCAGATGTGAAGCCGAAATATTCGGGTATTTGCAAACAGTTCGTGGTAACGAACAAGGAGCGACGTGGCTCAATAGTAACCGAAACTCTAAGAAACAGAGTCTTGATAGCAATAGATACATCAAAAGAATCGAATAGTCATGCTTGTTAGAAATACGCAAAATTCATCAAACTTAATGGTACCCATGAAAAGTTACGAGCCTGAGAAAATATGCCTAATTTTTGAAAAAGGGGGGAAACATCCTCAAAACTTTAAGTGATCTTAATGAAAATCACTCTTTCAGATTCAGCATACTAGAGAACCGTACTTTGGGGTTTCAAGCTCCTATGTACAAAAATGAGGAATTTGCATTTAAAGAGACCGTTGATTTTGATTAAAATCAAGTAGTTGCGGACGTCAAGCCATACGCTAATTGTAGAAAAAGCCAAGACAGACAGTCCGAGTGAGTAAGATGACAAATCTGGCATAAGCCCTTTTTAGGATTGTATAATAATGATGTCATTCCATTTGTTGATAGATAAGTCTATCTATCATCCGTCCTTACGTCATTCCTATGGCAGAACTAAGGTAGATAGTCATGTTTTCCGGATGCATTTTTTTTTTTTTTTTTTTTTTTCAGGGGTGATCATATAGAACCAGTGATCGTAGAAGATCGGAAAATGGCTCATTTGATCAGAAATTAAAAGTTATAGTGATCAAAATTTTGACATAGTCGAAAAATCTAATAATTATGTCTTTGAGGATGACTTAACCCCCACAGTCATGACTTAACCCTCCAGGGGAAGGGCGGCAAGTTATGATCTTTTTACATATAGTATTGGTTATTGAGAAGTATATTAACGTTTTCAGGGGTATTTTTCTGGTGGGAAGTAGGGGGAGGGGGGTACGTGGTAGTATCTTTTCATGGGGGAAGGGAATTTTCCATAGAGGGAGTGCCAGGTTTTCCACCATTATTTAAAAAACGATCAGAAATTTAAAAAAAATGAATTTTTTCAACTGAAAGTAAAGAACAACAATAAAACCTAAAACGAACAGAAATTATTACGTATATGAGGGGTCATTCCCTCGTCAATACCTCGCTCTTTACGCTAAAGTTTTTTGATGCCTTTAAAAGAGCTATTTATTTTAATTAAACGGCCTTTGTGATTCAGGAGTCATTCTTAAAGAATTGGGAAAAAATTCGAACTGCAGTGTAAAGAGGGAAGTATTGACGAGGGGACGGTCCCCCTCATATACGTAGTAAATTCTGTTCGTTTTATTTTTAATGTTGCTCCTTACTTTCAGTTGAAAAAACTTATTTTTTTTTATTTAATTAGTATACTAGTACATATTTTTCACTATATTACTTATAATTTATTTATTGTATTATTTTATCATTCTTATTTATGAATACTATTTATTTCAACATCCCCCAATTCTCTGCAAGTTTTAACTAAATTTCATTAGCCGCTCCTGGGATATTTCAGATACGTCTTTCTGACAACCGAGATAGACATAGTATATTTTGATTGAATATTCTGACCCTTAGCCGATCCTAACATATTGCAGATATAATCTGTTGATAACATTGATGCACATAGTGTGTTTTGATTTAGATTAAAATACCCTCAGCATTACTTGAAGGTTCAGGGACTGATCAACATGCCCTAGAAGTTTCAGTTTAATGCCCTCTGCCGGCCCTGAGATATTGCTGATGCGCCCTTTTGACAATCAGAATGCAAACATTGTATTTTGATTTTGTTCAACATCCCCTAACATTCTCTGAAAGTAGTCACAAGTAAATGCAGTACCAGTTGCAAGCAGTTGCAGTCACAGTCGCGATTTGTCACAGTCGGAACTAGTCACTGTTGCATTCGTAACCAGTCGCATTTGTAGCTGCAGTAGTAGTAGCAGTAGTGGCCCTGAAAAGTTTAAAGTTAATACCCTTACCCATTATATTTTTGCATATCTGCTAAAATATTGTAGATATGTCTTTTTGATAACTTGGATGCAGATAGCGTCTTAGAATTAATAGAATTATAGGGCCATTGTATATAGTGAACAATTTATCTGGCAACCCATCCTAATGACCAAAAGAATCTAAAAATAACCATGATTAATACAACGCTTGTACACATCATACAAATGACATTACCGGTATGCTCCACTATTTACATGTATTGTACAGTGGATTAAAAATAATTTATTATTATTATCATTATTATTATTACTATGAAGTTGTATATGCAGCTTTGTCCAATTACTTTTTAGAAAACCCAATAAAATAGCGTAAAGGGATAAAATTAAACGCTCGATTAAATTTTAGCAAGAAAATTTTTCAAAATTGTCTTGAAAAATAGTTGACAGAACTACAAAACATAGAGATTGAAAATTACCAGTTGCACATGTCTGAAAATTGCTCTCCTATTGCGTCCCATGCTTCTTTATATTCTTCATCTGTGCTACTTGCAGATGAATCCAGCAAATGCAGAACTCTATCCCATTCTCCAAGAATCCTCCTCAAATCTACGGCCAAATCTCTTCTGTCGGCTTGCAAGTATAATTTTTCTGCTTTTTCATAATCTCCAAAATAGGCAGCTAACTCAGCTTCTTTTAGTAACTGATTTTCTGTTGCTTTCAGTTTCTGAACAAGTTTAACACTTCTGTAATCCAAGCATTTAACAAAGGCAGTTTCTGCAGCTTCAAAGTTATACGAATTTAAGGCCGTTTCTCCGATAAGTCTCCTATAAAAATAAGATCTCTAGAATTACGAACACCCCGAAATGAACCTCATATGTAAGAACCGGAAAATCATAAAAATATTTTAATTCAGAGAGGTGGCAAGCGTCTTGAGTGGGAGGAGACTATTAAAAAGTCTTAATTTGCGTAATAGAAATCTTTGTAGTGGAGGAAATATTTTCATAAAAAGAATTTATACTTCAGCGTGAGGGCAAGTCTTCTTTGTTTCCAATTGTTTAATGGAGCTTTAGCGTTGTTCCTGTAAAACCCGTTTATTTAATTTCAAAAGTGTATAATACTTTTAATTTTTATAGATGACAAAGAGTTAAGTAGCTCTTCTAAGAGAAATATAAATCCATTATTATTGTAAAAGATAACTTTACTTAAATTGATTACTAAATATATGTATGTTAAACTGACAATGCTCATTCATTTGTATTTTTTTCAGTAAAGTGCAAATTATGTTCTGGCCTTGGGAATTGCTATTTTGCTTGCTATTTTTATGCTGGAGAAAAATTTTCAGCAATTTTTAACAACATACACCCTTTTAAAAATCTGGACACAAATAGTAGTGTTTAATTTAGTTTCATACCTCCTCTAGTTCACCTGAAATAGAAAACTTGATACCATTCGCAAAAAATCTGTTTACTTTCTTTGATAGCTTGGATACACTTGGTTAAATTTTAAGAACAGAATAAGCCGCGGAAGTTTGAAAATAATACCCTCAGCCGTTCTTGGGATATTGCTGAGATGCCTTATTGGGAATTAGCATAAATACAGTGCATTTTGATTTAATCTTAAGGCAACATTTAGTTTTTAAACATAATGGACAAATGGGAGGGTGGGCGTGGGAGGGTATTAGTTGCCCTCCAATCACTTTCGACTAATAAAAAGGGCATCAGCCCTTTCTATTTTCAATCGAATGAGCCTTTTTCTAAGTTCCTAAGACAACTCCTTCAATACCAAGTGCACTAGACTAAACAAAAAAAAAGAATAATACGATATACCCACATCGGTCTTTACTATAAAAATGTCAAGCCTTCCAATCACTTTCGACTATTTAACAGGGCACTAGGCCTTTCAATTTCCAAACGAATGAGTCTTTTTTGTGTTTCTACAATAAAGCTTTCTATAAACGCCTTATATGCCCTCAGGGCATAAATTACAACGCTTACCCTAAGGGCTGTGAGGAGGGTTGTCATCCTCAAAGACCTAATTTCTAGAACTTTCAACTACGTTAAACAAAATGACTATCTCAAAATTTTGATTGGATGTGTTTGGGGAAATGGTAATCGTGGGGTTAGTTGCCCTCCAATCACTTTCAACTATTAAAAGGGCACTAGCCTTTTCAATTTCCAATCAAATGAGCCCTTTTGAAGTTTCTACGACAACGCTTTCAATAAAACCTTATATACCCCCAGGGCATAACTTACAACCCCTGCCCTGTGGGCTGGGAGGAGGGGGTTGTCATCCTCAAAGACCTTATTTCCATGACTTTCTACAACGTTGAACAAAATGGCTATCTGAAAATTTTGATTGGATGTGTTTGGGGGAATGAAGGGCGTCAGAGGGGGGTTAGTTACCCTCCGATCACTTTCGACTATTAAAAAGGGCCCTAGCCCTCTCAATTTCCAATTGAATGAGCCCCTGTTGAAGTTTTTACGACAGCGCTGTCTATAAAAACCTTAAATGCTCCCATTGCATAACTTACAACCTCTGCCCTGAGGGCTCTGGGGGGTTTGTCATCCTCAATACATAATTTCCAGAACTTTCAACTACGTTGAACAAAATGGTTATCTCTAAACTTTGATTGAATGTGTTTGAGAAAATGACGGGTGTGAGAGGGGGGTTAATTAGTCTCCACTCATTTTCAACTATAAAAAGGGCACCAGCCTTTTCAATTTCCAATCAAATGAGCTCTTTTTGAAATTTCTACAACAACTTTCTATATAAACCGTATATACCCCAGGACATAACTTACAACCCTTGCCCTGAGGGCTCTGAGGGGATTATCATCCTCAAAGACCTAATTTCCAGAATTTTCCACTACGTTGAACAAAATTGATATCTCAAAATTTTGATTGAATATGTTTGGGGAAATGGTGGGCGTGAGAGGTGGGTTAGTTGCCCTTCAATCACTTTCGACTATTAAAAACGACACTAGCCCTTTCAATTTCCAAGTGAATTAGCCTTTTTTGAAGTTTCTACAACATCGCTTTCAATAAAAACCTTAAATGTCCCCAGGGCATAACTTACAACCCTCGCCCTGAAGGCTGTGGGGGGGGGAGGGATTGTCCTCCTTAAAGACCTAATTTCCAAAACTTTCATCAACGTTTAATAAAATGGCTATCTAAAAATTTTGATTGCATGTTTTTGGGGAAAAGGTGGGCGTGAGAGGGGGGCTAGTTGCCCTCCAATCAGTTTCAACTATTAAAAAGGGCACTAGCCCTTGAATTTCAAATAGAATGAGCCCTTTTTCAAGTTTCTACGACACAGATTTCAATAAAAAACGTTATATTCCGCCAGGGCATAACTTATAGCCCTTGCCCTGAAGGCCATAAATAATGAGGTACATTGTAAAATATTTAATGTAAATTCTGTCAGTCCAATATGAAAACACTGCTCCATATATTCCCGACTCAAAACCCAAGTTAGGATCAGATTACAGAATCATCAATGAAGGCATGACTCCCAGTCAGATTTTCAATGGAAGGCACAATTTAGAACTTGATAGTTGTTTTTTTTTCAATATTACTTTAACATTGACTGATTTAACCAGTAACACAATATGAAGTATAAGGATGTCCTATGCTAAAATGTAGGCAAACCAGGGGAAATTCAGTCGGCAGGGTTTCGATATACTTTATAGCTTTGTTCACCAACGGCAAATTATTTTTCTTTTTTTTCCATTTCTATTTTTCTATTTTCTATTTTTTTTTCTTTTTACTTTAATAAACTTGAATTTACTAGTCGTTTTATTTTCCATGAGAAACAGCTCTAATTTCTGATTAGAGGCATTCCAATACCTCTATTGGAATAGAGATGCCGGAACCAAATATATTTCGATCATGAGTCATCCACCCTATCCAGTTTAGGGACATAAATGTGATAAGACACATTTATGTTGAAAACAATGGGAGACATACCATAGTCTTGGGTGAGGGTGTTTTTCAACGAAAGCGGTCGCTTCTTTTGTCCCAACTTGCTGTAACAAACTCCTTGTGTCGCGCAATGACTTGACTTCCATCGTCACGAAGTGCTCTTTCTTTGGAAATTCAGGATTTTTCAGTAGTTCTTCTAATAGAACAGCTTTAACCTCGAGATCCTGTTAAAAAAATAATAAATTTCAAGAAAATAGTTGATTCAACATAGTTACAGCAACAGGCCTGGGATAGGTCGGGGTTAGGTTAGATTTGCCTGTCACAGATACAAAATATTTAGGCTTTCCCAGAATTGAAAAAAAAAAGAAACAAAAAAAAAAAAAAAAAAAAAAAGATTCGGAAATTCATGCTTTTCAGCAGTCTACCCAATTGAACAGCTTTAACCTTGAAATACTATCGAAAACTAAATTATTTAGGAAAATGTTTGTTTCATTACAGTTACGGCGTCAAACTGCTCTAATTTTGACATCCTGAGGAAAGAATAATACATTTCTAGACAACATCTGAGCCAATACAGTTCCAGCATCCAACTGAATACCTTTAACCATGAGATCCTTTTGACAGAATGATACATTTAAAGAAAATATTTGGGCCTTTACAGTTATGGCAAACAATCTGGGAGATAATTAGTCTAAGTTAGCCTGTCACAGAGAAAAAATGTCAAGGATTTGTCAAAATAAAAAAAACACAAATTTTCCGCCCATCTTCGGCTAGATATATTGTCAAAAATAGCGTTATATTTGCTGAATTTTAATTAGTCCTGGTTACCAAGAGCGTCCCGAGGCTCATTTCATTGGGTGGGAGGGGGGGGGGGGTTCTTCTTAAATTTTGCCGAATCGCTACCTGATTTATGCCAAATTATCTGCAAAAATCAAGAATTTCGCTAAATTTCGGCCGATTTTGCAAAATTTCTGCCGATTTTGCAAAATAGAATGCCAAAAAATTTGGGGGTGGGAGCACCCCTCCCCACTCCATTTCGGGACACCGCTGCTGGTTAGCCTGCCACAGAGACAAACTGTTAAGGCTCTGTCAAAAAAGAAGACTCCGCTCAGCTTTGGCAGGATAGATTGCACAAATAATGCTAGATGTGGTGGCTTTTATATAGCGGTATTAATAAGTTTTTTTTAGTAATCAAAACTGTGTGTTGTAGCTATTTCTTTTAATATTCAAAAAATAAATTGTGTTGCAGAAGGGTTTGACTTCCATTGTGACAAAATGCTATTTTTCAAAAGATTTATTATAACCCAGCAGCTCATCTTAAAAAACAGCTTTGGTTCTTGGATACTGTCCAAAAAGACGGTCGGTGGTTTCAAGGCAATATATGGGTTGTTCAGAGGCCATTTCAAGTACCTTCATTCTTTCAATTGAGGGTTCAAGATACTTTTAATGAAGAGTCAAAATATAATGAGCTCATTTTTAGCTCACCAAAATGAACTGCTGAATTGATTGGCAAGTCCTCTGTACAGATAAAATTAAAAATTAAAAACATGGCTAAACTTTTAAGAAAAGATAGTAAAACCGCACATTTTATTAGAGGCCCCACCCATTTTTATCCTTTCATTAGGTTTTTGCTTTAAGTCGTCAATATGTCTTCTATTCTGAAAGAATTGGGACAAAAATTTAAACTTAGCGTAACGGGTGAGGTATTAAGAAGGACGCGACCTCCCTAATATACGTAATAATTTCTGT
This sequence comes from Artemia sp. Qi Xiang Cuo, assembly GCF_049724085.1. Classification (NCBI taxonomy): domain Eukaryota; kingdom Metazoa; phylum Arthropoda; class Branchiopoda; order Anostraca; family Artemiidae; genus Artemia; species Artemia sp. Qi Xiang Cuo. The sequence continues at coordinate 29,506,362 of NC_142798.1, forward strand.
TGGTTTTAAGTTTTAATGTTGCTCCTTACTTTCAGTTGTATAACTTATTTTTGTAGTTGAATTTCTTATCATTTTCTTAATAATGTCGGGACAAGGGCCGACATCCGTGGAGAAGGACTTTCTCCTCCACAGAAATCCCCCGTCCACGGAATGATCATCAAGACAACTCAATCCTGGTCAAAATTTATCCAGGGAAATTACTCTTAACATCTCCGCATGCAAAAATGAGTCAGCAAAGAGAAAGTAAGACAAATAGCAAGGATTTCGAATAGAAATTCTAGAAAATTCCCTAATATAAAATTTACCCTAAAAAGTACACCCCCCCCAAAAAAAAAAACCTCTCTCTCGATGAAAAATTTTCCCCACGGAAAATCTCCCCAGCAAATAATCCCCCCCCCCACCGAAAAATGTATGCACACTTCCCGATCACAAATGCTATACGTAAACAATGGACAAGTTTCAAAACTTAAAGACTTTTCTCCAGTGGCTGGGGAGTCATGTTATCTCCAAAGGCACAGTTATTGGAACTTTCAACTATATTGGACGAAATGGCTATCTCAAAATTTTCATCGGATTATTTTGGAGGAAGAGGGAACGTGGGATGGGGGCTAGCTGCCCTCTTATCTTTTTGGTTACTTAAGAAGGACAGAAGAACTTTTTATATCCGTTCGAATGAGCCCTCTCTCGATATCATAGGACCATTAGTTCGATACGATTACCCCTGGAAAGAAATAATAATAAATAAATAAACACGCATCCGTGATCTTTCTTCTGGGAAAAAAATACAAATTTCCAAAATTTTCGCAGATTGGAGCTTGGGACCTCTACAGCAAGGTTTTCTGATACACTGGATCTGATGGTGCAATTTTCATTCGGACTCTTTGACTTTTAGGGGGTATTTCCCCCCTTTTTTGAAATTCTGGAAAAATTTCCTCAGGCTCGTAGCCTTTGATGGAGCATAATAAGCCAATTCTTTTGATATAGCTATTGATATCAATATTTCCGTTTTTAGAGTTTTGGTTACTATCTAGTCGCGTCACTCCTTACTTACAGTTTCTTACCACGAACTGTTTGACAAGCATATCAAAATGTTTTGACAGGTTTGTTGTACGTTGCTTTAATGCACATCACGCAAACTATTGCATGATGAACCCATCTAGAAACAAAATAAAAGAATGTTATAAAAACTATTTTAATGAGTAGGCCTACAGGGACAATCTCTATTACAATTTTTAGCCTTTCATTTTTTCTTTCTTTTTAAAACAGGAATATATTTATCCGTCAATTTTCTTGGTTCTCTGTATTATTGAGCTGATAGACTGAAATCCTTGCCTGCTCATCGTTAGATTATATCGGGGGAGGGGCTTTAACCTGAAGATACTTTTATAAATGCTGACATTTACATTTCATAAAATAAAAGCAAAATTTAAAACACGTATTTTGTTCTACTTAATGTAAAAACAGAAAAGTAAAAAAATATCAATTAAGAAATCTAGAATAAAAACAACATGTATATGACAAGTCATTTTGTGAGCTTCTGGAAATTTAAAAGTGTTTCTAATTTTGTAATTTATTTTTTTGATTTTTTACTATAAAATATATTTTGCAACTACAATTTATGTGTTTAAATTAGTGCATAGTATGTTACAAGGCAGGTTGTTCTAGCAATAGAGGCACCATACCTGTCCTTTGTGAAATTAAGCTTTTTTGTTTCTTTTGTAACTTCAATTTCTTTTTTAATTAAGGTCGCTTACTATTAAAAAAAGAATTTGTATTTTTTTATCTTTGGACAAAACAATCATTTCTAGTTAGGGCTTAAGAAAGACTTATAGCAGAAGTTCTCACTAAAACTAGATCTGCAGTACCTAGATCGGTGCTCTTTTGGATCTAAAGTCAGGATAGCAGCTTGCTAATTCTGGTACCCCTTGAAAACCAATTAATTCACGCAAATAACCTGATAATGTCTTTCTGAATGCAAGGTTGAGCCCTTAGCGATACTTTATAGCAAAAAAAAACTATTTTAATTCCTAATAGTCTTACATCTTGGAGTTTATAAATCAACAGAGATTTATCCCCTACGAATTAATGCATCACGGCGGTTTTCCTCCATTTTCTTCTATGCATACTATTGTCGTGTGTATTCTTAGCGTAACAGTTTTAGCAAGTAATGATTCCGCCATTACCTTATATACACAGAGGCTCTATCATCAATATAAATTACGGATTCTCCTGAGAATTTGGTATCCGTATTTTAAGATACCTTTAAATTTTTGGATGCCAAAATTAGCAAGCAACAACCCTAAATTTAGACCCAACGGACCCCGGCCCGGGCATCGAAGCGCCAACCTAAGTTTACACATAATAGAACGCCATCTATGTTATTTCCAGAGTGTATTTGCCTGAGTTTGCTTGTTTGCTGTTAATGGGATAAAGCTATTGCACTACTTTGAGGTTGTTTTCATATTGATTTGTACCCTTTAATAGACAAATTTATAGTTAAGTTAAATTGATTGATATTCTCCAATTCCTAGAATAGGTCTTTCTCTTCGGACATCCTCACCAGCGCCTTCTTTTTTCTTAAGTTGACTTAGGCGTCGTCTATAACGGCAATTTCTCCCATATCATTAAGGTGCTGATTTTTTACTGGGAACAAGCAGAAAAGGGGAATGAACGCCCTGGAAGCGCCGTATTGTACCCGCTGGTATTCAGTTTCCCGCAAATTGCGGGGAAAAGGTGAGGGGGTCCTAACACTTCCCTTGTTCCTGGGTGATTTCAGTACCTGGACTGTGATTATTGGGTTGCGATTGGTCTAATAACGTTGAGGTGCAATGGCGAAGCATATATGATATTTTATGCTGAACTTTATTCATCGCTCGATGCAAACAGTAAAAAAAATACAGCAGATTGATAAAAGATCAGTGAAGTTTTTCTCTCAGGCGGAAATATTAACTCCGACAAAAAAGTTGATTTCTATCGGGAATGAACTGGGGTATGACTATGTATTCCGAAAAACTGCGAACGACAATGATAATATTGTTGAAATGGCGAAGATATTGTCCCAATGTGCCAAAGACAAGAAATCACTACCACAATTTGTCATTCTGGATCCCCAGGAAGTACCCACATGTCCAGACGAAATCAGTGCTTGCATTCGGGTCAAAGTTAATGAAATGTGTCGTCGCGTAGATGTTGGATTAGACTCGATAGCTGGAAAAGTCATGCTAGCCACAGATAAGTTCTTTGAACAATTAAGCAAAGCGTCTGAACAGTGTGTTGCTATTTCCGACACCATGTCCCTAGCCCCTCTTCCCTCTCTTGAACCACAAGTGACACAACAGAAGCCTCTGTACTCAGTGGTGGTTAAAAATATGCCACCTGATCTCAACTCGCCCCAGGCTAGGCAAGAGTTCAAAAGCAAGCTTTGCCCAAGTGAGGTTGATTCGGACTCTCTTACTCTAAAGCGTAGCAACAATGACTGGAAAATCCTTGTCAAGTCACGGGATTCAGCAACACAACTAGCCCAGGCCATGAGTGGTAAGCAAATTGACACCCAAGTGAGAGTGCCCCAATTTGTAGGCATTGTAAAGCGGATTCCTAGTTCTCTAGATGAAAACGAGCCAAGTCGAGTAGCTGGGTGTGAAAAAGCTGTTCAGTGCGGTGACATTAGAGCCTTCAAATTATACTACCCGAGTCGCGCTGATCTGGAAAATGCTATTGCCAATCCCCTTAAGATCTACCTTGAGCTATTCGGGGCTGAGGAGTTCCGTTTCCTGCCCCGGCTCTGCTTTAAATGTCACAGTGTTGGTCATATCGCTACCAACTTCAACCAACAAGAAAAGTGCTCACACTATGGCAGCACTGATCAAATGTCTTCAAGAGTTCGCTCGTGTAAAAAGCCCCAAATGTGTTTAAATTGTAGTCAAAAAAGCACAATTGCTACCACGCTTCATGCCCATTTTATCAAGCACAGCCGTCTATGCCTCCTGTATCTTAATGGGCTGCAAGGTGTACTTTTGGAATATGAGTGGTAAAGTGCTGGAAAAATTGCCATTTCTTAGGGATCTATCCACGAAATATGACCTTATTTGCCTCCAAGAACATTTTCTCACGGAAGCCAGTGTCAACTTGCTAAAATTTTCTTCAGATCATCATTATATTATACAGCCAGCACGCAAATTCGGCAACCACGGACGTCCTTCAGAAGGGCTTGCTATAATCTCCAAATCTGGTCGCGTCCCCCCTGCCTGTCTCCGGCAAAGTGACCACTTCCAGCTTATTAACTGTGGGGATTTCATTGTAGCGAATCTTTACTTGCCTGCTAATTAAAATAGTATCGTTTTGGAGCAAAAGTTTGCTATCGCTTGCAAGAGACTCGGAAACTCAATAAAGAAAGTACGAAGGGACGGCTTACCATTAGTGGTTTTGGGGCACTTTAACTGTTACATTGAAGATAGTAGCAACTCTCGTGCCCAAGTGCTTCTCAGTTCACTTCCTAATGGACTCAAGCTAGCCACGAAAAACAAGCAATATTCTTTTATAAGTGTCTCTCAGTCTGTGTCTAACATCGATCACGCTATTAGTTATAATGTTGACCTACCTACCGTACAGGTAGGATTTGACGGAGTGTACTCAGACCATCTGCCCCTGTCTGTCAATATCCCATGTACTGTGAATACGTACCCGCCGAAACCTAAACCGAAGCTCTTGAGTGACTGGAAAAAGGTTTCCCGCCCTTCATTCCATCAAAAGTGTGACGAAGTCCTCGGAAAAATTAAGGTCCCATTTCATCTGCTCCAGTGGAATGCTGACTTACCTGATAGTGAAATTAGACTGCAATTGAACCTAAACTTTGCCGAAATATGCAACACTTTAAAAACGGCTGAAAACCCAGCTGCTTTAAGCGTTGAATTGCTCCGCATATCTCGAGTAAAAGGATGGGCCCGAAACTCTGATATGCTTAATACAAAGACTGCAGCCAAGTTTTGGCTGCAGATTTGGCATGAGTGTGACAGGGCTAAAAGTGGTGCAGTCAATCAAATTCGTATTTTTACTAAGCGGAAATTTGCAAAAGAACTGCGTAGACATCGTAGTGCTTTAAAACTTGAAACTGTGTCGAAAATCATGGATAATCCTAATCTGATTTGGAATCTGCGTGCAAAGCCCGCTGAGTACAATAATCCGACTTCCAGTACGATTGGTGAGACTGAATAGGTTCAATATATTAATAGGGAATTTGCAGCCCCAGACGAGTCGAAAAAAACAACGTTTTGAGAGCAACTACATTCCCTCCATACTCAAGACTTGTATCATTTTTCTATGAACAGTTGTCTAATCCGGTACGTGCACAAAAAATTAAAGAAAAAATTGTCAAGTGGTGCTGATAAAATATGTGCACATCATCTATTGAACGGTAATCCCCTTTTAGTTGAACATCTTGCAATTGCTCACCATATTATTATGACGCATGGTGTTGTACCAGATTTATTTTGCTTAGGATCGTTAACGCCTGTACTGAAAAAAGGAAAACCCGCAACATAACCTTCTTCTTATAGACAAATAACTATTTCCTCTGTTTTTTTTTCAAGCTTTTTGAATTGTTAATAATAGGTGACATTAGGAAGTGTTGCAAGGCCCCTTCCCACCAGTTTGGTTTCCAGTCAGGAATGGGATGCACTCACGCATTAAATGTTGTAGCAAATGTTTTGTTAGATGCGCACATTTCTAATGAATCGCTGGCTATTTGGGAATACGATATACGCTGCGCATTTGACTCGGGCATACATGTGTAGATAATGCTAGAATTATGGAAAAATGGTGTCGACCCAGCTATTGTTCGACCTCTTTATGATCTGTATCGCCAACTAAATATGTGTACGCATTCCTAATGCAGGACCCACTAGGAAAATCCCTGTAAAAAAAGGTATAAAACAGGGTGCGATTTCTTCACCAGATTTGTTTAATAATAGTATTTCCGAGGCGCAGTCCAAAGTCACTACAAGGTGTATTCTAGAGGAATAGATGTGACCTTAGTTGGTTTTGCGGATGACATCTTGAATTTTTCTCGGCAAATAACATCCCTAGAAAGTAATTTTAATATCCTGTCATCTCAGTATGGTGATATTGGCCTTAGTTTTAATGTGTTAAAATCGGAAGCAGTGTTGTTTAATTGGAATAAATCTGTTCTACCTCACATTCAACTAGGATCCCTGTCTATTGAGCCTGTAAAGTCACTAGTATACTTAGGACTGCCCATCGGAGACACACTGTCATCTACCCGTTCGCTAATCATCACACATATAGAGCGTAAAATTAGAACTGCGTATAGGGCCACAATTTCTTCGAAGAGAAATCTTAATAGGTTTCCATTGGCTAGAATTTATAATGCTGTCGCGCTGCCACATATATTATTTATAACACCATTTTGGAAACTTCTGCGTAAAGAAGATAAATTTAAAATCCGTAGAATTTTCTTCAGATATTTGAAGTTTCTGCTGCAAGTTCCACTGAGAACGAATAATTCGTACCTGATCCGGCGATATGCAGTAACTGATCCATTTTCTGCAGTTAATCAGTTGCTTGATAAGTATTGTGCTAAGTTGGAGGGTAGCAGCCATCCTTGGCTACCTCTACTCTCGTCACTTTGATTGATGTGTATGTGTATTTGCTTTGTCTGTACCATTACTGTACCATTAAGTGTATGTTTTTTTTCTTTTTTTTTCTCTTTTCTGTTGTTTTTTTTTTCGATCAATTTCTGTATTTATGGTGGGTTTAAAAATAAATTCAAATTCAAATTGACAACAGAAACATTTCATCTGCTTCAAAAGACTTTCCGATACTCGTGGATATAGAGACGCCAAGAAGAATCATAGGTAAACAGAATACGTTAGGTTTACATCTTAATTTTTTGGGCTTCACACCATGCTATGCTAACAGCCATCCAAAGTTAAAAACAGCATGTATTTACTGCCCATCACAAATTTAGAATTACAACACTGATGGATAAGAAGAAATATATTTGCATTCAGGAAATTTTGACATTGGGCCTCCTTATTAATTACTTTTAATTCAAAATGATTCCTGCACCCAAAAGTAAATTACCTGTGTACAAAAAATGCATACAAGAGTCCCTTTTAATTTACATTGTTTACTGCAATATAATTGCGAGGGGAAAACTGTATGACAAAAAAAAGTTAAATGAGGATTTTTCATGCGTGATTGGGTGTCGAAGTAGGAAAAGGTGAATCAATTGCCACAGTTTTGCAATTTGGGGAGGGGGGGGGTGTATGGACACCCTCAGAAATTTTGGACTTCCCCTCCCTACCTGTGTGCAGGTAGTATAATGTAAATAGGAACATTTTAAGAGGTCTCGGTTAATCACCAAACATACCTTAAAAGAGCACAAGTACGCATTGCTCTGTTGTGGCTCTTCAGGTTCAGTTCCACGGAAAATGTACATCCTTGTTTTTTCCATGATTGCAAACATGTCCGGATTATCCGGAGCCCAGCGTATGTCCCAAACATCTTTTCGTTCAAAATCTAGCCACTTTCCTAAGCTATCGGGACTAAGCTCCATGTATGGCCTTAATTCGAACATTGTCAGGTTTCCGTTAATGTCAATAACTGCTAACTTCCTACAAGAAAAGACTATTAAACAGCTATGAATTATTTGCCATAAGATCATTGAGCAAAGTAGGTCTAAAAGCGTAATATTAAACACGCCTCATAGCAACATTTGATAATGTGGTAGATTCCCTTACCAGCTCACTCCGATAAGGAAGTCCAGTTTGCAGTTAAAGACTAAAGCTTCTTGATTAGACTTACGGTAATGCATTTAAGTATCAATAAGCTCATAAAAGTGAGTATAAATATTTTGACGGCGTAACTGGCATCCAGTTCAGCATTAATGGAAATCTGCTCGTAGGTTAAAGAGTAGTCATTTCCTCGTCTTTTGAGGGCTTAATATATGCAGAGCCTTTGATTCTGGCATTAATGGTCAATTTTTAAGGCCCATGAGCCTGGCGTATCTCCATATATTATATTCCCACATGTACAGTGAACTATTGGCTGTTATTCCGGTCTTTTCTCCTTCCAACTCTCATCCATTTAAAGAAATGATCTATATCAAGAAAAGTGTACTTCAAGATGGTAAACGCATACTATCATTGTTCAATAGCGCTACCATCAAAGCCCAACTATTGATAAGACAACGGTACTTTTTTGTTTGGGTTAACCTGTCGCTGCTGAACTTTCTTGACAATATCTTGCATGCATCTCTTTCGATGTCAATATGTCAGTACCATTATATGCTATGAAGCGCCCTCCGAGATAATTACTTTTTGTAACGATAAAGTAACTCACGTATCTGGGCCTTCTGTTCGTCCACATTGACGCGACGTTGCGTCCACGCTCAACTCTGACTTGCCACATCTTTTCCAGTCTGCAAACTTCGCACAGACTACTTGTTACAAACGCTAATTGTTTTAACAAAGTCAACCCTTATTCATTAAGAGCGTTTGACTAATATGGTTTCAGTAATTCTTATAGAAAGAGAACCAGTAAAAGACCTATGAAAGCAATCATAAAAACAACAGATTGTAAAATCTAGATATAAAAAAATGAAACATCTCTGAAGCTAATGCTTCTATACACATAGATTTAGCGCTGAATTTCACAATTTTTTTTTTCAAAATCTTTTTTTTTATCGATACTCCAATTATTGTCAATTACTGGCAAATTTTGATTGATGGAATCCAGAAACAATTACTCAACTTTTATTTTGGATTCGAGAAAATATGGTCAAGCTCAACCAACTGAAATGGCAGACCTTAACAATATTCAATTAACTGGTTTTCCGAAATCTAGGTCACAGCGACATCTGCAACCTATTATAGGACAAACCATGGTTCATTATGAAAGTAAGGACCAACATTAAAACTTAAAACAACCGAAATTATCCTATATTACTGATGTAAAAACATTTACTGATGCTTCGCTCAAAGCTTTTCTGAGTGCAATATATACCATCATCTGTTAACAGCAAGTTATTTGGTTTAATTTTAAACTTAAGTATATTAATTATTAATATCGAAAAATATTAATCGAAAAATTAACTGAATAGGATTTAGCTGCTTGTCGATAATTAAAAGTTAATTTTCAAATTTAAGATTTGTCAATCAAGTACACGACATGTTCCGGTTGTACTGTTAAGGGAAAATTCGAGTAATTATACAGATTTACTTTCTCTTGTGCAGCGATGGTGCCTGTCTTGGTTGCATCACAAGAGAGGATACAAGCATTGCAAATAATCATTTCTCATTCAATTTATTCTACTTCTCATGAATTGGGTAAAAACAAAATATTGGAAAATTAACAATCGCTTTAGTTATGTTAAACGCTGAGAGTTTAATAGCTTTTGTTAAGTGTCATTCAAAAATCGTATGTAGCAATTTCAATAAGGTAGCGAGTATGCCAAAAATAGGACAAAATGGAGCATTTGCTTATTAAGGCTAATGAAAAAAAGGATTTATTTTGTTCCTAAAACGCATCCAAGACCATCTGCAGAAAACATTTACAGATTTTTCAACTGATATTTTTTTCAACTCTGTTGAACGTCTACCGATTTTGAGCGACCATTGAGAGAGGGTCGACTGTTATAAACACTGTTTGACTACTATTTTAGATAAATTCTTGATATTTGTTAGCCTTATTGTAAACGTGATAAAATGGTGTCCAGAGAATACAACCATAGTCCATATAAATTTTTCTTGCTAAATAATTACACACTTATTGCTTTTAATGCAACTAAGATATTGATATAGTCTAAAAGAAATCAATATATTTATTTCTTCCTGTTAAAAATAGTGATTTTTTTAAATTCTAGGTTTATATTTTTTTTACGAAAACACATAAGAGTGGAATAATTTTTACTAATCGTGGAATATTGTTTCTCAAAGGCGAATACAGTGTCAATTTTTAGGGTGGGGGGGGGGGAGTATACAAAATTTGGTTCCCCCATCGGTACTATTTGCTCCTCTACCCCAGCAATTCATGTAACTTCTAACCTTCTGGGGAAGACACATGCCCCTTAAACCGTTCCCTGGGTCTGCCCCCGTTGTTTCTCGGATATGATGCTATAAAAATACATTAAATATATAGCTTACATTACCCAAAGTTTACACACTATCTCCACCATTATCACCACCATCTCTACATTACCCCCCTCAAAGTTTGCATACATTGACACGAGCTTTTAAACACATTTAGAGAAGAAAAGAACCGGATTGACAGAGGTGGTCCTCACCATTCATTGAAAGGTTAGGATACCACAGTTTGTATGGCTGTACAGTAAATTTATTGAACCAAATATATTTTATGAGTTTATTCCATTATCTATTATTCAGGATTTCAAATGCATTCGACTTTACACAAGGCATTTTGGGATAAATTTAACTTTGAATCTTGGACTGAACGAAAAATTACTTAAACATTAGTTGCAGTTCAACACCAAGCCCAATTCAAAAACTCTATCCTCACTACATCTAACAGAAACAAAAGCCTTTGAGGCCTTCGGAATAAGGAGGTCTTTTCAACAATAAAATAACAGAAAAACACCAATTATATTAGATTGTAAGGGTATCTTCAAAAATAAAAGTTCCTTATCTTTTTTTAGGCTATTTAGGAACTAGAGTCTGAATAAAGCTGTACATTTAATCAATTTTAGCTTTTTCTGACTCATACCAAATAAAAACAAGATCAAACTTGGTTGTAATGTCTGTTTCAAAGCAGGATCTATGATCACATACTTGTAAGCAGTAAAAGCTGGCACAAAAAAAAACCTGACGAGGCTTAGTCTCCTTGTCCTTTTTCTCCTGAAATATAACAACTGATACATACAAATATATAGATTTAATCCTGTAATAGTCCCATTTACTTTAGCTGGACCCCCTGCAAAGCAATCCGTAATCAAGGTATTTTCCCAGTAGAACAATTATAATCTATTTTCTGTAATACCAATGACACATTATATGCTGAATAAAGCTTAGTAACAATCCTATTACTTACGTAACTGAAAAGTTTAGAGAAAGGCGAACTGGCTTTGACTTAGTCACAAGGGTTCCAACCAGCTTTATATCGGATGCTGTATAAATTTGTATATTTGATTCAGTGCCAATCAGCATTATTTTATCTGATGTTGCAAGACAGGTAATTTTAGACATATTCTGAAAAAAGACATTGATCATTTCTTAAATTCACACTGCAGCGTCCCTTCCTGAGTCAGAACCACCTATAAATATTGCTTCAAGAGAAGACTTACCAGATGTGTAAGACCTTGTAATCAGAGTGGGTAAATGACAACTGGAATATTGAGCATCAGTGACATGCCAGCCACCGCAAAATATATATATATTTTTTAGAGAACAAAGAGGTATTTTCTCTTCAACAAGGTTAAGAAGACTTAAGTACAAATTAAATTGCATATTTTTAACTTTTGCTACAATAGAATCGTGAGAAAAACAAAACAGCATTTTTGTGAGTTGGCAAATAATGGTGTAGCTGGTATCAAAGGCAATATTTTTAGATTTTGTAGAAAACAAGTTAAACTTTGGTATAAAGAGTAGGATGTTAAGAGGAGCAGAAGCCTTCTTCCTAATGACAATAATTTAAGTTTGTTTTATTTTTTTTCAAAAATATAATATTGGATAAAACAAAGAGAAACTAATGCAAATATATATGGGACTGCCTCCTCCCTTTGAAACACCTTCCAAAAGATAGGATGTCACTTGTTCTTTACTAAAAAAAAGATATAATTCGAAGTGCTTTATTATGACATGTAAAAAATATCTACTTCAAATGCCAAAAACTAATTGTTTTACCAGTATATTTGTGACATTTTTTGTCCAGTATTTTTCTTTAAAGGTTTCCTTGTCTCGGTAAAGGTTTATCTTTTTATTAAGATTTACTTATCTTTGAAACAATTGTTTTCAAATGGGTAGAAAATGAATTTAATAAATAAGACTTTCATTCAAAACAGCCTATCTAGTTCAGTAAAGCGCAATGATAATTTAGTGGTTAAAGTGTCATTCACACATTATTTTAAAATATAAAGGCCAAATAGAGTCAAGCCTTTACAAGGGCTTGATGGGGGGAGGCAACACGACTTGTTTTTGGTAATTTATGTCCGTTTTTAGTCTGAATTTAATCAGAAAGATTTTCATTTTATGTTTTAATTCTTATATGGGATAATTTATCTTTATTCTATGTTTCAACTTAATGCTTTGTTGAAATCTTTGTTTTTTAATAAAATTCAGATAGCTTATATTTTATTATTGGAAGTAATACTGGTTGAAGAATTATATTAGCAGCAGTAGTTAATATTGATAAGTAACTGCACATGGTAATAGTAGGAACAGTTGTGCTAATAGGCGTGGTAAGTTGAATACACTAGTTTTTGTAGGATAAGTACTGGTGGGATTATTCGGGGTAACAGTAATCGTGACATGATAGTTAAGGTAAAAGTAGTCAGGTTAGAAATAATTGCGGTAGGAGTAGTTGTAGTAAGAGTAGTCTTAGCAAAAATGAGCGTGGTAACAGTGGTGGTAGTAGATACTTTCTGCAAAGGTAAAATTTGTTCATCAGACTGGATACTTTCCAAAACACGAATTATATCGAATGTCACATTGTAACTTATTTTATCCATGGAAATAATGGTAGAGACTAACAGTTAATCACTGGTAGAACAAATTACGGAATCATTAGCCATGGTAGAAGTAGCAACTTCATATTTCAATTAATCTAACTTTCACAAAATACTTAAACACATTAACGGAATCATCCCTACTGGATCGTGAGAGGATTAGCACGTCTTAATGCAGCAAGCGGAGGGAGGGGGAAAATACAGTGACGATTCTTTGTCGTGGTAGGAATCTTTTAGGGAGAGCAGAACTGTTATTAGTACGATCGGATGCCTTCACCAAAGCGGACGTTCTATTCATTTAGTGGGTTTGACCTCCCCTCTCCCCAAATAATTTTCTCACTAGTAAATTGGTCTTAAAATACAAAGCTCAAGCCACCCAAACAAAAATAGTCCCCCCCCCTCCCGAAAAAAGGCTTTTTTAGTCCCTTGATAGTCTTTTAGTCTCCGGATATTTAGGTTAGTTCCTGCGCTGTCAAGTTTCAATATCCTGTTTCCTTAGACGAGAAAAAACTTAGTGGTCATTTAGCAATAGGTAAAGAATTAGATTGTACACAAAGCATTGTTATTAATAAATCACTTAAGAGCTCACATATGTGCAGTGTAATCATTTCTTATATCAATTGTTACGAATGCATGCCAAGAGAAGAAGTATGCATAAGAAAAACAGCTCCCAGAACATCAAATTTGATAAAGTAGTCAATATTCGCTACGTTTTCTAAAAATTTGACGAAATTTGGAGTTACTCCCGAGTAACGACCATCTTAATTACCAGTGATTACCAAGAAGAATTACCATATGAGAATCTGATCAATTTTTAGAACAGAAGTAAGCCCTCCCACCCCCAAAAAAAATTATCAGACAAGGTTAGAGACCTTAATGTTCAACTTTTAAATGTCATTCAACATAAAAATTTTGCCTACTATGAAATGGATGGGTTTTTTTTACCGTATTTTATCCCAAGAGGGTGCGAACACAGGATTTCCTTTTTGTGTGAGGGGATGTATAATGAAAAAGCGTAAGAAATGTGTGTATTACGTGAAAAAACTAAAAAATAGGAAATATCTAGAGATATGGAACGGAACATGGTCACAGCCCCCTCTACCTGCGGACATGCTTTGTTAGCAGTAGTGGTAGCAGTACCAGCAATGCTACCACCCATTTTATCTAGCCTTAAAACTGTGTTCTAGCCTTAAAACTGGACAAGCAAAGTAAGAAATTTACTGACCTCATCAGGATTAGGTGCGTCCAATGGTAGTTTGCAAGGAATAAGCACTCCACTTTTCAAATGGTAGTAGCTGACTGACGACGAAATTTCTGAAACAAACAAGACAAAGCTTTAATGAAGAATAAGAACGATACGTAAAAATCTTCCTTCACAAACACTTGCAAAGCCTGAGCGTCCCATGTTTCAAGTCCTAGTAACAATACAATTTCCAAAATAAAATACGTATACTAAACTGACAATTCACAGCCATTTTTTTCAGTAAAGTGCAAATTATGTTCTAATCTTGAGAAGGTATGGGTGTTGTCAAAGACACAATTTCTAGACCTTTCAACTACGCTGAACAAGATGGCTATCTCAAAATTTTTATTTGTTGTGTTTTGTAAATTGATGGGCGAGGGGGGAGGGGGCTTGTTGCCCTCCAATCACTTTTGACCAATAAAAAGGGACTAGCCTTTTCAATTTCCCATCGAATGAGCCTTTTCTGAAGTTTCTATGACAGCAAATGTCCATCTCAAAATTTTTATCGGATGCAGTTCGGGAAAATACGTGGGGGGGAGGATCCACCCTTCGATCACTCTTAATCTTAAAAAGGACACTAGAACTTCTGATTACCAATCCAATAAGCGCCCCCTCCGAATTTTATACGATCACCCTTTCTATATAAACCTTACCTGCCCCAAGGGCACAACTTACAACCCTTGCCCTGAGGGCTATGGGGAGGTCGTCATCCTCAAAGACAGAATTTCTTCCTTTTAATTACGTTGAACAAATGGCTATCTCAAAATTTTGATTGGATGTGTTTGGGGAAATGGTGGGTGTGGAAGGGGGGTTAGTTGCCCTTCACTTTTTACTATTAAAAAGGGCACTAGTCCACGAAAATCATACAAAGTAAAATTTTGTCAATTAAGTAAAACTTGAAGCAATTCAACCTTGCAACACTTACTGAATGAATTCTACAGAAAAAGAAATATCAAGAAAATTTAGATTTATATCGCAATCTATACGTAATAGTCTCCATAAAGATGCCAAAGTGTGAGTTTAAGTAGCCTATTCTACATATTTTCATTTGCCTTTTAGAAAAGAAGGTAAAAGCGTCGGAACACACTTTAAAAGAATATGTATTTTTTATTCTGCTTTAACCTCAAGTCTCATCTTCTTAAATAAATTCTAAAATAGTTCCATCATGTTCTATTTCTTTTTGAAGGCCACCGTCAATTTCAACGACAAATTCAGCTAAGTTCTTTTGCACCAAGGTTAAATCGGGGCAACTAGCAATCTAATTTGGATAGATCTTTTCAGGAATGTCAACTTACAAGTTAAATTGATGAGGGACTTCACAAAGAAAAGGAAAACGATAATTTTTTCAAAGATTTAATGAAAAATATGGAAACTTATGCTAAAAAGGATGGTTATATTCAGCACAACTCCTGCAAAAAGGTTCAGGCTAATAACAACAAATACATTATTTTAGAGCTTAGAAATTTTACGACAAAAAAAAACATACAGTTCTGTCAATTTTTTATATGAAGCGACTCGACAGAAACACTTATTCTACATTACGTTTCACTGTAGTGTTCATTCTGTGTTCTAACGTTAATGCTTCTTTTCAAAATTGCTCGTTAAACTCCTTTCCTATACATAATTTTAATGTTGTTCCTTACTTTCAGCTGAGAAACTTTTATTAAAATTTAATTTCTGACAATTTTTTAAATAATACCAGGAAATCCAGCTCCCCTTCATGGAAAATTGCATCCCCCCATGTAGAGTTCCTCCAACATAAAATACCATCTCCCCCCTGTCTTCAGAAAAATTTACACCAAACAACTCCATTCTCACTGAATTTTCCACACTTTCATAATAAAAATACCTTAATTCCTGATAGTTTTGTAAATCATGCCAGAAATTTCCCTCCATGGAAAATTTTTCCTGGAAATCAAGGATGGTTATATCCAGCACAACTCCTGCAAAAAGTATCAGGCTAATAACAACAAATAAATTATTTTAGAACTTAGAAATTTTACGGCAAAAAAAACATACAGTTCTGTCACTTTTTTATATGATGCGACTCAACAGAAACACTTATTCTACATTACGTTTCACTGCAGTGTTCATTCTGCGGTCTAACGTTAATGCTTCTTTTCAAAATTACCAGCTAAACTGAGAATCTACGGAAAAGGCTATTGGTGCCCCCATTTCGTTCTCACGTCACCTACAGATAAATATTTAGAACAAGTTCCTGTATTCAGAGCAGGATTTAAAGCTTTGAAGCTTCTAGGCCCAACGGTTTTGCCGCTTCGTTTTTACAAAATTTTTAGGAAATTTTTAGGAGGGAAATCCCCAAAAATTCAGGGATAGCGGAAGCACCGAACAGAACACAACTGATGAGCCAAAATTAATCAAAGAGACCAAAGACAGAGGTGATACCGAGCTCTCAGCTGCCATTGCATAGCCATAAATCACATCAGTCTAGTTTTGTTAAGAAAAAAATCACTCAGTGATAATTTATTGCTACCCCTGGCATTGCGTACCCCTAGAACTGGGTTTAGTGGGCGTATTAGTAAACCTGGAACTGCCTGTATGTTAGGTTAATTCATGAGAATAATGACCAATTTTCTTTAAATGAAGATCAATTTCTAGGTTTTGTACTTTAAGTTCGTCTTTGATCACACATAATTCTTATCATCTCTTTCCTTCTCTTTTCACTTTATCTTCCCCACTCCCAGCTGCTTTTATCCACCACCTAAACTTACTCAAAAAAACATTAACGTTAAAAAATTATTCAATTTTGAGCAATTAGTAGTTGACAGAAATAATTTTAGGACATTTTACGACCAATTGTCCGAATCTAATATGGGCCTAACAGTTTTGCAGGACGCTTTTCCGGGATAGGTTTACCCCTTGCACAGCGCCACCAACATAACAAAAACTCGACGAAAACACATTTTTTTCGCTCCATCTTCTCTTTGTATACATTATATTGTGCCATTTTACTAACTAGAGATTAACCATGTAAGTTTTATAACCAGTGATGAAGGCGTGTGGTGCTGCACTTCCAAAGAAAACACGTTTCCTTATATCAATTTTATAAATAGAGTTTGAGTAATTAATTATGCATCTTACTTACTTTCTTCAGGCCTAGTACCAAAGCTAGAGTTTGTCGACCGCAGGTTCCAAACGCAAACGTAATATGGTGAAGCACCAGTTAAATAGTTTTGAGCTGATGACAGGTAAGTAGCACTAAATCCAATCATGCGACCTGCAAGAGCAGGAAAAAATAGCTTATGGAAGACATAGCTGATGGAGGTATACTAGTTAAAGAAACTGAATACAAATATTTTTGAATTTAAATAACCGTTTTGTATTGTCAATACAAGTATTTCAATCCATATTTCGTAGTTAAAATTGACAACGAATAAATGTCCTTTAGTAGTTAGAGTTGTACTGTTTTGTTGGTAATACAATTATTAGAAGCAGTTGACTGTCTAGTTGTTTGTTCGGTTACGCCTAACTTATACTTAGAAATTAAACTAAAAATAAAATAAAGACTTTGAAATATAGAATGCTTAGATTGTCAACAACAACAAAAAACTCATGGATCCATATTCACTATTTTTTGGGCAGAAAGTGAGGGGGGGGGGTAGTTCCTCTGCATTCCGTTATTTTAAAAGAACATGATCAATTTTAAGCATCAAGTAAAAGCAATTAGAGAACATAGATTAGGCGACGCTTTTGCTAATTCAATACTGAGGTTTCAATTAATCCTAGGTATAAAAACTTAACTAAGAGTTATTCAAATTTAGATTGAAGGAAAAACTATCCGATAATCAATGGTAAAAATATTATCATTAAACACTATTTATACACATGTACAGTTCTGTGTCAGAATGTCAAACTGGACGGTATTGTTTTGTACCATTCATTGGCAAAAATTTGTAAGAATGCAGGATGGGAATGGGGGCACAGTGGAGCCTAGGGGAGGGCTATTTCTTTTATTTTCTTGATTTCCTTTTCAATGAAAATATACAAAAAAGTCTTTTTCAATAAACCAAAGAGGGTACTATTCAAAATCTAGGACGGAAGTGCCACCCCTACTCCCTCATCCCCCGCTTATAGGTGTCTTTATATTGCAATTTCAAAAAATGGTGAATGTTATGCTACAGCTTTTATAAAGATCGCACCATTAGTTTGTGTGCACGGTGAGCGGGTCTGCAAATTAGTGCTAAATTGCATTAATTTGCTTAAACTAATTTCTTTTGGTAAGTTGCCAAAAAATGTGTCAATTATTTTAATTTAGAATCAATCTAAGTGGAGACACTTTTGGTATTTATCATTTTTTTACTGTTCCTTGTTATTAATAGGGATGGCATTTTACTTTTTCAGCAAAGTTGGAATTTCCACGTTTACTCTGTTTGCAGGAATGGATTCAAATCATTTCAATAACCACTAAGCCCTGAAACGACAGAAGGCCCTTAATATATTCAGAAAAATTGCCTTGAAATAAAAATTTCAGGGAAGTTGGTTAATTCAGTCTCTTTGGTTAAATAGGTTAATTGAGTCTTTTTCGTCAATTATTTTACACTCCGGTACAAGCAAGGTCAGTATGATGACGACTGTTATTATCGTACTGATTCAAGGTTATTGCATCAGTATGATAATATCAGGCCAAAGAGCCTTTGTGGGGGTCTAAAGTTCAATAATTTTTTCTGTGTTTCTTTCAAATAAATTGATTGATTGAATCCTTATTGTCATCATTATGAGGATTTATTTTAATAGTTTGATCCGATAAACTTGCGCTAAAATAGGTTGATTCGATAAACTTGCGTTATGAACAAGTTACTAACGCAAATTTGCGTTAATTAAGTAAATTACACTACTTTGGACTATGTTAGGGGGGCACCCCTCTCGCCCCTCCCTGGATCTGCCACTGAAAGACACTGTATCTTACCAAAATATACCGGTCACGGTATAATTAAAATGAGCTTCTATTATTTTAAAAAAAACTATAGAAAAAGGGATTTGCAGCTTAAGTAATAATATTTTAATATCGTCGACCGTTTTTAAACCTTAATTGCCCAGACTATTTAACAAATATGCCTTATTAGAAGAAAAAAATTCAGGCTTAAAAATTACACATCTTGATAGAAACTATGATGTTTTCCCCCACATGATGGGAAAGAGTTTGCACTTACTTTATTTCTACAAATAGAAAAATCTAATCTTCCGCAATCTCCACTTATGTTGCTTAATTCTCTTGAACAGACCAAAGCATAAATATTCGTGATGAGACAATTAATTGAGATCGGGAATCGGACTATCAGGAAATTTTATAAGACTTGGGGTCAGTATCGCAAGAATTTTGATCGATTTTGATAACAAATTAACTATCAAGTTTTGTTTTCGTCAGCTAACATATTTTATTGTTTGCCAATCTTATTGGCAAATTACGAAGAACCAAGGCCGTATCCAGGGGGGGTGCTTACCCGGTTTGAACCCCCCCCCCCCCGAAATTTTTGACCGAGTCGAAAATAAGTCGAAAATTAGTAAAACCTAGGTAAAAATCAGTAAAATTAGTCGAGAACTGAGTCAAAAATTAGTAAAACCCCCCGAAAAAGTCAAAAATTAGTAACCCCCTCCCCCCCGAAAAAAATCCTGGATCCGCTCATGCGAAGAACTTTATGGTTTCAAACTCTTCAAAAATGAATTAATTACTTTTTAACAAGATTAGGTTATCTCCAATCAGAATCTTGTTTATTATCAGATTCGAGAAGACTTAACGAGACTTAACGACTTAAAAGACTTATCAGACTTAACGAGAAGCCAAAATTCTACTTAGTGAGTAAATTTGAATGATGATTGACAAAAAATAAAATATCTTTGCTGACGAAAACCAAACTTGATAAATGAAATGTTTTCAGAATCGACAAAAATTCTCGCGATACCTTAACAAATTCCTGGATAGTCCAATCCTTGATCCCACTTGATCGTTCCATCACATCACTAATATTTATACTTTGGTACTTTTTTTCAAGAGGATTGAACAAAATAAGTATATAAATAATCATAAGTTATAAATAAAATATTATAAAAAAATAAGAAAATATATTTATTTCAAAAAATCACTATCAGAAGCCCAAATGGGCCGAATCTATTTTTGAAGTCAAAAATGAAAAAAAAGGACAGTGACATAAAAAAGATTAAAAAAAAACAATAGACTCAAAACTAGTTAAAGTTAAATAGATAGAATGAGTAATTTATTCATTGAACATTACTTAAGAACGAAAAATTATGAGGTTGGTAAAAAACAGAAAACAGGTAAAATATATGAAAAAAACTTCAAGGTTCATTATGGACAATTGTTTGCCATCGTCATCTTAATCGCAGTTTGAAGCAAATTAAGCATCAATGAGATCTTTCCGGCTCCATCAAAATTGATTTAGTTCAACTAAACAAAAAAAGGGTTCTGTCACTGAGTTCAAAACCAGTGACAAACTTACAGTCAAATTCTGAAAGAAAAGAAAATTAAAGCCACTAAATTTAGGCCTCATAATCTAGGGAGGGGGTGAGGGTAAGGTATACCACAGGATTGTAAAAAAATGATTTAATATCAAATGTCAGAAAAACTGGGGGGCAGCTGCCCCTCTCCCCTACCAAGGCCTAGAATCTCCACTGTTCAACGGGATCAGAATTGCCACAGCCAAACACCAATAGCTGGAAGAGAGTGTCCAAAAAATATAGAAAGACCGAGAGAGAGAGAAGGGAAAGGACTAAAATCAAACAAGTGTATAAGTTAAAAAGCCCTTTTACTCAGTTGCATAAAGAATTCTTTTGTGTATGTTGCAGTAGTTATTCAGAATATATCAAACTTTTATTTTTGAACGTAAATAAGACCCTACTTTACCCAGGTATCAATTTTTAATTAAAAAGTGCGAGCTTGTCTGTATTTAATTCAACGTTTTGTTCAATCACTTGTAAACTTTGACGAACTTACTATCGATTGGTGTTCCTAGAGTATTGCACCAAATCAGACAGTCTTTTCCTTCTTCAGTCCGAGCAGCAATTAGGCAGTGTTCATTTCCTTCACATATAGCATTCAGCTGACGGAATGACTTAACATATCTCTAGAAGAAATGATCATTTTTGTTCAAAATTTATCCTACAGAAATGTTGATAGTGGCAAAAAACGGTTACAGTTACAAAGTACTTAGCATAACAAAACTAATAATCACGTCGGGTATTTAGTAGCTATAAAACAAGAGAAGATCAATAAAATAGTCAAATAGAAAAGAAAACATAGAAATGCGAACAAAAATAAGGTTAGAAAAAAAATGTTTTCAAAGAACTGTTGCCAAATAATATTTCAGCAAAAACCTCCGTCAAACCGTTCTCAGTATAACAAAAATATAAAACACAAAAGCCAGAATTCAATACGTGAGAGAAATGAAGATCTGAAGAAACTTAATAACTGGCACACAAAAAACAGTGATTAAAGCTGTAATTAAAATAACTTAGACAAAAGAAAAAAAACAGCTACAAAAACGAAAATGGAGAGTAGCATCTGATTCACTAGTTAATTCTAGATGATGAGTGTAAACTATGTATATTTTCATCACGATTTTTCGATTAGAAATTAAACATTCAATCCCAGTTGAGTTTTCACCAACCCTATTATTGCTCTTCTCTCTCTCTCTCTCTCTCTCTCTCTCTCTCTCTCTCTCTTTCTGTTTCTATTTCTTTCTTACGTCTCCCAAAAAAAATCGAGAGGGGAAATTCTGTACTAATAAAAATTTTAAAACTAGCAAAAAAGGAAAGGATAAATAATGTAGGAAATAATTGCATTTTGTAACAGCTTGTGAACGGTTGATTAAAAAAATCCAAGGTTCGTTCAAACAAGAACTAAGTTTCCTCAATAGTAAATATATACTTTATAATTTTGTATTAAAAGAAAGAAAACAGTGTCGATAATAATAGCTTTTCACATTATGGGAGAACTAAACTATTTGCTATTAGTTGATATTTCTGTACTTACCTCGTTATTCTTAGCATCCCAAAACATAATATATGTCTCCAGTTTATCAGGCTTGTTAAAAGCATATGCAATCGTGTTTCCGAAGCTGCACCATTTGTATCCTGGTCGCACAGTAGCAAAATAAAGATTTGTATCTACAGTTATTGCTATCCTTAAGGACATTCCTTCCCAGGAAAATGATGTAAAAGTCTTCCCGGGAACCTTAAGAACAGAAAGCGGCTGGAAAAAAAGTATCGAATTATAAACTTTAACAGGATTAGTTTGGATGTTCAATGGGCTTAGTTTTAACTGAGCTTGTTAATTTTTTAATTAAAACATTTTTTGCTTTTACTTTTCAACTTTTAGCACAAATACAGGAAACAGGGAGTTTACTTTCTCATTATTGTCTTAAAAACTTCATACAAAAGAATCAATTAGGTTAATGGTTCGTTTACACATTGCGGAAATTCATGCGGATATAGCAATCCGCGCGGAAATTCCGTCCGTGTTTGTGCTAGAAAAAATCTCTATCTCTCCGCAACGTTTTGGTCAAATCAGGACGAAATCTTGGCAAGATTTTTAAATGAATAAAATCATAAGTATGAATCATCAAAAACTACACGATCTTATAACTTTGGTTCAAGGCTACTCCCAGCTTCTATGATCCTACGCACCCAGGCTATAAGAAAACTAACAAAAACGGTGTCGTTTGGCTCTCTATTGTTCAACAGCTTTCAGAAGAGGGTAAGAACATAGGTCATGCTGTTGCAATAATTTGAAACTTTGCCTTAAAATGCAGCGTTATTTTAGCCATAGTTCGAACATATACGGACGGATTTCCGCATGGATTTCCACAATGTGTAAACGAACCATAAGAGTAATAAATGTTCAAACAAAATCATTAGTTGCAAGTTCTGACCTTAATACGGTTTTTAAAAAAAGGAATCAGGTATTAAAAACGCGGGGTATTTATATCTCCAAAAATAAAGAATAATGTGATAAATGAAACTCAGAGAGGAAAGAAAATAACAAAATGAAAAATAAAATAAAAAAAGGTGAAAAAACGAGGATTTTGTCAGCCAGTAGAAAACGACGAAAAAGAAGAAAATAGTGACTATTTCGACAAGGACCTCCGCTTAGTCGTCCTCAGTGCCAAACAAAAAAGAAAAAGAAAAAAAAGAGAATCTAACCTTTCGAAGTGACTGGCGTACAAAAATACGCCACAGAAGATTGGAATTGTGGATATATAGGACAGTAATATCTCTTTCTCTCTTTGATACAACCTTTTAAAGAATTATTAAAGAAAGAAGAATTAGGAAGAAAAACAATTATTTTTTTTATAAATTAAGATTTTTAATCCACAGATTTTTAAATCAACTTGTAGAATACAAGATAACACTAAAAATAGCCTGAACATACCGTCTTTAATCTTCAGCTGTGAAATTAACTAGTCATATCTTACATACGATTCAGTAGTTTAAATTGCTTCTAAAAAAATGCTCAGAGACAGTTCGTGGTTGAAACTAGACCTCGGTGTCACGCCGGCAGATCGACCGAACGCCGCCAACGAGAGGCCCGGTTGACCGCCGCCGAAGTGTCACAAAGTCGCCGGCGCACCACCGGCGCGCTGCCGCCGGCAGAGGTGGCGGCGTTCGGCTGACTTTGAATTAATTTTGCGCCATTTTTTATTGCGTCAACCGCAAAGTTCTTTTCTCGTGTGGTTAAGTGTTTCGATATTCCTGATTAGAAATCAAGCAGGGCTTGCATTATCCCCGAATTTTTGGGGATTTCCCCAAAAATCTACGTGTCACCCCAAAAAAAGATTTGGTTCCCCGAATCTCCGAAAATCACCTACTCACGGTGCCACCTCTAGTAATTTATCACTAGTGACTATCCCTGCCAAATATTACTTTGCATACCATAATTCTTCACTACTCTCTTGTTCGTTAATTTTCGTCTCTTGTGTTCCTTTGCATAAAAACCACAACAGACACAATACAATTGCAATATACATGGTTCTTCATATGTTGACAAAAGTATCGTCCTTATGAAATGAGATTAAACCATTTCGAATGCAGTTTCCCAACATCATTCGTAGTCAAGAATTTTATTTTTAAGTTGAACGGAACGCATACACTATACATGTTCATTTGGATTTTGAAATTGATATTCAACAGATAGTTGCGACAGCTGAATCGTAAGTTTGCAGAATTTTATTTTCTTCTGCTGTTTTTAAATACATCTTCTTAATGTTTAATATACAGTCGTTGAACACCTTATAGATTAATGAATATACAATCTTCTTTCTGACTAAATTTTACCCCCCCCCCCAAAAAAAAAACTTCTATTGAGACAAAATTAAGCTATAGACTATGTACAAGATTGGGGAAATGAAAATTGAAACGGAAGTGACCCCAAAAATATAATTCATAAAAAAAATGTAAATGATTGCCTATAGAGGGGGGGGGGAAGGAGGCTATCATTTTTAAATGATAATACCTCAACCTTTTTTTATTGAAAGTAGAGATGCCAAAAAGATAATTATTTTTTCTCATTTAAAGCGGAGACGGAAGAAAATGATATCAAATTCCCTGGGAAACCATAGAAATATTTTGATAGACCCACTGCTCCCAATGGAACTTGTTCATTGTCATGGTATTTTTGGATTCTTCATAGGCTACTGGCCTAATTTGGCTTTTGTATGTTCTCCCTATCAATTAGATTCCTTGGATCTTGTTGAAATCCACGGTGAATCTATGAGGTAGTTTTCCAGTAATTTGAGATATATCTGAATAATTTCGACATTTTTCTTGTTCGACCTTTATAATTTTTAAACTATAATACCTCGAATTTCTTTTTATTGAAAGCGGAGATACCAAAAAGTTAATTATTTTTTTAATTTAAAGCCGAGATGGTATCCTATCAAAGTGGTATCCAGAGGGGGAGGGGGGGGGGTAGGGAATCGCCATATTTAAATGAAAATATTTCGATTTTTTTATGGTAGGCAGGGATGCCAAAAAGTTATTTTGTAAAAAGTCACAATTCATATTCTTAGAAGGAAAAACTTTTCAATACATCACTAAAATGTATTATCAGATTAGCGTGCAAATATAATTTAATCCTCTTTCTTTTAAGTTTACCGGAAAATTTCATAGCACAAAATTAGTTTGAATTTGGCTAATTAACTTTGAAGTAGGATGTCCAAGAAAGATTATAGTAATCCCATAGCTATTGATAAAAATACTCCAAGGTTCTTGAATGCTTGATTTTTCTTGGTTGATTTCTATTTTAATGTCTTGAAAACTTCGAATCGCTTTCTTACCTTTTTGTTTCCTTTGCCATTAAGGAAATACAAAAGACAAAAATTAAGACAAAAATTTAAAAGTTCAAAGTCTATACAAAACAAGTAATTTGTTATATAGTCCAAAAGTATCTATAACTGTATGGCGGGAGCAACACCTAAGACTAGCCCGTGTTTTTCCTTCTTTGCTGACGATTTCAGAATGGGGTAAGGGTCTAACCTCTACGGTTTTATGGGAAAGTTAGGTTCTCTGAACGGATTGCTAAATGTGGCATTACATTCTAGAAGGCTGCATAGAATTCTTTCTTGAAGCCAAGAAGGATGGTCTTAGTTAGTTCTTGGGCCTGTACCTACAATGTAAAAGCTAAAGTAGAGTTATATACATATAGTCTATGTCAGAGATTTGTTCTCTCTGGAGTTGTTCCTCCCAGCTTCTGCTTCTTCGTTTCTGCTTTCGAGTGGAAAGCTCCATTGAAGAAGATTTGCAAGCTGGTACACCAGCAGTTACAAACTGAACATCTATATTCATATATTTTTAATACGTATATTAGAGGGTTCGCCCCCTAGTCAATACCTTGCGATTTAAGCTAAAGTTCGAATTTTGTTCCAATTCTTTAAAAATGACACCTTAATCACAAGGTACGTTAATTAGATAAATAGCTCTTATGAAAGTACTAAAAAATCTTTGGCTTAAAGAGCAAGGTATTGACTAGGGGGTCAACCCCATCTTATACGTAATGTTTTCGGTCGTTTTAAGTTTTGATGTTGCTCCTTACTTTCAGTTGAAAAACTTTTTTTTTATATAATTTATGATCTTTTTTTTAAATAATGCTGGGAAATCCGGCGCCCCCTTCATAGCAATGCCCCTTCCCCCATGAAAACTTCCTTCATGGAAAGATCCTCCCACATAACCCCCGATTCACCCCCAGCCCACTACTAGAAAAAATCCCCCCTGAAAATGTCTGTATACTTCCCAATAACCAATACTATATGTTAACATTGGGTAAAGTTAATAACTTTCAGCCCTCTCCCCGGGGACTTCGGGGGATAAGTCATCCTAAAAGACATAGTTATCATATTTTCGACCATGCTGAACAAAATGGCTATCTCGAAATTTTGATCGGGTGACTTTGGGAAAAAAATGAGCACGGGAGGGGGCCTAGTTGCCCTCCATTTTTTTTGTCACTTAAAAAGGGCACTAGAACTTTTAATTTCCGTTCCAATGAGCCATCCCACGATATTCTACGACCACTGGGTCGATACGATCACCCCTGGAAAAAAAAAAAAACAAAAAAAAAAACAAACACGCATCAGTGATCTTTCTTCTGTCAAAAAATGCAAAATTCCACATTTTTGTAGATGGGAGCTTGAAACCTCTGCAGCAGGGTTTTCTGATACGCTGAATATGATGGTGTGATTTTCATTAAGGTTCTATAGCTTTTAGGGGGCTTACCCCCTTTTTTCGAAAATCAGCCAAATTTTCTTAGGCGCGTAAATTTAAACAGGCGGGTAGGACTAAACTTGATGAAACTTGTATATTTGAAATGAGCATTAAAATCTGATTCTTTTGATGTATCTATTAGTATCAAAATCCCCTTTTCTAGAGTTTCGGTTACCATTGAGCCGGGTCGCTCCTTACTTACAGTTCGTTACCACGATCTGTTTGACTAAGCGAAAAAGAAATATGAATCAAAAGAAATTGAACCTAATTTTCTCAGTTGAAGGTTTGTTTGGGCTTTAGACTCAATGTTTAACTACATAAATTTATGGCGTGTTTTGTGTAGCGGAAAGTAGTGCCAGAATATCGATCTGGTAGGCTACGGCAGGTACCATTTACTTCTAAATTCTCACCTCTCCATAAGCAGAATAAAACTCAATGGCATTTATAATTTCTTGATCCGAGCTTGGGCTTCCCAGATAGCTGCCACCAATTCCAAAAACCGTTCCATTTTGATTCCATTGGCAACAGCTTATTCTTAGCTTTGAGTTAAAAACTATTGGCTCTGAAAGTAACAATAAAAGGAATGATGGAAAAAAACGAATAGTATAGTACCAAAAAATAACAGAGAGCATTAAGTAGCAATAATGATAGTAATAAAAATAACAGTATGGGAAAACGTTATTGATGGCCCCACGTTGTATTTTTTGCGAAAATTGAGGCTCTATACAAATTTTCTCGAACTTGTGATTGTGATTGTTTTGTGATCTAGATTGTTTTCTCGGACCAGAAAACCCAATTGAGTGCCACTGTTATGAGCTGGTATAGATAAAATCTAAATCCTGATGGCGTTCCTACGAGTCTCACATTGTTCCCATGAAGGGGACAATGTGAACATTAAAAATAAAGTTCCATCAGACTAGAAGTAAAGTCTTGCAAGAACATAGCTTTTCCAAGTATTTCAGCAAAAAAAATATTTATAAAAATTACAATTTGTAATGGGAAAACTCAATGTCATTTATAATTTCTTGGTCCGAGGTCGGGCTTCCTAACTAGCTGCCACTAATATTTAATAGTATTATATCGTGTAAAACCGTGCAATAACTTATAATTCCAGTCTTGGTCGGTTTCCCATATGTCCTATGAAGCAAATAGGTATTATAAAAAAAGCATCACGCAGCATGAGATTTTTTAAAACCTCAAGTTTCTTTCGTCCGTCTTTCTGTCCCATTTTAATCTAATGATGACATGTAAAGACAGAAAATCTAGAATTATTTTCTATTTTTTTCTAAAGATAGAAAATCTAGAATGGTGCCTCATCTTCACGATGCTAGATCGTCTACTATGCCAACTTTCTTTATCATTAATGACAAGCGAGCGTCATTAGTTCAGCCCTTAAGGCTTAATAACATCACACCAATAAAACACGCACACAAACTACTGTGACAAACATTAATAGCAAGTAAAATAATTTGAAAAAGGCTCATTTCCATTACGTTACAGTAAATAATTCAGTGAATACTTAATGGTGTAGATATTGGGGACATGACATAAAATACACTTACCAAAACGAACTGTAAATAAAGACAACCCCGGCCACCAGTAACTGAAACTCTAAAACAAGGAATTTCGCGAACATTTTGTACATCACAAGAATCTGTTTTCTCTTTAACTGTAGAGCTACCCATCAAAAGTCAATACCTTGAGAAAATTTGTATGATTTGAAAAAGGGGAATAAATCTCCGGGGAAAATTTCCTGAAAAAGGAGAAAGCTGATCCTAATGAAGATTGAATTACAAAATTCAATATACGAGAAAACCATGCAGCAGAGATTTCAAGACCCGATCTACAAAACTACAATGTTTCGCATTTCTCCAAAAAGGAATGATTTTCCCCAAGGGTGATTGTAGTAACTCGGTAGTCGTAGTAATCAAGAGAGGCCTTGTTTGAACAGAAAATAAGAGTAGAGTTGTAATTCTTTTTTAAACAAAACATATAAGAGTGCAGTAAAAACTCAATTTCTGCCTTTTTGTCCAATCAGCTTAGCTGAATGGCTATCTCAAGCCAATCAAGAAAACTATTGAAAGCACACTAGTCTCAGAGGTCAAACAGGTACACAGTGATATATTCATCCCTAAATATATATGCGGTTTAAAACAAATGAACCGTTATTATTAACCGTTTACCCAATCCAGTTCAGGGTCACATGAAATTACATAGTTCCACATCAACTTTTAGGATGTTCAGGAAATTCTCTATAGGAAGGGGAACCAAAGACCTCAAAAAGTGTATTTTCAGGCCAGAATTTTTAAGCCTTTCATCAGCTAAGTTTGCAATATATATGCTGAAAGGGTGGTCTTATTATGGAAGCGATATTTTTTTTAACAAAAAAAAAATATTTTTTAAGCATTAAAGCATTGTGACAAAATATTGAACATACGTCTCAAGAGCTAGTGTTTCATTCCCCTTATTTTAAAAAAAGTATTTTATCCTGAAAATAACATAATCTAAATCACTCTTACTTCTCAATTCTTTACTTCTCACTGACATTTTATTACATTTCAGGAAAAAAATACTCCTTCTCACATTTAGAACGACTCATATTAACAACGACCGGAAACTAAAATAAAACAAATATTCGTAATACAAGTAAAGGCCGACAATAAAATTTGAAACTAACTGAAATTACCCTGTACAGCATGGAAACTACCAGCCCCCAACCAATGTTTGCTCTTTTACTTAAACTTTTGACTTCTCCTCCCCTCCCCAGTAATTTTTCAAAAAAAGCTCAAACACAAGACCAATGTGATGAAACGACGTTTTTTTCACAATTCCTCAATGACAGAAGAGCTTATTGATTCGTTTTAAGTTTTAATGTTACTCCTTACTTTCAATTGATAAAACTGATGTTTTTATTTAATTTCTGATCGTTTTTCAAATAGTGGCGAGAAATACAGCTCCCACCAATTAAGAATTCCCTCTCCCACAGAATATTCTTCAAAACAAAGTTCCTCCCACTTAAAATACCCTCCTCCAGAAACTCCTCCGAACAAATCCATCCTTGCAGAATATCCCCCAGGAAAACCCAGGGCTGTGAGAAATCTGATATCCCCAAAGGCATATCTCTTAAGTTTTTATCGGACGGCTTTGGGGAAAAGGGGGCATGGGAGGGGGGCTAGCTATTCTACAATCTTTATGGTCACTTAAAAACGGCACAGAAACTTTTGATTTCCAGTCAAACGAGCCCTATCCTGATCTGCTGGGATCGCTGATTCGATACGATCACCCCTGAAAAAAAGTAAAAAATACGCATCCGTGATTTTTCTTCTGGCAGAAAATGGAAAATTTCGCAATTCTATATTTAGAAGCTTGAAACCTCTACAGTATGGTTATCTGATGTGCTGAATTTGATGGTGTGATTTTCAACTGTTTGATACTGTGATTTTCAATCTACCTTAGATCTGCCCTAGGATAGATCGGTGAATGATAGACTTTCTACCAACACGTGAAATGACATCATTTATATACAGTTCTGAAAAAGGCTTATGCCATTTTTGCCTCTCGATACGCTACGATACGAATTTTTTATTTCAAATAACATGAATTAAATGAGACACAAAATATAATTGAAATATCCACTCTTCCTTGTCACTTACTTATTAAAATCAGAAACAAAATATTGTCGAAAAGACAATCCGTATCGATTGGTAACCGCGTTGCCACTTTATATCCATTATCTAACACCATATTAATAATGCTAGTCAAATATATATTTGCTTGCTCAGTAGTGCGATCTTGACGGAATCCAAACTGTGCAGGAATAAATACTTTCTGGTCTTCCAGGTACTGATAAATTCTGACCGAAAAGCATTTTTCTAGTATCTTAGATATAATAGATAAAATCGAAATTGGTCTATAATTTTCAACATCACCAGTATTCCCTCCTTTATGTATTGGTATAACTTTTGCTGATTTAAAACAGCTCGGAAATACTCCCTCTTTTAGACACTAATTAATTGATGAAACAAAAGTTGGAGTAATCACTTCCCAAAATGTTTTCATTACTCTAATTGAAACAATATCGGAGCGAGAAGCCATGCCTCTCATACCATAAACAATTTTTCGAACCTCAGATTCCTGAACTGGGAGTAGATTTAAAGAGATTTCGAGCTCCTTGGGAAGGTAATTTTGAAAAGCCTAGTGGCTTGGTTTGCTTATAATCGACTCTTTCACTCTCCATCCAACTATCGAAAAATGGTTAGCGAATTCTTCACAAATTTCCTCTGGATTTGTAAGACTGGCTCCATCTTTTCGGAATATTTCCTTAGGGATTCCTCCATATGATTTTTCTAAAGCGATTCTTATCACATTCCATGTTTTCGACGGACTTCCAGATGCTTTTTCAAATTCTATTTTATAACAATCTTGTCTAGGTTATTATCCTGCGATTTATATCGCAGGGATGTCGTACCTTTTTCTCATACAAATTATTCTTATTTATCTATCTCAATAAACTCGGAGTAATCCAAGGCTGGCTTCTTCGAAGTTCTTCTTCTATTTTTCCTAATATTCTTAGAGCATTTTTCCAGGGATTGCTGAATTATTTGGTGAAAGACTCTAAACTTCGAGTCAATATTCGAAAATACTGAAAACTCTGTATTCCAATCCTTATTGGCTAGCTCATTTTTTAATTTCAGAAGTACGTCTTTATCGAGTACCATCCTGAGCTTGAGGCTGCTCATCTTTGTGGACTTTTCTTTATCAACACATACAGAGTAACTTGCAAATACACCACCCATTTACCGACATTGCATTCTCCTGCGGACATACCTAATGGTTGGTGCACTTAAAAAATGGTTGCAGTAAAGCATTAGAGATACCTCAGCACAAAGACTGGGGTCCGAAATTTTATTTCGGAAAAGGATAATTTTTGGTCTATTTTCCGGCTGATAATTTTATTTCGTTCTAAGTTTTAATGGTGCCCTTCACCTTTATTTGATTTTTTTTCCCCTTTTTCTTACTAATTAAGAAATGATTATGCCAAAGTGTGAAGCACCTTGATTGACATTCATCTCGTAAATAGCCAAAAATAATTACTATAGTCCACTGTAACGTTTCTTACGTATGCAACTACTTCTTTAAAGAAATAATTCTTTTTAGCTGCAAGAGATAGTAGATTTATATAGAGGATCAATATCCGCTTATCCTCATTAACCAACTTGATTTTGTTTTTTTCTGACATCAAAGTACTTTTTGGCGGCCGATAAAACTATCATTTGTAAAACTAGATTAGTACCGAATGTCGAAGAATACAGTATCAACAATACAAAATAAAACACATGAAAAATCGGACCAATTGGCCCTCTATAGGTCTCCCTAATTATAAAAGACTTGAAAAACGCTGATAAAAAAAGAGACTAAAATTGAATGTTTTATTCTGCTTTCTTTTTTAAACTTAATCTTTCAACTGATATAGCTTCTAGTTAAAGATTTAGCTTGACTTATAGCTTGGACTCTAGCTTGACTTTTTTGTTGTTGTATTTTTCGAAGAGCGTTTTCAATGAGCGTTTATTTGTTTTTGTTGTTGTTGTTTTTTTGTTGTTTTTTTTGGGGGGGGGGGGGGGTAATTACATCTATTTTCTTGTTTTATATGCAGCCCTTATTAATATTCAAATTGATCACAGTCAACATATCCCAGAATTCACCACTTTTACATACCTGTATCCATTTCATCCTTTAAAAGTGCAACAAATCCGTTTTTGTAGGAAATGCATAAGGATGGGACATCAGGATCGGGATATACGTAACGACTATTAAACCACTTAATGCTAGCAATTTTTGTACCGGATACAGCTTTCCACTTAGACTGGGCTTCAAGGGGGCACTAAAAATGAATATATTAAAAATATTGTCATTAATAATAATAATAATTATTAATATTATTAATAATAATATTGTTATATAATAATATAACAATATTATTAACAAAATGAAAACATATATGTAAGCTTGAATAACCTACCGATTCTGAGAAGTTTAACTCGGAACCGTTCAAATGCAATACTTCAAGAAAAAAGACTGATTTAGCTGCATTTGTTTTTTATTATAAGGAAAAAAATGGTCTTAGCCAGGAAGAAAACAAACTTTTGGCAGGGCAGAATTACAACTGTTTTAAAAAAAATTAGAATTGAAAGCTAAAAGAAAAAAATGTAAGAATTTAATGTGTCGAGTGTCCCAATTTTGCAGTAATTACAAATTATATCTTATGCCACCATACTCAAAAGATCATGCAAAACTTTTAACAAGGACAGTGATAACGAATAAAAATCTAATCTAAACATTTTGATATAGATTTATATTTAAACGACGGGAAGACAAAATAAAAAGGAAAAGAAAACGATTAAAAAAAAAAACGGCAGAATAAAAAATAAAAAATACACCCAAACAAAAACTTCTCTAGAAAGAAGTGTCAAATAGCCAGGCGAAAGAACTCCTATGGGCAACGAAACTGTGCAATGCGATTGTGAATGGACTGTTACAGGTACAAAAAAAAAGCGTTTTATAGGATGATCTCTCATTAAAACAATAAAACAGCTTGTTTATACACAAATATTGCCCTGGCATACGAATAGGAAACAATAAAATTGCTCTAAGGAGGAAGAAAACCTCCGAACCGGTAGGCTATTTTTTCTCTTTTTTTTGTCATGGAGGAAAAAAATTGGTTCCAATCATTTCCGCCATTAAACACTTCTTAGTTAAGTAAGCTATTTCTTTAAATAGTGACATAATGAATATCTAATTCATTGATGAATACTCAACCATTCATGGTGATAAAAAAAAGAAGTTTGATAAAAAAAAAATTGAAGCTGTAAAGAAAGAATTTTTATAAAAATATACAAGTCAAAAGAATCAAATTTGAATTTTGATTCTTAGCATGTAAAATTCAAGGGTAAACTTACCCATCCAAATTTATTGCCATTTAGAATGTATTAGCATAAGAAAAGTTACATAATTTTTGAACAAGAAGAAGAAAGAAAACACCAAATGGGTGTCAATTTTGATGAAAACCTCCAGGTAAGATTCGACTTGTCCAAGATGTCGGAAGAATCTAGCCCCTTTATTCAAAAATACCAAATTATGGACTTCTAATGGGACGGGGGTCACGAACGCATTTTTTCGTTGTTTGCTTTATTTGTTCTGGATTGTTTCTGCCGAGGTGATTAGCCAGAGTAAGTACAACATTGAGAGCTAAGTCATTTGAACGCACATCTGAAGCTCTAGTCTCCCTCTTAAGCAACAGTAGAGTATTACTACAGCCAAATACAGTTTCTAAGACTTTATGCAGCAAAACAATAATCTTGGCCCGAATAGGGCCAAATACTATTAAGTAAACATACCGAGATTTTTTTATGGCTATCAAAAAATATTTATAGAACCTCCAATTTTCAGAGGCCATGGTGTTATATATAGTCCTTATAAAATGAATAGTTATAATATAAAGTAATACTAACGGTAATACAGCATTACAGAGTTCCATGCCAGCTAATAAGGAGGAGGTTGGTAAATTTCATCTGTGGCAAGTCTAATGTCTAACAAAGTATGTTTTAAAGCTCCAAATTTTACAGTTTCTCCAAAGAGGTCCTGTAGTATGAAAGGGGGGGTTCGTCTTATAAGCAAAGAAGGTTTTAGCTGTCAGTAATTCACAAGGGGTATGAACTGTAGAAATGTTTGTAAACCATTTCAAATACATTTATCCGGTTTTGGAGACATGTTCTACAATTTTGAACGCTTTCAGTTTTTCTACAAATTTTTCTGAATTTGTTATTGGTTGTCTTGCTTATATTTCTTTCCAATGTCACTCCTGGGCCTATTTTAAGGTTCAAAAGCACCAAATTGAGCTACATCTTTTTCAAAAAGAGTACTAAATGATTTTTTGAACTTCATGTACAATTCAATGAATAAGTAATTATATTCGAATTCGTGTTTTACTAGATACAGTCGACATAAATTTTACCATTAAATTTCCTGATGAGTCATAACAGTCAATTTTTCCACTTCCAAGAGCAAACAAAATAATTCGACTGTCGGGGGACCATGCGACGTCAGCTAAAGTCTCTCCTTTTATTTCTTTTCCCCAGATTCGACTGCCATCTACTGAGCCAACAATGACACCACCTAAATAACACGGCAAAAAATTAACTGAAATACCAAGAAAGAATATCTTCAGACAAAGAAATCAATTTTGAGCAGTGGCCAATTATTAGTCACGATTAAACTTGCAGAAGAGAGTCAAAACAAAAATTCCCGCCAAGGGCAGAACAGCAGCTTCAAAAACCAAAAGAAACTAGTTTGGCAGCATGGTCCCCCAAAAACAGTGATTTTTTTATCAGTTCAAAACTTAAATTTATAAGCTCTATGTGAAGAGGCCATCAATACATAAGAGGAAATAGAATGAAATGTGCCCCCCCCCCAAAAGCCAAGGGTATATTTTCTGAATGAACTGAAAGTTATACCCGTAGATCTATCCAAACAAAAATTAGGTCGGGGACACAGACCTACTAAATAAGAGTTATAAAATTTTGTTTTGTTTGAAAATTTTAAATAAATTACTTTGGCGAAGGGAACACGATTGAAAAAAAAAATGGCTCACCTGATAATTAGACCCAAAAAAGGCCAGTAAAGTTTTTTTTCTGAAAAAAATTATATATAAACTGCAAGTCCTTGTGGCTACTAATGCAAAAGAAAACCTTAGTCTGGGAGCAGGCCCCCCCCCCCCCCAAAAAAGAGGCCGAAAAAGGCCAAAAAACTTTTTTCGGTCGACTTGAACAGTTCAGGGATAGTTGCTGGGCTAAGGAGACCATGCATTTTATTGGGACGAGGAAAAGAGCTAGATAGACCAAAAAACCTTGTTGACCTTGACTAGTTAGAAACTACATCTTGGAAAAAGGAGACCTAATCTAAAAAAAAAATGTGTTGAGACGAGTGGTGCTCAAAAAGAGGCACACGTCTTTTTACTTGCACATTTTTGGGCCTTAAGATTACGAGTAGATACAGTCGAGAGAGCCTTAATCAAGATGAAATATTATGAGAAATTAGTTTATATCGATTCCTGTCGTTAAAAATAGAGGCAATATTTGTCTGTCCCCAACCTATAGTCTATCATCCGACATAAAGGGGCGATATCCCTACTCTTAGTTGTGGTACTTTCTGTTCGTTTTAGGATTTATCTATTCATCTATTTCATCATTTTTATATTTTCTGCATTTATTCGTTTTAAATTTTTGGGCGTTTTAGGTTTCATTTTTCCATCCATAAAAATGTCTGTTTGTTTTAAGTTTGAGACATGTTTCTCTTTGTTTTTTTAATTAATTCATAGATTATTTCATGCTTCCTACTGACCGTATGCTTTAGGCTCTATTACCGACTAGCTTTTTCAACAATTATTCACATTTTGACTATTTTCGACTGTTATGCCTGTCTATAATCTAACATCAGAATAATCCAAAGGAAAGAAGAAATTATACAGCCTTGTTTTACATCGGAATCAGCTCAGAACTTAATAAGGGTCTTATATAAACATCTCCAAAGAGATCTAATGATATCTATGTCTTTACAAAGATCTATTTGTGTGCTAGAGTTTTTTCTAAACTGTGACAACTAAACGGTAAAGTGATAAAGACAAAAGTTAATAACCGAAAAAAAGTAAAATAGACCATATTACGCATTTACAGTTACAAATAGTATTTTCGAAACAAATAGACAAAAAAAGAAAATAACTATAAGAAAAAATCTAATTAACCTTTAATATTGCTAGGAACAATTTTACTTACAAGTGGAAGAAAATAAGAACTGTTTTCAGTTTCAATTAATTTGATGTTAAATAGCTAAAGCTTGTCAAGTTCAAAGTTTACCCATTTTTCAAATCATGGTTGGGTTTCCTTCTGACATTATTCGTAAGCTACGTGAAGGACTAAGTAGTTCGACCAATTTGTTAGTATTTTTCAACCTCTAATTGTATACTATCAATACCGTTATGGATAGAAAAAATAATATTGGCACTCAGGCCACAGAGCCTATCGCCACCACACCTTAAAAAACTGAAATGCAGGAAAAAAAAATATCACCACTAGCCACTGGGTTATTGGTGCCCCAAAAGTTTGCCCGAGGAGAGGTTGAGAAAACAAATCACTGAGAGAAAAAAAGATGAAAAAAGATATTGTCACAGACACCAGCAATACCACAACAGTAATCGATAAATAAATAAAGTAAAATCACAATTTTTTTATTACAATCTTCGCGGCTTTATCAACAATGATAATATGTCGCTTGTTCTGGTAATTTCCTCACTATACGTTCAGATTTGGTGTATTTTTGCCATAATTCAAGCGAGGGATTTTCAAGGATTACTTGTGCTGGAAGGGTATTTCAGGTGGCGACACATCGTTGGGTGAAGCTCGTTTTTAGGAATTCCTGACGGGGTGTACTCTGTCCAAGGCAGTCCTGCCGGACTGTATTTTGACGAGTTGTCTTTCAAGGACGAGCTGCGATAGCTCCTATGATGGAGAGAAATGCGCGTATTTGTAAAGGACTGATACAGTTGTCACGTCAAAACGACCTTGGATCATTAGCAGGGGTTTAGTATCAAGGTTTCCAGAAGGTACTGCGCGAGCTATTCGGCTTGAACAGATTGGACGGAATCGATATGGCTTTTTGGAGCACCGAAAAAAGAATGCATGCATATTCCAAGACTGGTCTGATGCACGATGTGAACAGAGGCAAAGTAGACTCGTCAGGGAGAAGGCCATTGCATCTTACGATAACTCATAGCTTCCTAGAGCAAAAAGATCTCGCTTTGCTTAGGTGTTAAGCCCATGTGAGATCTAAAGGAAAGTGGAATCAAAGAAGGCATAGTGCATCTAGCCTTTTTATTAATAGCCCCTTGAAGATAAATTCAGGGTGAGCCTTCACATTTCATGACTTCAAAATGAGAAGCTCTTTTGTTTTTGATGCATTGAAGCTGAAAAGCGACGCATCCGACCACATTTCGTTTTTCCGGGTTGGCCTGAATTCTTTTACGTGGTTGGCTGGGATCTCTTTCCTTTGCTACGGAGATCATTGTCGTCGTCTGATCGACAAAGGGTCGAGGTTTTGTCGCAAGGGTAGTCCCTAGGCCGTTTGTGAGCTCCAGGAAAAAAGTTGGCCCACGAATTGGAGTTTTAGAAGACTTAGCCCTAGAAAGCAGTGTCTTTGGTTACTTTTGAAAACACTAGATGTTGTTTCGAAATGAAACTATCAAGAAAAACTCTTAATGAATGTTGACAAAGAAAGTCAGCGAGCTCCATTAATAACCGACCATCAACTTCAAGTTTTATTTTACGTAGAAGGCCGTCTTGTCATGGTAAAAAAGCTTCTCAAAAGCTATTAAAATCACGTGACGGGAATAAAAGCTTTTGTGATAACAAGAGCTCAACCCACTCATGATACTGTACAATGAGACAGTCTAACGTAGATCATTTTCTACGAAAACTGCATTGTATATCAGCCAACAACTGATGTGACTCATGGTACTGATAGGAACACTCTCATAAATTTTTCCGAACCCGGATAGGAAGTTGACTGGGCCATAAGATCCTACACTATTGAGGTCACCATTTGCCTTTGGGACAGCGACAACGTAACCAAATTTCCATGGTTTCGGGAATGATCTACGGCAAAGCATTTTCTTGATAAGGAGGCAAGAGGACCAGTAAGTTCGGGGATACACCTTTTGAGGACGAGATTGGAGATCGTTTCAGATCTTGAGACTTTGGTGACATCCAACTGAATGAGCCTTCTAAGCATCTTACTACTGATTATATTTACACTATTTGCACAAGTGATTCTCGCATCTGTTCATGGCGAAAACATGGGAGGGGACTATATAACCTCATAATTACCCTAAAAATATATAATTATACAGCATTCTAAACTCATCAAAAGAGGTCTCACCATCCTCATATGCAATACAGATCTTTCTTCCGTCAGAATTCCAATCCATTCCCTTAACCATTGACTTATTTCTGTTGTTAATCATTTCTTCGTACCATTGTCCCTAAAAAGGTAAATAAAATTGAAAAAAAAAAGTTAGTTTGCTAAATATCTGCCAGGAATTCAACTCAAATAAAGACTCACGATTTATTTTTCTTATTACAATAAAACTGCGAATATATTTGTTGTCTAATATTCGCCCAGAAGATAACATCCCTCAATTTTCAAACAGCTCTTGGCAATGGATTGTATGTAAAGAGTGATCCATTCCAGCATTAACAAAACCATAACACAGAATTATGATTACACTGTATATATCAAAAGAATATGCTTTTCATGGTGATTCCAAATATTTAAAACCCACAAAGTTTAAAATTACACACCAAAAGCTGTTATCGTGAAAGAAATGTCCTTTTTTTACAAAGACGAAGGAGATTTTAATCAGAAGTTTCTGTTTCAAGTTTCGACATGTGACAAAACGAAATCTTGCATTTTTGCAAAAAGGTGATTGTATTGACCCAGAAGTCGTAGGATATTAGGAAGGAGCTTTTTCGGAGGAAAATTCAAAGTTCCTTTTAAGCCCTGTTTAAGGGCTTTTAAGCACTGTTTAAGGGCAACAAATAACGAATCAGTAAATTCCAAATTTTTGTCATTTTGTACCATAAATAAAATGTCAGCGTGACTAGGAGTTCCCTAAAACCAGATTTTTGGCGAAGAATTGCCCCTGAGACGTTGTCATTGACCTAAAAACTTTTGCTGACATACCAGACAAAGAATGTTTTAAATGGTGCAAGTTTTCAGGAATGATTATCATTCTCAAAACATGGTTATGTAAAAATTAGATGTAAGCGTAAACAGCCAGGGTTGCGGAAGGGTCGGTATCCTATCCCCTTCCCCAAATATTTAGAAGAACCCTGGATCAAACAGTTCAAAAACCTGAGGATTTCAGCTTTGTCACAAATTCTTGAACACTCACAATTAACACAGCCTCAAAATTGGCCAAAATATTCTTAGTAAATAGAAAGCTGAAAGGTCGAATCGCAATAGAATTGGTATCAGATAATACTACGAGCTAGTTTCTTGTGAATTTTATTGGTTTTCATCATAAAGATGACGATATGTTCAACTAGTATTTTAGTATGAAGTGCCCATAGAAAAGGAATCTGATCATTTTCAGAAACTAAACTTCTTACACATATTGCAAAAAAAACATTTTGGTTGACGACAATTGAGAATTGACGAAAAACTATTGAGATAAACTAATTGAAATTCTCCCAGTCCTTACAAATGTGAAGCGGGTTAGAAGTATTCTTGGATGAGAAAGCTTTTACTGACGTGCTTTCCTAGATTTTAGTAGAATTACGAGTTCTCAAACAAGTCTCACTCACAAGAATGTTCATTTTTGCTATACTCATTTACGTTAAAAAGCGTTTGAAAAGTTCAAGAAGTTCCTGATTATTGCTCCAATCCTTCTTTAATCTTAAACGTCGATTATGTATTAAACATCGGAGCTAGCAACTATATCGTCACAGCTAAACTTAGAAAATTAAATAAAGAGCACCCCGTCACCTCTGCCAGCAGTCACCTCTGCCTCTCAGCGTCACCTCTGCCTCTAAGCTCGGTAAGGCATATACATACATACATACATGCGTGTATTTAAAAACCAGTGGCCTTATACACAAAAACAAATAAACAAAAAACAATAAGGAAAGAACAATAACACTCAACAAATTTAAACTACAGCTTCTTTCCGCGCCATCAGACTATTATCTATAAAACAACCTAACATAATAATTAGGTCCCTCGAAGTAGTCCCCAAAACACCCGGTAGCAGCGGTACATCCCCATGAAACAATTTATCCCTAAAATTCGCCAAACTATGGCATCAACTCAGAAAATGGTCCACCCCATCCCCAAACTCCCCACAGAGGGGGCAGGCACGCCTACTTCCCGAGCCATCCTCATCATAAGACTCCCAGTATCCTTTACGAAGTGGTATGCAATTTGCCCGCACCTGCAACCAATACTTAAGGGTTCTCCACGGTAGGTTCAGCTTCAAATAAAACTCCTCCCCAAACACATCTTTAATCTGTCTATAAAAATGCAGGATACTAGACTTTTCCAGACCCGTTAGCCAAACCTGAATCTCTTGGTCCCGAATGCGCGATGCAAACTTACCGAGGAAATCTTCAGGTTTACCTGAAGCTATATAATCTGCACCACGACAGGAGAGGAAATTTTTCAATTTTCTAATTTTTCACTTTGTCCAAATCGCATTTACGTCATGGATTACTTCAGAGAGTACATCTAATGTATGAAATTTTAAATTATTACAGAGCGCAGAAATTTTTCAAGTCCAAATATCAAAACACATTAAGTGCTTATTTCACAAAAAGTGATCGAAGTTCACGAAAGTTTGCAAACGAGAATTTAAAACCAGCCAGCGCAGCAAAAAGTCAAATGCTAATTACCCTTTATTTTCTGGTCTATTGGGAATTCGAGGAGCGGAAATACCACACGTATGTACTCGCGGTGAGCATTTCTTGAATTAAAATAAATCCAGCAATTAATTTAGTTTTACTTGTTTTAAAAAGACTCTCATTTTCATCTCTTTTTCTTCGTTTCTAATCCCTTCCTTTCAAATGCGAAGAGAAAACAACAGGCTGCACATAACTTTTCAGCAACTGTTAGTTTTAAGTCAGTTTAAATGGCAAACTAGCATTTTGACCCACCAAACTGGACATCGCCTATTTGCAGTAATTTCGGGCTGTTTTCGCTTAGGCTTCATTGTTCAACACAATGTGTGATGAGCAACACATTGTAACACATTTTTCTAGGATTTCCTTCTTCTTTTATTGTAATTTCTGCTCGTTTTAGATTTGAAATCTTACATAAGCTAATTTATGCTCATTTGAAATCGTAAATTTGCTCTTTACTTTTCATGCATAACCTTGGTTTTATAAATTTTATTGAACAAAAGTAAAAAAGAATTTGAAGATAACATTACAGAAATAAATTCGAGCATAAAAGAATCTGACAATTACAATCCATTCCGAAGGCCTTAGTTGTAAATTTAAAATCTAATTCAATATTTGTAATAAGTAACCCAAATTTTAAATTTAAAAAAAAAAAAAATCCATAAAAATTAAAAATTCTTCGAACACCAAAATTTTAAATTTTTTTTTTAAAAAACCCAAAATCCAAAAAAGTGAAAATCCTTCGAGCACCTAAATTACAACATTAAATTCACAAAAAAAGACACGAAAAATTTTAAATAAAACAATTTCAAACAAAAAAACTTAAAATTTAGATCTTAGAATGCTCATTCAAAAATCCAACCTGAAAATTTATACTTTAAATTCAACTTTATATAGTTCACTTTATATAGTTCAAAATGTCAAGTTCAAATCTGTTAACTCCGACATTATAAATTCATATTAAAACGTCAATTGACAAAAACCAAATTGCAAAGAAAAACATTCTTTGACATTTTAAAATTAAATGAGAGCCATTTTGATAATTAATTTGAACACGAAAATATGTGCAGCGTCCAAATAATAATCAATTCATACTGATCAAAACTTTAAGTCTTTTACATAGAACAATCCTTTGACAACTGGAAACTTTGACATCTAACTCAAATTTTATCGAGATCCAAAAAAAAGTAAAAATTTGTCAAAATCTCAAATTATAATATTTAATTGTAAAAAAAACACAAAAATGCCAAATAAAATAATCTCAGAATGCAAAGTTAAAATATCAGATCTTAGATTACTCTTTCAAAAATCCAAACCTCAAAAAATCCAACTTTAAGTTCAAAAACTTAAAAATTCAAGTTCAAAATGTAAATTTCAAATCTGAAAATTCGAATAATATAAATTCGTATTAAAATATAAACTTGAAAAAAAAAATTACTAATAAAAACACTTTCTAACAGCTAAAACGGAATGTGAGCCGTTTACGGAGAACACTTTACCTTGTGCAGCGTCCAAACAATGATCAATCCATGTTGATCGCTGCTTGTGAGTCTTTGATGTAATTCATTCCATTTGACAACTGGAACACTCCCATTATGGCCATCCAGGGCTTGATTTGACGTGAGACTACTATTGCGACCGTCTTCTTTTCCTGAAGTATAAGGGTATGAAATTGTAAAATGTTTGCTTTTACCTTTGTGACAAAAACCAGCGGATGCATGTATCATTCTCATAGATGCAAAATGAAAGAAAGAATAGGCCTACTGCTTTGAAACTTTTTGAAGGAACCATTCTTTGCGAGGAGGGGGTCGAGGAGGGATAGGAAGGCTACCAATTGATCTTTAATTTTGAATGTCAGTATTTCAAGTCGTATTTTAAAATGTTTTATGTACTTTTCTTTAGCACTTTTGATTTCTTTTGAGTGAGTACCATAATCTTCACTTTTTTTAAAACGTCCAAATTTATTTGCATGAAGAGAGCTATCTTCAAAATCTGTAACTTTTCTTGTACTACATCTGAACAAAATTATCACATTGCCAATCGGTTTAAAATTATTGAAAAATTATCTGTGGGACCTCCTAACTTTGAAGGCTATGCCATCAAGTGGTGACCCACAAAACAAGAACGATTTAATATTAATACTTAATACTAATATAATGTGTATTATATAATTAATACTTAATACAACTTAATATTAATAGTCATGTGGTATTTCACAGTCTGGCACAAACTATTGAAGGTGGGGGAGTCGAAGAATATTTACAAAAATTTTCGGGAATTTCTTCTTTATCGCAAAGAGTGACTTGTATGTATTATTCGTTATGCTTATTTGTACTCAAGACGCGGGGTCATACAACTATGGTAATTGATCCAACTTTTATTCGTTTCTGATACATTTTAAGGTAATAATTGTCATG
Organism: Artemia sp. Qi Xiang Cuo; assembly: GCF_049724085.1. NCBI lineage: Eukaryota > Metazoa > Arthropoda > Branchiopoda > Anostraca > Artemiidae > Artemia > Artemia sp. Qi Xiang Cuo. The sequence continues at coordinate 29,549,946 of NC_142798.1, forward strand.
TACAAATGGTTACACATCTAGTATAGATAACAATGTAAGGTGTTGACGTAGTCTTGCAATTATTAGTAAAGTGTTTACAAGTCAATGGTTTGGTGATAGATACAGAAGTAAGATTTTTCTGACCGCCAATAGGCGATAGAAATAAAAAATTAAGTTGGTTTTTAGAACAAAGCAAATTTCTAGACCGTTTTTAAGAATTATGCGTTCATCTTATTTCTTCACTTTTCTTTATTCTGAAAAATTCTTTTTCAAACGTTATATTCTTGAAGGTCTGAGAATTAACAACCATTGTATCTAATCGATGAGGAATAAACAAAGCAAAAGCACTTTTGACAGCGAACCTGATCAAAGGTTGCTAAAAAAAAAAAAATAAAAACACATAGTATTTTGGTGACAAATTGTTTTTGTTTTTAAAATTTGAGTTTTTTTGGGGGGGGGGGGCATCGACGAATGCGGCTTGAAAATATACCAAAATTGATGCATATAAGGCACACAGCTGAGAACCGCGTTATAAGGTAAATCATTCAACGTATCATAGTAATACTCTCTCAAGGTACTCGTTTACAGAACAGTAATTTTAGGCTTCAGAAAAAAAGGGAAAGAGGGTTAAACCGAGTTTGGATTTCTAAAAAATACAGGTTAAAATAAGAGATAAAATTCATTGCGTAAAATGAACTATCACGAGCCTTGACTAACCAAATTCAGATTTCAGAGTAAAAAAAAAAAAAAAAAACACGAAAAGAAAACATTTAAAAACTGGAAATCGTAGGCAGCGTAGTAGCGCTAGCGAAGTGGGCACAATCTATTATTATTTCGTTTTTTTTTACCAAAGGACTTCGTATAGGTGAAGTTGTCATCGAAACTTCGGAAGCAGGACATTTGATTGGAAATTGAAAGTTCTAGTGCCATTTTTAAGAGTAAAAACTGGTTGGAGGATAACCAGCCCTCTCCAACGCCCTTTACTCTTTGAGAAATTTTTCAGATAGCCATTTTGTTCAGCATAGCTGGAACTTCCAATATCTATGTCTCTGGAGATGCCAAACCCCCATAGCCCTTGTAGCAAGGGCTGTAAGATACTCAATTCCTTATTGTTTACATATTAATTAAAAAAAGGCTATAAAGTTTACAAACACTTTATACCTATAAAGTGAACAAACACGTTTTGAAAGTATAATTGAGATTGTATAACGCAAGCAGACGGGTTTTTGAGGGATCGCTTCAACTAATCCACTTACTTGTCCCTCATATCCTAAAGCCCTAGGCAATATATAAAACAAAGATTGTTTTCAGTAAAGTACAAATTATATTCTGGTCTTTAGAAGGTATAGGGGATGCCACCCCTACTCATCTTAGTTTCTGCTCGTTTTGAATCAGACTCGGTTACGTATTGTAATTTCTGTTCGTTTTGAGTTCCATTTATTTATTGATGGTGATTTGTAAGTAGTGAGCTTGTATAAGGTTTCATGACCACAAGTATATACAGTGCAGTTTGACGAACACATTGCAAAAAGCGATCAATTCTTTTATATTATATACCTATAAAGTGAACAAACACGTTTTGAAAGTATAATTGAGATTGTATAACGCAAGCAGACAGGTTTTTGAGGGACTTTCATCGTAACATTTTTTTTTTTTTTTAACCAAAACCTAGAAATTTTCAAATTGCGTATTTAGGAATGATTTTGTAGGAAAAGCTGTCTATCACCCATGCATTATCCACTGTTCCATTTCTTTGAAGTATGTGCTATCAGACTGGTTTCGGATTTTTGGACCATTGCCTTTAGTCAAAATTAGTTTGTTAGGAATGTGTAGCTAGATAGCATTTGTGAATCGGATCGTATGAAGGTGGAGAAAAAAAGGGTATAGCATTTGCGAATTGGACTATACGAACGATATTAATTGAATAAAAGGGGGAAAACAGAGCTAGATAGCATTTACGAATTGGATCGTATGAAGGTGGAGAAAAAAGGGTTAAACTGATTATTGGACAATTGCCTTTAGTCAAGACTAGTTTGTTAGGAATGTGTCGCTGCTAAAGCTAACTCTAATTGCAAAAAAAAAGAAAGATAGGGTATAGCATTTGCGAATTGGACTATACGAATGATATTAATCGAATAATAGGGAAAAACAGAGCTAGATAGCATTTGCGAATGGGATCGTATGAAGGTGGAGAAAAAAGGGTTAAACTGATTATTGGACAATTACCTTTAGTCAAGACTAGTTTGTTAGGAATGTCTCGCTGCTAAAGCTAACTCTAATTGCAAAAAAAAGGTATTGCATTTGCGAATTAGTGATTATTAGTTAAGGTAACCCCTCGGGGTTGTTAACTCATAGCTTATTTATTATAAATTTGGAACAATATCAATCTATGAAACTGGTTAATAATGATAAAATGGTCTTGTGACTTGACATAGCTTTACTTCTTCGTATTCTGTATAATACACAAGTGGTGATTGAACAGTGTTGTCAATTTAAAATAGAGTCTAACATTATAGTATACTAAAAAGTTGATGCTAAGAGAGATTTAGATGGCAAGGAAAGAATTTTAATAATGAAATTCAGGAAGAACCTTAGAAATCCTTGCAAATCAAGTAGTAAGGTGTATGTGAGTACGAACCATTAAGGATCATAAGCACCAACGACCCTAACCACCAGAGACCTCAACCACCTAAAGGTCTCCTATCCCCAAACTCGAAGGGTGCCCCCTCCCCTCCAACTTTTTGGCCATTTTTTTTAATTTTTTTGAAGTTTTTTTAACTTTTTTTTATTATTTTTTTTAACATGATATATTTCTTTTAACTTTTTTTACATGTCTTCGAATGCGATGAAACATACTTAAAACAAAAAAAAATCAAATTTAATATTTTCCAAACTCAAAATGAGAATGGTATAGACATTTTATTCATGACCTTTACTATTAGAAAAATAATATTTGTAGTAGCACTTTTTTTTTATTGGACTAAAAATTTTTTTTGGACCTAGAAATTATTCAACGTTTTTTTTTAAGTATCTTAAAATGACATAAAATATGCTTACGGCTCTAACAATTGTACTCTATGCTTGCTCAAAGACACGATGCGGCTTTCCCGCTGGTACTTTATGGCGGGTTCTCGACACTATCTTGTTTATTGGATGTATTAAATCAGTATTTTTTACGCAGTGGAACGATAAAAACATAAGTCATATCTTTAAAAAAAGTGAAGATGGTACATTTTAATAAAGTGTGTTCACATGACAATGTTATTGTAGCATTGAATGCCGACAAGGAGAAGTATTTAAACTATGAAACAAGTACAAGTGGTGGCACTATTGGAAATGTATGCATGCATTGTCATGACAGTAAGGAATTAAATTTCTTTGGAGTACCGAAAAAATTCAGCTCTTATATTGGTGGGTATGCAAGATTGAGATCTCCAGAGATGGTTGCACTCAAAGAGAATGCCAACATAAAAATAATCGTTGATGATAGAGGCGACTCCTTGCTGCTATTGCAGGTATCACATTACCTACTGATACATCCTATCGTCAGCTTTCGGGTATTAGCATTCAACGGAAGATCAAAAAAGAAAGGCCTACTCTTCTACTAATATCATAAACCATATCTTGTCTACGTGCCAAAAGTGTTACCTGTGTAAAAATAATGTGATAATAGACAGTGAAATTGCCAGAAAAATAAAAAGGGCATTGGTAGAAAATATCACTATGGAATATAAAGATGAATCGATGAAAAACAAAGTACCAGCAAACGTTACTGTCATTGATCAAACAGTCAATGAACCAAATAATACCAATGACGAAAAGCATATTGAGCCTGTCGATGACACGTTAGTAAAAATTGTGTATGACTCAAAATGGAATAATGATTATTCTACTGATTACTAACTAAGAGAAGACAATAACTACAATATCAAGAGAGAACATGGTGAACTATTTTATGGAACGGATTCAAAATGTTCAAAGTTGATCATTGATATTAATAATGTATCATAATATATTTTTGTTTAATATTCTACATAGCATTATTTCATTAAAAATATATTATGCATTACATTGTAATGTGTTAATTATTTTTAGAGTAAGCTAGCATATCAAACGATTAGAATGTCTATTAAAACATCGGAGATGTAAGAAAAGGAATTTGCATACATCTATTGTGAGACACATGGATAACATTGACAAAATCTAGATTTCAGAATGAATAAATTCTTTATTAACATCAGTTGTTGGATATGAAGTTATGAAAAAATTGTAAGTAAGTAAGTAACAAACTCTTTCTTGAATTCACCTCTTGGATACACAATACAGAAATTTAATTCAGGAAATTATGAAAGAAATTGAACAAATTCTTTATTAACATTCTTTATCGATTGAATTTCCTTCTATCAACATCTTTTGTCAGATACATCGAAAAAAATTGACAAAATGTAAATTTCAGAGTGAATAAATACTTTATCAACATCCTTTATCAGATATGTTGGATAAAATTGACAAAATCTAAGTATCAGAGTGATTAAATTCCATATCAACATCCCTTTCTCGGATACATGGGATAAAATTTACTAAATCTAAGTATCAGAGTGAATAAATGCTTTATCATCATCATTTGTCGGGTATATCGGATAAAACTGAGAAAAATCTAACTATTAGATTGAATAAATTCTATATAAACATCCCTTTCTCGAATACATTGGATGAAATTGAAAAAATCTAAGTGTTGGAGACAATAAATTTTTTTATCCACATCATTTGTCAGATACATCAAATGAAATTTGACAAAATCGAAATATCAGATTGAATAAATGCTTTAACAACATCCTTTATCGGATATGTCAGATAAAATTTACAAAATATCAGTATCAGAGTGATTAAATTCTATATCAACATCCTTTTCTCGGATACATAGGATCAAATTGACAAAATCTAAGTGTTAGAGTGAATAAAATTTTTTATGAACATCCTTTGCCAGATACATTGGATAAAATTAACAAAGTCTAAGTGTCAGAGTGTGAATAAATTCTTTATCGGCATCCTTTGTCGGATATGTTGAATAAAATTGACAAAATCTAACTATCAGCGCGAATAAATGCTTTATCACCATCCTTTGTCGGATATGTTGGATAAAATTGACAAAATCTAAGTGTCAGAGTATGAATAAATACTTTATCAGCATCTTTTGTCGGATTTGTTGAATCAAATTGAAGAAACCTAAGTATAAGAGTGAATAAATGCTTGATCAGCATCCTTTGTCGGATGTGTCGGATAAAATTGACAAAATCTATCTGTTAGAGTGAATAAATTTTTTTTTATTAACATCCTCTGTCAGATGCATCGGATAAAATTGACAAAATCTAAGTATCAGAGTGAATAAATGCTTTATCAACATCATTTGTCGAATATGTCGGATAAAAAAGACAAAATCTAAGTACCAGAGTGAATAAATTCATTATCAACATCATCTGTCGGGTATATCAGATAAAATTGACAAACTCTAAGTACCAGAGTGAATAAATTCATTATCAACATCCTTTGTCGGCTATATCAGATAAAATTGACAAAATCTAAGTATCAGATTGAATAAATGCTTTATCAACATCCCTTTCTAGGATACAGGGGGTAAAATTGACAAAATCTAAATACCAGAGTGAATAAATTCTTTATCAACATCATTTATCGGATATATCGGATAAAATTGACAAAATCTATGCATCAGAGTGATTAAATTCTATATCAACATCTATTTCACGGACACATGGGATTAAACTGACAAAATCTAAGTGTCAGATTGAATAAATGCTTTATCAACATCCATTAAATGCATTATCAACATCATTTGTCGGCTACATCGGATAAAATTCACAAAATCTAGGTGTCAGCTTGATTAAATTCCATATCAACATCCTTTGTCGTATATGTCGGATAAATTGACAGAATCTATGTATCAGAGTTATTAAATCTATATCAACATCCCTTTCTCGGATACATGGATAAAATTGACAAAATCTAAGTATCAGAATGAATAAATTCATTATCAACATCCTTTGTCGGATATGTCGGATAAAACTGACAGAAGCTAAATATCAGAGTGATTAAATTCCATATAAACATCCCTTTCTCGGATACATAGGATAAAATTGACAAAATCTAAGTATCAGAGTGAATAAATGCTTTATCAACATCCTTTAAATGCATTATCAACATCGTTTGTCGGTTATATCGGACAAAATTGACAAAATCTAAGTATCAGATTGAATAAATGCTTTATCAGTATCCCTTAAATGCATTAGCAACATCACATGTCAGATACATGGGATAAAATTGACAAAATCTATGTACCAGAAATAATAAATTAATTTCCATAGTTTTTAATCGGATACATCACATAATAGCCATAGAGCCCAAGTTCTCTCCATTTTGAATTCTTGCGTGCTTACGTTGAATATAAGTTAGACTGGAAATAGATGATACCTAACCCGCTCAGACATACAGTCTTAGTGAGAGAGATATTCAAAAGGTTGAGTTAATTTAGGTTCATTTAGAGTGGTAATTACTTTATCATGTGTACACACTTTCTTCGAATAATTCATTTTAACTTCTTTTTTTTTTAAATATGATGTCGGTGATTATCCCTCCATTGGGAAAACATTATTGATTTAATACTCGCAATAAACTACATAGTCTCAATAACCTACCATGGAGTACCACTTGGAAAGCAGCTCGGAAATATCAAAAACATAGGTTAGGTTAGGTTAGCGTACGTTCGCGCACGTAAGCTAACCTAACCTAACCTATGGTTTTGATATTTCCGAGCTTAGATTTTGTCAATTTTATCCCATGTATCCGAGAAAGGGATGTTGATATGAAATTTAATCACTCTGATACTTAGATTTTTTCAATTTTAACTGACACATCTGGTAAAGGTTGTTGATAAAGTATTTAATCACTCAGATACTTAGATTTTGTCTATTAAATTCGTTCTATCTGACAAAAGATGTTGATATAGAGTTTAATCACTCTGATACTTACATTTTATCCGAGATATCTGACAAAGGATGCTGACAAAGCATTTAATAACTTTGATACTTAGATTTTGTCAATTATATTTGATGTATTTGACAAAACATGTTGATAAAAAAAATTTTTTCACTCTGACACTTAGCTTTTGTCAATGTTATCCAGCATATCCGACAAAGGATGCAGATATAGAATTTAATCAATCTGATATTTAGATGATAAATAAAAATTATTTACTCTGATACTATGATTTTGTCAATTTTATCCCATGTATCCGAGAAATTTAGAATTTAATCACTCTGATACTTAGATTTTATCCGAGATATCCGAGAAAGGATGCTGATAAAGCATTTAATCACTCTGATACTTAGATTTTGTCAATTATATTTGATGTATTTGACAAAAGATGTTAATAAAAAAAATTTATTTACCTCTGACACTTAGCTTTTGTCAATTTTATCCAGGATATCCGACAAAGGATGCTGATATAGAATTTAATCAATCTGATATTTAGATTTTGTAAATTATATTCGTTGTATCTGACAAAAGATATTGGTAAAAAAATTATTCACTCTGATACTTAGAATTTGTCAATTTTATCCCATGTATCCGAGAAAGGGATGTTGATATAGAATTTAATCACTTTGATACTTAGATTTTATCCGAGGTATCCAACAAAGGATGCTGATAAAGCATTTAATCACACTGATACTTTTATTCCGTTAATTATATTTGATGTATTTGACTAAAGATACTGATAAAAAAAAATTTATTCACTCTGCCACTTAGCTTGTGTCCATTTTATCCTGCATATCCGACAAAGGATGCTGATAAAAATTTAGTCAATCTGATATTTAGATTTTTTCAATTATATTCGTTGTATCTGACAAAAGAAGTTGATAAAAAAAAATATTCACTCTGACACTTAGCTTTTGTCAATTTTATCCCATATATTCGAGAAATGGATGTTGATATAGAATTTAACCAATCTGATACTTTGATTTTGTCAATTTTATCCGATATACCCGACAAAGTTGTTGATAATGAATTTATTCACTCTGATACTTAGATTTTGTCAATTATATTTGATGTATCAGACAAAAGCTGTTGATAAAAAAAATTTATTCACTCTGACACTTAGATTTTGTCAATTTTATCCAACATATCCGATAAAGGATGCTGATAAAGCATTTATTCACTCTGATACTTAGATTTTGTCAATCATATTCGTTGTATCTGACAAAAGATGTTAGTAAAAAAAAATTATTCCCTCTGACGCTTAGCTTTTGTTAATTTTATCCCATGCATTTGAGAAATGGATGTTGGTATAGAATTTAATCAATCTGGTACTTAGATTTTGTCAATTTTATCCGATATACCCGACAAATGATGACGATAAAGCATTTATTCACTCTGATACTTAGATTTAGTAAATTTTATCCCATTTACCCGAGAAAAGGATGTTGGTATGGAGTTTAATCACTCTGATACTTAGATTTTAATCACTCTGATACTAGGATTTTGTCAATTTTATCCGACATATCCGATAAAGGATGTTGATAAAGTATTTATTCACTCTGATAGTTACATTTTGTCAATTTTATTCGATGTATCTGACAAAATATGTTGATAAAAGCGAGTTCAATCGGTGAAGAATACTTATAAAGAATTTTTTTAATTTTTTTCATAATTTCCCTATTTGAATTTCTGTATTGTTCATCCGAGAGGTGAATTGAAGAAAGAGCTTGTTATCTCCTTACTTAAAATTTTTCCATAATGATATTTCCAACAACTGATGTTAATAAAGAATTTATTCATTCTGATATCTAGATTTTGTCAATGTTATCCCATGTGTCTGACAATAGATGTATGCAAATTCCTTTTTTTACATCTCCGATGTTTTAATAGACATTTTAAACATTTGATATGCTAGCTTACTCTAAAAATAATTAACACATTACAATATAATGTATAATATATTTTTAATGAAATAATGCTATGTAGAATATTAATACAAAAATATATTATGATACATTATTAATATCAATGATCAACTTTTAACATTTTGAATCCGTTCCATAAAATAGTTCACCATGTTCTCTCTTGATATTGTAGTTATTGTCTTCTCTTAGTTCGTAATCAATAGAATAATCATTATTCCATTTTGAGTCATACACAATTTTTACTGGCGTGTCATCGACAGGCTCAATATGCTTTTCGTCTTTGATATTATTGGGTTCATTGACTCTTTGATCTATTGCAGTAACATTTGCTGCTACTTTGTTTTTCATCGATTCATCTTTATATTCCATAGTGATATTTTCTACCAATACCCTTTTTATTTTTCTGGCAATTTCACTGTCTATTTTCACATTATTTTTACACAAGTAACAGTTCCGGCACGTAGACAAGATATGGTTTATGATATTAGTAAAAGAGTACGCCTGTCTTCTTTTGATCTTCCGTTGAATGCTAATACCCGAAAGCTGACGATATGATTTATCAGTAGGTAATGTGTTACCTGCAACAGTAGCAAGGAGTTGTCCTCTATCATCAACGATTATTTTTATGTTGGCATTCTTTTTGAGTGTAATCATCTCTGGAGATCTCAATCTTGCATATCCACGAACATAAGGTTCGAATTTATTCGGTACTCCAAAGAAATTTAATTCCTTACTGTCATGACAATGCATGCATACATTTCCAATAGTGCTACCACTTGTACTTGTTTCATAGTTTAAATACTTCTCCTTGTCGGCATTAAATGCTACAATAACATTGTCATGTGAACAAACTTTATTAAAATGCTCCATCTTCACTTTTTTTAAAGATATGACTTGTGTGTTTACCGTTCCACTGCGTTTAAAATACTGACTTAATACATGCAATAAACTAGATAATGTCAATAATCCGCCATAAAGTATCAGCGGGAAAGCCGCATCGTGTCTTTGAGCAAGCATAGAGTACAATTGTTAGAGCCGTAAGCATATTTTATGTCATTTTAAGATACGTATAAAAAAAAGTTAAATAATTTCGAAGTCCAAAAAAAATTTTAGTCCAATAAAAAAAAGTGCTACTACAAACATTATGTTTCTAATAGTAAAGGTCATGACTAAAATGTCTATACTTTTCCCATTTTGAGTTTGTAAAATATTAAATTTGATTTTTTTTTGTTTTAAGTATGTTTCATCTCATTCGAAGATTTATAAAAAAAGTTGAAAGAAATATATCATGTTAAACAACAATAATAAAAAAAAGTTAAAAAAACTTCAAAAACATTCAAAAAAAGGGGGTAAGGGGCCAAAAATTTGGAGGGGAGGGGGCAGCCTTCACGTTTGGGGATAGGGGACCTTTGGGGGGTTGAGGTCTCTGGTGGTTAGGGTCATTGGTGCTTTTGATCCTTGATGGTTCGTGCTCACATACATCTTACTACTTGATTTGCAAGGATTTCTAAGTTTCGTTCTGAATTTCATTATTAAAATTCTTTTCTTGCCATTTACATCTCTCTTAGTATCAAATTTTTAGTATACTATAACGTTAGACTCTATTTCAAACTGACAACACTGTTCAAACGCCACTTGTGTATTATACAGAACACATCGAAGAAGTAAAGCTATGTCACGTCACAAGACAATTTTATCATTATTGACCATTTTCATAGATTGATATTGTTCTAAATTTCTAATAAATAAGCTAAGAGTTAACAACCCCGAAGGGCTACCTTAACTGATAATCACCAATTCGCAAATGCTATACCTTTTTTTTGCAATTAGAGTTAGCTTTAGCAGCGACACATTCCTAACAAACTAGTCTTGACTAAAGGCAATTGTCCAATAATCAGTTTAACCCTTTTTTCTCGATCTTCATACGATCCAATTCGCAAATGCTATCTAGCTCTTTTTTTCCCTATTATTCAATTAATATAGTTCGTATAGTCCTATTCGAAAATGCTATACCCTTTTTTTTCCACCTGCATACGATCCAATTCACAAATGCTATCTAGCGACACATTCCTAAACAAACTAGTCTTGACTAAAGGCAATTGTCCAAAAAATCAGAAACCATTCTGATAGCACATACTTCAAGGAAATGGAACAGTGGATAATGCATGGGTGATAGACAGATTTTCCTACAAAATCATTCCTAAATACACAATTCGACAATTTCTAGTTTTTGGTTTAAAAAAAAAGAAAAAAATAAAGAACTTTATGATGAAAGTCCCTCAAAAACCCGTCTGCTTGCGTTATACAATCTCAATTATAATTTCAAAACGTGTTTGTTCACTTTATAGGTATATAATATAAAAAGATTGATCGCTTTTTGCAATGTGTTAGTCAAACTGCACTGTATATGCTTGTGGTCGTGAAACCTTATACAAGCTCACTACTTTTGTAGCAGTTTACCGCTTGGAAAATTATTTGACTTTATTTATGCACATTTTTTGTTTAATGTAGATCTTTAATTTCCTTTAAAAAACTTCTTTTGTGGAAAAAGTTTATTATTAAATTAATATGTAAACAATAAGGAATTGCGTATCTTACAGCCCTTGCTACAAGGGCTATGGGGGTTTGGCATCCCCAGAGACATAGATATTGGAAGTTCCAGCCATGCTGAACAAAATGGCTATCTAAAAAACTTGTCAAAGAATAAAGGGCGTTGAAGAGGGCTGGTTATCCTCCAACCAGTTTTTACTCTTAAAAATGGCACTAGAACTTTCAATTTCCAATCAAATTTCCTGCTTCCGAAGTTTCGACGACAACTTCATCTATGCGAAGTCCTTTGGTAAAAAAAAACGAAATAATAATAGATTGTGCCCACTTCGCTCTATTGCGCTGCCTACGATTTCCAGTTTTTAAATGTTTTCTTTTCGTGTTTATTTTTTACTCTGAAATCTGAATTTGGTTAGTCAAGGCTCGTGATAATTCATTTTACGCAATGAATTTTATCTCTTATTTTAACCTGTATTTTTTAGAAATCCAAACTCGGTTTAACACTCTTTCCCTTTTTTTCTGAAGCCTAAAATTACTGTTCTTTAAACGAGTACCTTGAGAGAGTATTACTATGATACGTTGAATGATTTACTATTGTCAGACACATGGGATAAAATTGACAAAATCTAGGTATCAGAATGAAAAAATTCTTTATTAACATCAGTTGTTGGATGTGTCATTATGAAAAAATTTTAAATAAGTAAGTAACGAACTCTTTCTTGAATTCAGCTCTTGGATACACAATACAGAAATTTAATTCAGGAAATTATGAAAAAAAATTTACAAATTCTTTATTAACATTCTTTATCGATTGAATTAGCTTCCATCAACATCCTTTGTCAGATATATCGAATAATATTGACAAAATGTAAATATCAGAGTGAATAAATACTTTATCAACATTCTTTATCGGATAAGTCAGATAAAATTGACAATCAGAGTGATTAAAATCTAAGTATCAGAGTGATTAAATTCCTTATCAACATCCCTTTCTCGGATACTTGGGATAAAATTTATTAAATCTAAGTTTCCGAGTGAATAAATGCTTTATCATCATCATTTGTCGGGTATATCGGATAAAACAGACAAAATCTAAGTATCAGATTGATTAAATTCTATATCAACATCCATTTCTCGAATACATGGGATAAAATTGACAAAAGCTAACCGTCAGAGTGAATAATTTTTTTTTTATTAACATCTTTTGTCAGTTACAACGAATCTAGTTGACAAAATCTAAGTATCAGAGTGAATAAATGCTATATCAGCATCCTTTGTCAGATATGTTGGATAAAATTGACAAAATATAAGTGTCAGAGAGAATAATTTTTTTTATCAACACATTTTGTCACATACATCAAATATAATTGACAAAATCAAAGTATCAGATTGATTAAATGCTATATCAACATCCATTTCTCGAATACATGAGATAAAATTGACAAAAGCTAAGTGTCAGAGTGATATCTCGGATATCTCGGATAAAATCTAAGTATCAGAGTGATTAAATTCTATATCAACATCCCTTTCTCGGATACATGGGATAAAATTGACAAAATCCAAGCATCAGAGTGAATAACTTTTTTTTATCAACATCTTTTGTCAGATACAACGAATATACTTAACAAAATCAGATTGATCTAAATATCCGATTGATTAAATTCTATATCAGCATCCTTTGTTGGATATGCCGGATAAAATTGACAAAAGCTAAGCTTCGGAATGAATAAATTTTTTGTAAGCATCTTTTGTCAGATACATACAATATAATTGACAAAAGATAAGTATCTGAGTGAATAAATGCTTTATAAGCATCCTTTCTTGGATATCTTGGAAAAAATCCAAGTATCAGAGTGATTAATTTCTAAATGTCTCGGATACATGGGATACAATTGACAAAATCTAAGTATCAGCGTGAATAATTTCTTTTTTATCAACATATACTGTCAGATACAACGAATATAATTGAAAAAATCTAAATATCAGATTGATTAAATTCTATATCTGCATCCTTTGTCAGATATACTGGATAAAATTGACAAAAGCTAAGTGTCAGGGTGAATAATTTTTTTTTTACCCTGATACTTAGATTTTGTCAATTTTATCCCATGTAGCCGAGAAAGGGATGTTGATATGGAATTTAATCACTCTGATACTTAGATTCTGTCAATTTTATCCGACATATCCGACAAAGGATGTTGATAATGAATTTATTCATTCTGATACTTACATTTTGTCAATTTTATCCCATGTATCCGATAAAAGGATGTTGATATAGAATATAATAACCCTGATACTTAGATTCTGTCAATTTTATCGGACATATCCGACAAAGGATGTTGTTATAGAATTTAATCAATCTGATACTTAGATTTCGTCAATTTTATATGATATAGCCGACAAATGATGCTGATAATGCATCTAAAGGATGTTGATAAAGAATTTATTCACTCTGATACTTAGATTTTGTCAATTTTATCCCATGTCTCCAAGAAAGGGGCGTTGATATGGAATTTAATCACTCTGATACTTAGATTTTGTCAACTGTATCGGACATATCCGACAAAGGATGTTGATAATGAATTTATTCACTTTGGCATTTAGATTTTGTCAATTTTATCCCATGTATCCGAGAAAGGGATGTTGATAAAGCATTTCTTCAATCTGATACTTAGATTTTGTCAACTTTATCTGATATAGCCGACAAAGGAAGTTGATAATGAATTTATTCACTCTGGTACTTAGATTTTGTCAATTTTATCTGATATACCCGACAAATCATGCTGATAATGAACTTATTCACTCTGGTACTTAGATTTTGTCAATTTTATCCGACATATTCGACAAATGATGTCGATAAAGCATTTATTCAACGTGATACTTAGATTTTGTCAATTTTATCCGATGCATCTGACAGAAGATGTTGTAACACATAGATTTTGTCAATTTTATCCGACATATCCGACAAAGAATGCTGATAAAGCATTTATTCACTCTGATACTTAGATTTTGTCAAGTTTATTCAACATGTCCAACAAAGGATGCTGCTAAAGTATTTATTCTTATTCTGACGCTTAGATTTTGTCAATTTTATCCAACATGTCCGACAAAGGAATGTGATAAAGTATTTAATCACACTCTGACACTTAGATTTTGTCAATTTTATTCAACATATCCGACAAAGGATTCCGATAAGGTTTTTATTCACAGTCTGACAATTAAATTTTGTTAATTTTATCCAATGTATTTGGCAAAGAAAGTTGATAAAAAAATTATTCACTCTAACACTTAGATTTTGTCAATTTTATCCTATGTATCAGAGATAAGGATGTTGATATAGAATTTAATCACTCTGATACTGAGATTTTGTCAATTTTATCCGACATATCCGATAAAGGATGTTGTTAAAGCATTTATTCACTCTGATATTTAGATTTTGTCAAATTTTATTCGATGTATCTGACAAAGGATGTTGATAAAAAAAAATTTATTCACTCCAACACTTAGATTTTGTCAATTTCATCCCATGTATTCGAGAAAGGGATGTCGATATAGAATTTAATCAATCTGATACTGAGATTTTGTCAGTTTTATCCGATATAGTCGACAAATGATGTTGATAATGCATTTAAAGGATGTTGATAAGGCATTTATTCACTCTGATACTTAGATTTTGTCAATTTTATCCCAAGTATCCGAGAAAGGGATGTTGATATGGAATTTAATCACTCTGATACTTAGATTTTATCCGAGATATCAGACAAAGGATACTGATAAAGCATTTAATCACTCTGATACTTAGATTTTGTTAATTATGTTTGATGTATTTGACAAAAGATATTGATAAAAAAAAATTATTCACTCTGACACTTATCCGCATATCCGACAAAGGATCCTGATATAGAATTTAATCAATCTGATATTTATATTTTGTCAATTATTCGCTGTATCTGACAAAAGATGTTGATAAAAAAAACTATTCAATCTGATACTTAGATTTTATCCCATGTATCCGAGAAATTTAGAATTTAATCACTCTGATACTTAGATTTTATCCAATATATCCGAGAAAGGATGCTGATAAAGCATTTAATCACTCTGATACTTAGATTTTGTCAATTATATTTGATGTATTTGACAAAAGATGTTGATAAAAAAAAATTTATTTACTCTGACACTTAGCTTTTGTCAATTTTATCCAGCATATCCAACAAAGGATGCTTATATTGAATTTAATCAATCTGATATTTAGATTTTGTCAATTATATTTGTTGTATCTGACAAAAAAAAGTTATTCACTCTGATACTTAAATTTTGTTAATTTCATCCCATGTATCCAAGAAAGGGATTCTGATATAGAATTTAATCAATTTGACACTTAGATTTTATCAAAGATATCCGACAAAGGATACTGATAAAGCATTTATTCACTGTTACATTCAGCTTTTTTCAATTATTTTTGATGTATTTGACAAAATATGTTGATAAAAAAAAAATTATTCACTCTGACACTTAGCTTTTGTCAATTTTATCCAGTATATCTGATAAAGGATGCTGATATAGAATTTAATCAATCTGATATTTAGATTTTGTCAATTATATTCTTTGTATCTGACAAAAGATGTGGAAAAAAAAAATTATTCACTCTGACACTTAGCTTTTGTCAATTTATCCCATGTATTCGAGAAATGGATGTTGATATAGAATTTTATCAACATGATACTTTCATTTTGTCAATTTTATCCGGTATCCCCGACAAATGATGCTGATAATGTATTTATTCACTCTGATACTTAGATTTTGTCAATTTTATTTGATGTATTTGACAAAAGGTGCCGATAAAAAAAAATTGTTCACTCCGACAAAGGCTGCTGATAGAGCATTTATTCACTATGATACTTAGATTTTGTCAACTATATTCGTTGTATCTGACAAAAGATGTTAATAAAAAAATTATTCATTCTGACGCTTAGCTTTTGTCAATTTTATCTCATGTATTCAAGAAATGGATGTTGATATACAATTTAATCAATCTGATGCTATGATTTTGTCAATTTTATCCGATATACCCTACAAAAGATGATGATAAAGCATTTATTCACTCTGATACTTAGATTTAGTAAATTTTATCCCATGTATCAGAGAAAGGGATGTTGATATGGAATTTAATCAGTCTGATACTTAGATTTTGTCAATTTTATCCGAAATATCCGATAAAGGATGTTGATAAAGTCTTTATTCACTCTGATATTTACATTTTGTCAATTTTATTCGATGTATCTGACAAATGATGTTGATGGAAGCGAATTCAATCGATAAAGAATGTTAATAAAGAATTTGTTCAATTTTTTTCATAATTTCCTGAATTAAATTTCTGTATTGTGTATCCAAGAGGTGAATTCAAGAAAGAGTTTGTTACTTACTTACAATTTTTTAATAATGACATATCCAACAACTGATGTTCATAAAGAATTTATTCATTCTGATACCTAGATTTTGTCAATGTTTATCCCATGTGTCTGACAATAGATGTATGCAAATTCCTTTTCTTACATCTCCGATGTTTTAATAGACATTCTAAACATTTGATATGGTAGCTTACTCTAAAAATAATGAATACATTACAATGTAATGAATAATATATTTTTAATGAAATACTGCTATGTAGAATATTAATACAAAAATATATTACGATACATTATTAATATCAATGATCAACTTTGAACATTTTGAATCCGTTCCATAAAATAGTTCACCATGTTCTCTCTTGATATTTTAGTTATTGTCTTTTCTTAGTTCGTAATCAGTAGAATAATCATTATTTAATTTTGAGTCATACACAATTTTTACTGGCGTGTCATCGCCAGGCTCAATATGCTTTTCGTTTTTGGTATTATTTGGTTCATTGACTGTTTGATCAATGGCAGTAACGTTTGCTGCTACTTTGTTTTTCATCGATTCAACTTTATATTCCATAGTGATATTTTCTACCAAAGCCCTTTTTATTTTTCTGGCAATTTCACTGTCTATTATCACATTATTTTTACACAGGTAACAGTTTCGGCACGTACATAAGATATGGTTTATGATATTAGTAGAAGAGTATGCCTTTCTTTTTTTGATCTTCCGTTGAATGCTAATACCCGAAAGATGACGATAGGATGTATCAGTAGGTAAAGTGTTACCTGCAATAGTAGCAAGTAGTTGTCCTCTATCATCAACGATTATTTTTATGTTGGCATTCTCTTTGAGTGCAATCATCTCTGGAGATCTCAATGTTGCATACCCACCAACAAAAGAGTTGAATTTTTCGGTACTCCAAAGAAATTTAATTCCTTACTGTCATGACAATGCATGCATACATTTCCAATAGTGCTACCACTTGTACTTGTTTCATAGTTTAAGTAATTCTCCTTGTCGGCATTCAATGCTACAATAACATTGTCATGTGAACAAACTTTATTAAAATGCTCCATCTTCACTTTTTTTAAACATATGACTTATGTGTTTATCGTTCGACTGCGTAAGAAATACTGATTTAATGCATGCAATAAACAAGACAGTGTCGATAACCCGCCATAAAGTACCAGTGGGAAAGCCGCATCGTGTCTCTGAGGAAGCATAGAGTACAATTGTTAGAGCCGTAAGCATATTTTATGTCATTTTAAGATACGTATAAAAAAAATTTGACTAATGTCGAATTCAAAAAAAAATTTTAGTCCAATAAAAAAAATTACTACTACAAACATTATTTTTCTAATAGTAAAGCTCATGACTAACATGTCTATAACATTCTCATTTTGAGGTTGGAAAATATTAAATGTGATTTTTTTTTGTTTTAAGTATGTTTCATCTCATTCGAAGACATGTAAAAAAAAGTTGAAAGATATATATCATGTTAAAAAAAAATAATAAAAAAAAAGTTAAAAAAAAGCTTAAAAAATATTAAAAAAAAGTGGGGGGGAGGGGGCCAAAAAGTTGGAGGGGAGGGGGCGCCCTTCGAGTTTGGGGATATGGGACCTTTGGGGGGTTGAGGTCTCTGGTGGTTAGGGTCGTGGGTGCTTATGATACTTGATGGTTCGTACTCACATATACCTTAGGCTACTACTTGATTTGCAAGGATTTCTAAGGTTCGTTCTGAATTTCATTATTAAAATTCTTTTCTTGCCATCTACATCTCTCTTAGTATAGACTTTTTAGTATACTATAACGTTAGACTCTATTTTAAACTGACAACACTGTTCAAACGCCACTTGTTGATCATACAGAACACATCAAAGAAGTAAAGCTATGTTAAGTCACAAGACCATTTTATCATTATTAACCATTTTCATAGATTGATATTGTTCCAAATTGATAATAAATAAGCTATGAGTTAACAGCCCCGAGGGGTTACTTTAACTGATAATCACCAATTCGCAAATGCTATTTCCTTTTTTTGCAATTAGAGTTAGCTTTAGCAGCGAGACATTCCTAACAAACTAGGCTTGACTAAAGGTAATTGTCCAATAATCAGTTTAACTCTTTTTTCTCCACCTTCATACGTTCCAATTCGCAAATTCTATCTAGCTCTGTTTTTCCCAATTATTCAATTAATATCGTTCGTATAGTCCAATTCTTAAATGCTATACCCTTTTTTTTGCAATTAGAGTTAGACTTAGAAGAGAAATATTCCTGACAAACTTGTCTTGACTAAATGTAATCGTCCAATATTCAGTTACACTCTTTTTTCTCCACCTTCATACGATCCAGTTCACAAGGACCATCTAGCTTTGTTTATTTCCCATTTATTCAATTAATATCGTTCGTATAGTCCAATTCGCAAATGCTATACATTTTTTTTCAGCTTCATACGATCCAATTCACAAATGCTATCTAGCAAACACATTCCTAACAAACTAGTCTTGACTAAAGGCAATTGTCCAAAAAATCAGAGACCAGTCTGATAGCACATACTTCAAAGAAATGGAACAGTGGAAAATGCATGGGTTATAGACAGCTTTTCCTACAAAATCACTCTTAAATACGCAATTTGACAATTTCTAGTTTTTGATTTAAAAAAAAAACAAAAAAACAAAACACACGTTATGATGAAAGTCCCTCAAAAACCCGTCTGCTTGCGTTATACAATCTCAATTATACTTTCAAAACGTGTTTGTTCACTTTATAGGTATATAATATAAAAGAATTGATCGCTTTTTGCAATGTGTTCGTCAAACTGCACTGTATATA